>NC_061117.1:23025709-23092157 GCF_002878395.1 Capsicum annuum | reverse complement strand
ATTTATAAAACATATACACATGTATACATTAAATATATACTACTTTAGAGTCTATAGAAGATATATACACATATATACGTACCATTCAATATATATGTATTACTTTAAGTAAAATATAATACAATGTATATACTACAATATATATACACCCTCTATATATAGTTATATACTAATTTATAAAACATATACACATGTATACGTTAAATATATTCTACTTTAGAGTCTATAGAAGATATATACACATATATAAGTACCATTCAATATATGTTCTACTTTAAAAAACATGTTCCAAGATATATACTACAATATAATGATATATATACTAATTTATAAAACATATACACATGTATACGTTAAATATATACTACTTTAGAGTCTATAGAAGATATATACACATATATACGTACCATTTAATATATATGTACTACTTTAAATAAAATATATACTACAATATATACACACATTATATATATAGTTATATACTAATTTGTAAAGCATATACACATGTATACATTAAATATATACTACTTTAGAGTCTATATATTATATATACTCATATATATGTACCTTTCAATATATGTACTACTTTAAAAAAATATGCTGCAAGATATATACTACAATATAAATGACCCAAATGGTCAAAAACAATTTTTTAAAAAAAAAATAAATTAAACGGGCCCTGTTCTGGGCCGATTAATCGATGGACCTGAATCGAATTTGATCTAGACCAAGTTAATTGGACCCAAAAAAATAATTCAGCTCGAGACCCAAAATCCTACAACCCATGAACTGATCAGATCGGGTTGCTATGGTGGGCCGGATCAAATCAGCCCGTTTGACCGGCTTAATTTTGATAGTGAAAATGGCCCCTAAACAGTTGATGGAAACTTTGTCTACCATGAAATGGACTCGAATTTAAACACCTAGCTATTGTCTCCTTTTGTAACATGGCCATAATTGTCATTTGTCAAGTAGTAACATTTGCAACTACTCTTACAACATGGCGCGTTTCATTTCACCTTACATTTTTTTTTCTTTACCCAGTAATTGGTAACTGCTTTTAGTTTTGAAGTCCCATTAACTCTAATTTACATCGAAAAAATTTATTTTAAAAATAAATTACTTCCTAAAAAATACGACTTTATATACAAAGCTTGAATTTGAAATTTTCAATTAAAAATAACGAAATACTTAATTACCATTATAGCGCAATATTTTGATAGTCGGATGAAGTTGAACTTGAATAATAACACTACAAAGAAGTCGTGGATTAGTTCTTGTTCTTAGGTGACTAAAAAGAGACTACGCTAGGAAAAAAAAAACTAATTATTCTTATATATATGTATTTGTCTATGATATTGACTTTGGACAATGACATGTTCGATAGGGAATTAAGATGACGACTTAATCCAATTACAGCTTATGATATTAACTTGGATAAATATGACATATTCGATGAGGAAGATGAGGATGATGTGTTGGAGATATGTTTTAATATGGTGGTCAGAGATAGAGATTTTTCACCTAGGCAATAATGAATTAGAAGTAACTAAAGAGAAAAAAGAAGACGCGTAGAAGACATTGCAGGTGGAATGATATGATGACTGAGAAATTTGCTTTAAATTAAAGCACATATCAATGCAGAATCGTGCGATCGTGTCAACAACTTCAATAAGATCCATAAATTTAAGAAAAAGTGATGTACTATCAAGTGTTATTAGACAAATTTAAAGAAGGAAAGAGAAATATTTTGTAGTACTTTAGACATGCAAATTATTTTTTAAAAAGTTGATACTTATATAAAGAAAGTAGTTTGAGGTAGATAACTCAATTTTCTTCTTGGCTTTTATATTTTTCTACTTAAGTATCTTCATTGGTAATATCATCATAGCATATATTATAAATTCTGAGATTATTATAGAATACTTTGTTTTCTCTATTTTTTTTTTTTCACGTTTGTCAATTAGTAGATGTCTATTATCTTATTGTGGTTGGTAAAGTAAGATCTAACTCTACTTATTTGTACACATTCATGTTGAAAATTTTAAATTGTTAGACACTTTATCAAGTGGTATAAATTCAAAAAAAAAAAAAATCTATAAAATAATTAATAAAGTATTGACTTTCGTTTAACACGTATACATAGAAAGTTTAATATATATTTTAAAACCGTGACATTTAAATTTTGAATTCGTTTGTATTTATTTTACATTAGGTTTTCCAATCCCCCATAGGACGGAAACAAATAAAAAAGAAACAGCAAATGGAAAATTTAGAAAATGTGAGAGATCATCTAGCATTGGAATTCAAAAGAAATAATCCAATCACAAAAATTTTAAGCAAATACTAACAATACTATGGTCAAATTACTTTTCCCATGACTCATAAAACCATATTCCAAGAAAACTTCCCAAAATACAGAAGACACCCCCAATCTTTCCTGCACCAAAGCAGCAAATATTCAGGCATACAAAATGAATAATGCATGTGCAACAAACAAGAAATTTATCAACAAGTGGCAAATATATTATGGCGGTGAAAATCATTTTCTCCCCTCTCTCTGCTTAAAAAATTATATTCTTCTTAATTTTAAATAATAAGTATTTTTTTTTTTTTATCTTTTTTAAATATCTATTTTATTCTTATACTATTAATCTTTGTTTTTCTTTACCTTTCTAAAATCATGATATTTTTCTTATTTTTTAAAAAGTATAATAAATATATTTAAATACAAAATAAATATTATTTTCTAGACGAAAAAAGATAAGTGAGAAACTATATAAGTTAAAGACATTTTAAATAAAATAAATGATCATGATAAGAAAATTAATTTATTAATAATACAACAACAACAACAATTCAGTGTATTCTTACAAAGTGGGGTATGAGGAGGATATAGTAGACGCAGTTCATACCACTACCTCAGATGAAGTAGAGAGGTTATTTTTAATAGACTCCCGAACCAGGACAGATAACAGTAAAACAAACAAAAAAAATAAAAATAAACAGTAAAATGGGATAACACACTACTAGATAATAAAAAATAAGACACCGACAAAGTAATACTATAAATTTAGAGATCACAAATATCATCAAAACACTAAAAACAAGAAACTGTTAAAGAAACATAGAAACACACCACAAATTCACATAAACCAAGAATACCTATAAAGTAAGGAATATGCGAATAAAAAGATGCGTACCTTTGTCTGCCATTATATCACGTGACCGGAGATGGTTTGTCCACCATTACAACATGTGAAGACGAACAAGGCTGAGTTTTCCTCTCCTTTGCTTATGACGGCTGACAACATATGGTAATACATCTTATGTTAAAGTCGGGAGAGGGGACCTAGCCTTATATTTATAGGTTTAAAAGCCTTAACCTAGTGCACCCCCCATTATGGGCTCACAGGTCTACTATAGGCCTACACTATTGCCAGCCCACACCAATAACATGAAATGGATACAGGCTCATATGGAATCCGTATGAATACACGATCTATGTCTTCTCCACCAACTAATAACATCAGTCCGTTTTACTTTTAATGTAATAAAAAGTTAATGTTAAGTCCACATAAAATAAATAATCTTAACATTCTCCCACTTGGACAATGTTAACTTTTAAAGAAAAGTTTTAGAAAACTTATTTTTATGAAAATGACTCTCGATCTGAATAGACAGTGGCCATAAACATTTAGTGGTGGAACGCCATTTCCAACATAGTCCAGTCAAGCAAAACATCACTGTTGAATTGCAGTAATACTTGCATCAACCAACGATACAAGACCAGTCTACAATTACTAATACTGAAGTTTCATAGACATAAATCAAATGATGTGGTAGTGTAGCAAGAAATAGCCAACATGGACTCCAAATCGAGGCTATTTCATTGTTAGTCCTTCAAACGATTTTTCATATCAACATGTACGCTTAAAATCAACATGCGTACCATAGAAAAATCGTCACCGGGATTTTCTATTACAACATGTGTGAGCACTAAAACAACATATGCTCCACCAGAAAATCTTGATTTTTAAGGTTCAACATGTGCAACATATTACATGGTGCAACAACCAAAAAATCCACAAGGTAGAATGACATACCATATATGTCTCCAAAAGAAAGATCCAATAAAACAACAATATGATCTTATCAATATGAGACATAGCCAATACATAAGGCAAAAAGCCTTAATATAATAAAACAACATTAAAGTGTGCACAATAATAATCAACAACATAATAATCAACAACATAAAGAGAAAGGTCATTAATGAACTTACTCCCACTGATCTTGAGATAGATGCAATGATCAATCTTGTTCTCCCAAAACCCCATAGAAGTAATAATTTTTTCGAACTTCAAGTACCACTCTCGAGAATCTTGCTTCAAGCCATAGATAGTTTTCTTAAACTTACACACAAAATGCTCACCGGCTTTACCAATAAAATTTTAGGGTTATTGCATGTAAACCTCTTCATTAAGATCATCATTCAAAAGGATGTCTTTACATCCATTTGATGCAGCTCAATATCAAAGGGTCTCATTTGTTGCCTAGTTTCTGCATATCTATCATAGTACTCACCCCTTAATGACCTTTCTCGGTTGTTTCTCTACTTCAGTTTTAAACACTTTGAACATTCAACAGAATCTGATTTTTTTAAAAGGAGAAACATAATCATATCGAGAAAAGTCATCAATAACGGTGATAAAATAACTTAGTAGAATAGATCACTTATGTCTGTGTGAATGATTTTCAACAAATCAAAACTGCGAGTAGCATTTTTTTCCCCTTGTTTTAGTCAACTTTCCTCTAATGCAACCAATACATGTTCATATGTTTCCAAAATCAAGAGAAGGTAAAATATTAGATTTAATCAATTTATCAACTCTATCCTTAGAGATATGGCCTAAACTCCTATGCCACAACATGCCTGATTTTTCGTTTAAAATTGATCGGTTAGAATCAATAATTTCAGAATTAAAAGAGTTGTATTCTAAATTAGAAGTCAAGAAAATTTTAAGCAAGACATTATATAGGATTCCATGACCAACAACTCGGGATTTCAAAAGCAAATTAACTTTTTCATTAAGAGAATTAAAATCATAACCAAATATGTGTAAAACTGAAATAGAAATCAAATTTTATCTAAAAAACAGGACATAAAGAGTGTTTTCAAGAACAAGCTTATAACCAGTTTCTAAGTGTAAAATTATAGTTTCTATGAACTCTACTTCAACTTGGATACACTACAAGAAATGCAGTTTTTTTGTAATGACTTTCAGTGGCGACACAAACAGTTGCCCCAAAAGTTAGGATTTTTGTGGCGACATAAAAAGGTTACTGCAAAAGGTATAAGATTTAGGGGCGACAGTTAACATAACCACTAACAGTGACATATTTAGTGGCGACTATGCGCAGGTCGCCACAAATAGGTATAAGAATTAGGGGCGACCGTTACAGTCGCCACTAATAGTAACATATTTAGTGGTGACTATCGAGTTGTTGCTACTAAAAATCTTTTGTGGCGATTTAATTGTTACTAAAGGGAGATCTGTTGTGGCCATATTTTGTAGCAAAATTTAGTAGCGACCCTATTTATTGCTACAAAAGATTCATATTTAGTGGCAACATATGTTGCCGCCATAAAATATAAACCTTTAGCGGCAAATTTTATTGACTCGCCACTAATGTGCATCACTAATTTTGAAATTATCAATTTCCGCTAATACCAAAGTTTTGGCTCCAGATTGTTAGTGGCAACTTGTAAATAGTCCCCTCTGAATGTCATTTTGTGGCGACCCAGTCGCTGCTATATTAATCTAATTAGTTTATTTATTTAAAAATAAAATGAAAGTCTTAAGTTAAAAGGAAAGAGAAAGAAAGAGTCGCATATGTATTTTTTAGATTTGCTCTATTTCTCTCTAGAAAATTTTTTAGCTTCTCTTGATAAATCTTGAATTCTTTATCACCTAAACTCCCAAATCTGCTAATACCCCAATGTTTGAGTCACATCTTACAAAATCAAAAATCCTAATTACAAATAGTAATTCGATAGGTATGTGGTCAAATTTCTTTGTGGGTATATATATTTTTTAGATTTCACCTGTAATTTAGGAAGTCGAAGGAGGAACAGAGAGAGTTGATAGTTTGAAAATCAACATGGGGTAAGCCATTTGAAGTTGTGAAGGTTTGAACTTGTTCAAAGCTTTGAAGGTATAATTAATGTTTTACCCTAATTTTATTTTTGATATTTTTTTGATTCTTGGTCTTGACAGTCGTCTGTGAGATATGTCGATCTATGGTTAAGCTGAAAGTTCATTTATGAAATTCTAGAATTTTGGATTCATTTATGAAATTCTAGACTTTTGGATGTTGTTTTGTGTTCTGTTGCTACCAAAAAAAAAAGTAAAGTTAGTTCATTTAGTGAAGACAAAAATGTGCTAATTGATGCTCTTATTGGTATTCAAGGTTGTGGTTGTGCTGCTTCCCCCCAACAACTTTAAGTTAGTTCATAATTTTATCCCCAGCTACTTATTCTGTCTAACATTTGTTGTTGTTGTGTGTTGTTATGGTTGGTGTTGTGGATGGAATGGATTAGGGTAATAGATTAATCAGTAGGTGGTAGTGCTTTGTGTGGCTATCCGCCGGTAGTCGGTTAGTCGTAGTATTGCTCTTGTAGTTTCTTGTCCTTCCATTTTTTGTTATATTATTTATTGTCTTATACTTCCACGATCCTAGTATTTTTCTTTGTTATGTTTTCACTTCAGTTACTTCCTTTTTTGGATTACTTTGGTTTGTTTTTCTTGAGGTAGCGGTAAGGTTTACATACATCCTACCCTCCCCAGACTCCATTCTGTGGGACTACATAGGATATGTTGTTGTAGTTATAGGTGATATTTAGTAGGTGAAAGTAAGTTTTAGACTAGATAGAGAACTTATACGATTGTTATTACTACTTTTTATATATAATTTATTTTTCACTTTTTTTTTATTTGGTATGATAATGATTGAGTTGAGCATAAATGAAGTCGGGGCTTTCATATACCTAACTGTAACATGTTTGAGATTGAGGCGTAGTAGTAGTTGTTAGATTTATTTTTATAGTGAGGCTTAACATGAGTTAAGCTTAAACTGAAAAGTGGAGAATCATATCGCTGACTCAACTTATTTCGGATTGCACTGTAGTTGTTGGTTGTTATATTTACTATTATAATGAGGTGTAGCACAAGTTGAGCTTAAATAGGGAAATAGGATTCATATAGCGGACCCAACTTGTTTGGAACTGTTATAGTGACTTATGAACTTCGTTCTAAGATTGACATCTTTTAGGGGTCATCTTGTGCATCGTATAATATTAGAGGCGGATCAAGGATAAGGCTAGATCTGCCTCTGTATAATCTGGTGGTAGATCATTTTTTAGGTTCAAAGAGCCCGTAAGTTACTAATTAGTATTAAGTAATCTATAGAAAACATAAGGCTATGAAGGAGGTTGAACATGCTGTTAAAGTTCTTGAAGGATCAGAAGGTGTTTCTGAACCAGTGAGTACCGTCTTAAGTGCTTTTGCTTTCATTACATTCCCTTTCTACCAATTTCTTAGTGTCAATTATTATAAATGTGGTTGCGTACAAAGGAGAAAAAGTTACTAAGGACGGTAAGTTATGATGTTGCAATGTGGTTGCATATATAGATGAGCTCGAGTTTAATCGAGGGTCGGTGGCAGCTGATGTTCACGACTAGGTCAGGATCAGTATCTCCTATTCAGGTTATATGCTAGTATATTTTTTGCTTGCTGTGCTTTCAGCTGTCGGCATTTTCTGGTGCGTAGATTGGCTAAAGAGCTGAAGTGAAGAAATGATGATCAATATTAATTTTGTAAACATACTAAAAGTCGATAGTGTATTGTGGATTCTGACCTTTCGGCCAATCATAAATCACTAACCTGATGATTTGTGAAGGGATGTAGATTTCGATGTATCTCTTTTTCTTGGAAATTGTTGAGGCGTGTCATCGGTTAGCTGTGAGAAACCTTTCAGTTTATCTCAGTGGTTCTCCGAAAGTATCCCAGTAGAAATAAATTAAATTTTATTCGTTAACCTTGAGCATTTATCATAACATTAGCAAACATCTTCTCTTCCTCGGGGCCAAAAAGTAGTCATGAAAACGTGAGGTTCGCTAACTAATCACTTTCGCAATGTGAGACTAATGTTAAGAACCACTTTTCCGAGAACATTTATTGGGGTTGACTCATTCAGCGTATTTCAAGAAGTGTTCCTTAGAACAAACGACCCACGTGTATCCAACATTGTAAAGTTTTCTGAGGCAATAGGTGAGCTAAAAATAGAGGTATGTATCGTTTATCCTGCTAACTATTCTAAAGTTTTCGAAAGTGGATATTCATCTACCCGAACCCCACTTTTTTAGATCGGGGCGTAGTAGTATTAGTTGTTTTACACGTCTGTAGGGTAGGGAATGGTAATTTAGTTCTTTGATATCTTACTGAATGCTCGTCTTATGTTCCTCAGGAACTCGCAACAATCAAAGATGGAAAATAAATTCTTTTTCAATTTGATAGAGCAGTTTTTTCATTCAAATTTCCACCGTTCAATGTTCCGTACCCTTTACCTTTTAGACTTCTGGGAGAAGAAGCTAAGGGCTGGTTAGACACTACATATTTGTTTCCATCCGGGAATCTCCGTATTTCAAGAGAAAACAAGGTAGGAGAACGTTATTAGCTTGTTGTTCTGTCACTTTTTTGCCTTTCCTCACTATAATATGTTATACACAATGCATAAAACCTATGTTGTTTGTCTCTTTATAAGTACCACTGGGTGTGTGCCGGCTCCTCCAAAAGTCATCATTTTTGGAGGGTCGGAGAAACATAGCATAAAACTAGTAAACTGTATCTCAAATCTTCTCTTTAACGGGTAATCAGCTAAACCTTTAAGGGCCACAAGCTGTACTGCTATAGTACAGGGAACTACATTTGTGTTGCAAAGGAAAACTGAACCAAGGCAAAAGTTGCTTTTGTCCATTTCAATGGGTACAAGGGTAGAAGAGGTACAAATTCTGCTCAATTTTTTGTGAAAATCCTGTTATAAAATGTGTAGGTTTTGTCGCTAATAATTTGCTTGATGTGAAATTACCAGGCAATTGACGAGTTTATTTCCTTAAACAAAAATATAGCGAATTCTGAACTGAAACTTCTCGAGGGAGAGTGGCAAATGATATGGAGTTCACAGGTATCTGCCAAAATTATTTTTTAGTACTGTAAGATAAAGATGTTGCTTCTCAGAAACATAATCGGGTCACGTAACTGCGTGTCTGAACTAGTGGCGAATCTATCGTATAACTTACAGATTCACGAGAATTACTGATAAATAAAGAATTACTAATACTTGCTACGTATAATTATTGATAAAATGTGGTTGTTTGATTGATAGGTTGAAACAAATAGTCGGTTAGAGAATGCTGACAATGGTCTGATGGGCATGCATGTGCATAGGCCTCTTCATTCTGCTTCTTTATTTTCTCTATCGACTTTGATATTTTTGATCGCTTACTATTCTTTTACATTCTGAATTTGTGTTTTTCTTTCTAGATTGTCAAACCAAGCGGACAGTTAAAGTTTCTGGTCAGCATATTATTCGGTTTTAGGTTCTGCATGACTGGCAAATATGAGTAAGTATCATTCCAGCCAAAGCAATCCTGTAGAAATATCGTAGGAATTGTGTTCTTCATATTCAACTATCGATGTACTTTTCATTGTTAATTAAGATTTTTTGAGAACTTCATTGAGGAGATCTATGCATTTTAGAAAACAAAACAAGTGAATCTCTGCGAGCTGCTTTCGCCTCGGTAATTACCTAATAAGAGAGAGTCGATGCAAAAGTAATATTTTACACCAGGAAAAGCTAGACATACTGACCTCTGCTAACTAAATTTTATATAGACTTGAGGCTAGAGATCTACTAAGGTATAGTGAGTGAACAAATGGCTGCCAACTTGAAAAGAGATATGGATTAGGATTTACAAAATAAATTGGAAGAGGAACGAGAACACATGAAAGGAGAAGTAGAAAAAATATTTTAAGAAAAAATGGTTTCTCTCATGGCTGGAATGCAAGAGGTATTTTCTTGACTAGAATTTAGTTTTTAGATTGTAACGACTTCAACTGTTGACCATGACCTCCATGACCCCATGAAAGCACTTCTCTTTTATTTGAGAGTAAAGGATACTTTTAATGAAGCTAAATCTTATAAGTGGGCAAGTTGATTGATTGGTTTACAGAGTACTATAAGTTTGTATCTAGAATAAAAAGTAGCTCCATATTATTTATTTGTCTTTTGATATGTGATATTGCTTGGAAGGGTAAGAATTGATTATGTTGTTGTTATTGTTATTTGTACTCCTTTATATTGATAGGAAAGACGAAAGGCGAAGGACAAGTTGAAAGAGCTAATTTCCAACGTATTGGTTGGTGGAGCTAATTTCATATATTCACCATAAAACTAAGAATTCACCATAAAACTAAGAACACCTTAGTTCTAAACTAGCTGCAGCAGTTATCTTATTGTTGTCATTGTCATTTGAGTCCATTATATTATGATGTTAGCTAAGTCAGCATTTTTTGAAAAGACACAGCAAAACCACCTCATGTTACATTATTGCATTTCATTATCTGTGTGTATTAGCACCCTTTGTTTGCTGTAATTATTTTTAATCTTGTCCAATCTTCTATGATCTCATCCATATTATTTTTAATCTAGAGTATCATTATTTTATTTTGTGAAAAATTCAATCTCTTATAAGAAATTGATATTTGCTTTTTTATTTATAGATTAGGCAAAAGCCTCTTAGTTTGAAGCCTTTTAGTAAATAAAGTGATTTGGTGTTTTTTTAATGGGAGGGACGTTCTTAAACAATGAGTTGACCAAGGAGGAGCATGAAGGCGTAGAATGCATTTTTTTTATTTTTGATCATATGTATGAATATGATAAAACTGAAGCACTATGTTGTTCTTAACATATATGCCGTTGACTTTTTATTAAGGAATGTACCTATAATATTTGATCGGAGGATGATTTTGTAAAACGTTATTGGATTATTTTATTAGCTAATATTATTTGTTGTCAATTTTGTAAAACACTATTGATATTGATTTTATGGTGAGAAAGGTCATTACTAATGCAGAAGTTTTAGTGGCAACAAACAAGTGGTCACAATTGATGCTCAGAAGTTTTAGTGGCAACAAACACTGTGGTCACAATTGATGTGCAGAAGTTTTATTGGCGACAAACAGATGGTCACAATTGATGTGCGGAAGTTTTAGTGGCGACAAACAAGTGGTCACAATAGATGTACAGAAGTTTTAGTAACGACAAACAAGTGGTCACAATTGATGGTGATTTTTTGGCGACAAAGTTGTTGCTAATTCCTGTATATCAGTGGCGACCTAGCCCCAATATGTTTTGTCAAAATACATTTTGCAACGTAATTGTCTCTCTTTTGTGGCGGTAATAGTCATCACAAATAAATTCTTATTGTGGCGAGGATACTTTGTCGCCATAAATAACCTTTAATTACGAAGTCATTATCGATGGCATAAATCTCGCTGCTAAAAATATTAAGTGGCGACTTTTGGTTCTTTTGCGGCGACTTTTGTCGCCATTAAAAACCAGATTTCTTGTTGTGATATCTGTGGCGACACTAATTTTTCACTCCATTTGGGATCATTTTATTTTTGAACCCCTACAAGGAAATGGCAACATGTGCAGTAGCTCTACTATCAAACCATTAAGAATTAATGGGGACATGTACAAACTGTGACTCAAAACAAACAAGATCTAGATGATTATTTTCTTTTGACACCTTCTTAAAAGTATGATTATTAGGTCTTTCAAACTTCTTAGGTCCCTTTCAAGAGTTTGCTTTAGAGTCATGAGAAGCTAACATGGCAACCTCACCCTTCTCCCTTTAATTTTTCCCTCTTCAACAACATATTTGAAGATTGACCAAGGTTCATACTGAGTATTATAGGTAATTTTCATTTGGCTAAACTCAGCAAGCAAAGAGTTAAGAGCAGAGTGAACAATGTAATTATCGGAAAGAGTTATTTCAAGAATTTTCAGTTTGAACTGAATGTGGATAATCTTAAGTATGTAATCTCTAACACTCCCAGTAAAGTCATACCTTACCCCTGGAAGTTTATTCATTAGATCTCTAGTCTCAGCCTTATTGGATACAAGATACCTTTCTTCTACTTGGGCAAGAAACATTTTGGTATTGGTAGTTTCAGGAAAGCCACTTTTGAGGTGCTTAACAATCAACCTCCTAAAGGCAAGGATGCATAGCCTATTAGATCTCTTTCACTTAGCATTAAATTCTTTTTCAGCAGCTGTACTAGAATCAGTGAGAGCTAGAGGCTCATCCTCATGCAAGGCTTGATCTATGTCAGTCATGCCCAAAACAAATTCTAGATCTTATTTTCATCGCTTAAAGTTAGAGCCCGATAGAACCACAACTTCAACATTGTTATTGTTTAAATAAATGATAACTTTTCACAACATAACATGAATGAATTTATCAAAAGATCAAGGCATTAGAATAGTAATCTTATCACAATGATGAGTCCCGCAACATCGACAAGTAGCCCCCCTTTGGGAAGGGCAAGAAAATATTTTCAATCTTAGAAATCTATCCCCTTGGGGTAGATAAATTTACTAAATGAAAATATTTTCACATAATTAGGCTCATCACAATACTAATTTAAAAAACACAATAAATCTCCTTTGGGCAGATTATTATATGTTCTAACTTAGTGATATCCCTCGAAATGGATTAAACTAGTCTCATAAAGCAAGACAAATAGGTCACTTTGGTGTACACTACTTACCCTAATTTATAAAACAAATTCAATCTCAGGGATTCGATATACCATTACTTAATTTACTCATGTGACACAATAAGTAATCACATAATTAAAAATATTATAAATCTGATTTAGTTACAATTCAAATGAAACCAAATTAAAATAGAATAAATAAATAACAATTCGACATCTTTTTATAAACAATAGCTTAATTTTTTAAAAAAAAATCATAAAATAAAATAAATAACCTTTTATATTATTTAATCTAAGCATATGGAACTAAATAAATGAATGAATTTTTAATAACGTAGCCGACAGAACACATTCTTAAGAGGCTTTAGTATATCAAAAATAAATAAAATTAACACTCCGTAAATAAGAAATGCAGCGGAAAAATATTTGGATAAGGCACATCTTTCATAGTATCTTTCTCAAGATTATTTTTGGGACACAAGTCTAAGATTAACTTATCAAGTTTCAACACAGGGACATCTCAGGTCTTACAATTTTTCGTTTGAAATTTTTTTCAAAATACGGTCAATATAGGCCTTTTGTGAAAGCCCCAATAACTTACGAGATCTATCTCGTCGAATCTCAAAGCCCAGAACAAATAATGCCTCTCTCCTAGATCTTTCATATCAAATATTTTGTTCAATGAATGTTTAGTTTCATGCAACAGTCCCAAATTATTACTAGCAAGTAAAATATCATCAACATAAATGATAGAAAAATCTATCATAATATAAATATCAATTCAAGAGATAATATCACCATAAGCCCGAAACAATAAGACGAGTAGTCTAATGATAAATGAATAATAATATTAAATACTCTCACTAATCTAGCAAATCAAATGACTCAACAACACCCACATTCTGAACATGTTGCAATAAAAACTCAGAGTCTTAGCCTCTGATTAGTGGATCAACAAGCATCAAATCAGTAGGTATATGTTCAATCACAATGTCCTCCCCTTTAACCATGTTATTGGTCCCAGGATAATCAGTTGATCTTTACCATGCTTTTTGTTGTCCTGACCCCTTTTTTATTCAAAAGCATGTTGATGACCACCCAAAATATTTAAACATTACATGTGGTAGTTCTTGTTTTAAAACACATGAAAACCTATGCAAACTACTTCCTTTTCAATAGCTTATTATACCGTGGTTATCTTTTTCATCAATCACATGCAAATTCTTTATTAGAAAATATGAGCATTTGTAAATCAAGGAAGAAACCCTCTCATTCGTTTATAAAACAATAACAATCCATAACATTGTTGGGATAATGAGTTTCATAACAAGAGAGGTAATTACTCAAATTATACTCTCATATAACTTTTCAAACTAATAACACATGTACACATGAAAATAATTCAAGTTTAGGGAAAACAACCTCATAGTTTATATAAAATTTCATCACAATATGGGGTTTACAATGCATGCTCTTCAACAATTTCAAAACCTATCTCATGTACGAAATTAAATACCTTAAATGCTTGTTTAATCGATAAATTTATTTCCACGGAGTTTAGGTAGTCCCACATACAAGAAATTTTGCATTTTAAGATTCAACTATATTCTGGTTTGCCTTGTAGGACAGTAGAACCCATATCCTTTAGAATGATCTCGATAACCAATGAAAAAAAAAACAAGCAAGGCTCTAAATTTAGTTTATATATTTTACTTCCGCAGGACATCCCCAAACTCGAAAATAATTTAAACTGAATTTTCTATTGGCCTACAACTCAAAAGGAATTTTAGGGACACGATTAAGAATGTACATGGATGTTTTAATACCTTCACCCAGACGAACTCATGTAAGTTAGATCTACTCATCATACTTCTCATCTTGTCTTTTAAAGTACGATTTTCCCTTTTAAGATAGTAAAAAACTTCTAAAACAATTTTAATTTGTAAATACTAACAATATACTTTAAAATATATTTAGACACTTTTAACAAGGGAAATATTTTCAGATTTAAGTTTAAGACGGAGTGCGTCACGATCATTATTTTCAATTAATTTTCTCATGAACTGAGTAATAGGGTTCAAGATCTATGTGAAAAGCTCTGATACCAAATGTTAAAGTAATATAGAAACACACCACAGATTCACATAAACCAAGAACACCTATAAAGTAAGAAATATATGAGTAGAAAGATGCATACCTTTGTCTGCCATTATATCACGTAACCGGAGATGGTTTGTCTGCCATTACAACATGTAACCGAAGATGAACAAGGCTGAGTCTTCCTCTCCTTTGCTTATGACGGCTGACAGCATATGGGAATACATCTTATGTTAAAGCCAGAAGAGGGGATCTAGCCTTATATTTATAGGCTTAAAAGCCTTAACCTAGTGCACCCCCCATTATGGGCTCACAGGTCTACTACAGGCCTACACTATTGTCAGCCCACACCAATAACATGAAATGAATATAGGCCCATATGAAATTCGTATGAATACACGACCTATGTCTTGTCCACCAACTAATAACATCAGCCCCTTTTACTTTTAACGTAATAAAAAGTTAATGTTAAGTCCATATAAAATAAATAATTCTAACAGAAACTACAGGCATGGATACAAATACAACACTTCTCCATTCTATTATGGACACACTCCTACTCTCTAGCTCTCTATCCTAGTACGCGTCCTCTACACCTTCTTATCAAGGGTCATGTCCTCCATAAGTTATAACCGCACCATATCATGCCTAATTACCTCCCTTCAATGTTTCTTCGGCTTATCTTTACCCCAACTAAAACCATCCATAGCCAGCTTTTCACACCTTCGTATTGGAGCATTGTGCACCTCCCCATCACATGTCCGAACCATAGCAACCTCTTCCCACATCTTGTCTTCCACCGAAGCAACTCTCACATTCTCTTGAATAACTTTATTTCTAACCCTATCTCTCCTGGTAAGTCCACACATTAATCTCAATATCCTCATTTCCGCTACCTTCAACTTTTGGATGTGGGAGTTCTTAATAGTAATGAAAATTATAATATCTATTAATACAAGTGAAGATAACAAATAAAAATAACTTTGTAAACATATTTCAATGCGTGTCAGACAATGATATTTAATAAAAATGGAGATTTATTTTATAACAAATTAAATCCTAAAGTTTACTTATAATGTAGATAAATTTTCAATTTACTGTTTAGAATATTTCATTAGTGACAATCGAAACTCATTTATCTATATAAAAAAACAAAAAATAAGAGAGAAGCGAAACTTAAGTACCCCAAAAAAAATTTCACTTTATTTCAAAAATGATGTTTGGCCTTAATAATTCCAAAGGGTTGTATTTGAAAAGTAGAAATAAATTAAATTTGTTTTCAATTTTTTCACTCTAACTTCTCTCACAAAAATTTAAAAGTAATTTCGACTTATATTCATGATCAAACACAACTCCAACTCCAATCTCAACTCCAATTTCAAAATTTTTTATTTTCATGGTTAAACGCCAGCTAAATATGCACACATACATGTGCATACATATTTATGTATACATATTTAATGCATATAATGAAGGGGAGCCTTGGAGTAACTGGTAAAGTTATTGCCATGCGATCAGGAGGTCACAGTTTCAAACTTTGGAAACAGCCTCTGGCAGAAATGCAAGGTAAGACTGCGTACAATACACTCTTCTGGTGCCCTTCCCCGAACACTGCGCATAACGGTAGATTTAGTGCACCAAACTATCTTTTTTTATATTTAATGCATATAATAAAATACAATCATAAAAAATAACATTAGCTTTTGTGTCAAGTTCATAATTAATTACACAACACATTAACTTATCAAGTTAAGTCATAAACTAAAATGAGAATGTGTACGGATTAATTACTGTGTTGCTTGAGCTGAGAATAACTTGAAAATCACATTTCTACCTCTATGAGGTAGGAGTAAGGTTTACATACACTTCACTCTCCTCATATATATCAAGAAGAAGAAGACAACGTACCCAGTGTCCTCATATATATCCCATCAATAAATTTGGATTGAATATATTATTGTGTTGTTATATTAATTAATTATGATTTAGAGATAACAATGTATATAAAAACATGCCTTAGATGTTCATTAGGATGGTTGTGTGCGTTTAGGGAACTTCACGGCGGATCTAGGGGTTCATCCGAACCCCTCAAATAAAAAATTACACTTTGTATCTAAAATATTTTTTTATATATATTTTTCATGTATATATTGAATTCTTGAACATAAGAATAGAGGTGAGTCGTGATTTAGGGGTTCAAACTTCACCGTGAACTTTTAACTTCAAGTTTCAAGTACTAAATTTTCATTTTTTGGAATCCCATATTGAAAATCCTAAACCAGCTAACGGGTAAATTTATACCTTATACATAAATTTAGACAAATAAGTTTGATGTTTTCTTTTACTCTGATTTATATTGTTGTGGCATCTTTTTCATGGATAAAAGAGGTTCAAATAGTTCCAAGGACAGCCAAATCAAACATACAAGATTATGTTTGATCCAATTGAAACTCTTTTTCGTGCTTGTACAATATACTGATTTAAGTTTCCACGATAAGTAAATAAATAAATAAATAAAAGGTGTTACATAGGTGTCTAATCTTAACTTTTCAACATTATCTTTCTGTCCACATGCAAAATTACGCTTTAACTATTAGACAAACACTATACTACCAAACAATAATTTAATTAATTGAATGTTGATCCCATCTGTTTGACTTTAAACCAACAGCGTTCTGAAAATTGAAAAACTTGACCCTCTAAAGTAAAGCAAACAAAAACAATTCTATTCTATTGAATAAACTAATATAAAATTAAAGCACTAATCAAGAATCTTACAGCAAAAAAGGAAAATTACTTTTTTTTGAAAAAAATTATGATAACCACTTTAATAATTTGATTTGTTAAAATATCAAGAAAGTACAAATACGCCGTAAAATATCATAATTGAGGTTCGTGGATTAAAGGTAGAGCGTACACATATTATATCATTATTTTGGAGAGATGAAAAAATTGTTTCCCAAAATATATTAAGAAAGTGCGAAAAAATGTTGAATGGATTGATTTATTATGATCAACTTCTGTAATTGCAGCAACTTCTGTAATTGCAGGTATGATAAAATATGAAACTCTGGGAAGTTAATTACTATTCCGCCCTCTTTAATCAGAAGTTTGAGTTTCAAAACTCTAATCTCCTAACGATTAATAAGGTGACTGAAAATCATAACAAATTCTTTTATGTATTTAATGTTCAGTGAACATAATTATCATTATCTATACTAATAGAAAGTAATATATATTAGATGAAATACCTTTGTTAGGGAACGATTCACCTTTAAGCATAGTATTTTTTAATGTGAATCTGAATTAGTCGGATCTTTAAGGATATCAAACATAGAATAGGAATTTTTTTTTCTTAAAAAGGAATTTGAGTATGTGTCTGACCTGGCTAAAAAATTGGACCAAGCAACTTTTGAGTAAAACCAAATAATACACAAAATTATTATTATTTTTTTAAAACAAAGGAAGAGAGGTTTGTTCTTTATACCATCTAAAGAAGAGGCAACAACTGTGCGACCTGGTATAAAGGCATGTCAGTCTTAACAAGACAAAACAATATAGTATATGTTCCTTGCTACACAGTTGTCTTTGCCATTATGGAAAAATAAAAAATTAAAAACCCCAATATTTTTATTTTTTTTTATAGAGAGATTTTATTTCTGTTGCAAGATTTTGACTAAACAAGTTTCTTTTCCAAGGTGAAAAAATCTCAAAAAAAAGGTGGAGGGGTGGGGTTTGGAGTTTACATACATGTATGCACACAGATGTTTCTTCTTCTTTATTTGTTTAATCATTGATATCAGAAGTTAATTGATCGAAGTAATTCAAATTTGTATCTCATAGGCTTAAAAATTAGGGCGATTAATCATCTTACCTGTATTAAAAGTTAAGTGATCCTAATCATTAATTATTCAGTATCAAACTTAGTTAATTGATCAGACTATCCCAAGTTCGAATAGGTCGGATTTCTTGGTGTTGTTTTTTCAGGTACAAAATTTATATTAACAACAAGAACTTCAAATACATATTTAAACAACTTATGGACGATCAAAATGAAGTACAAATTATCTTTTGAAAAATAGTAAAATCAATGTTACCGAATTTATGGTGTGTTTTTAAGAAAATTTATTCCACTCAAGTAACCGAGGTTAATGAATATATCCTCCCAGAATAAAATAATTCACTCAAGCAAATAGTGGTACCTCAAATTTGCTGAACTTCAAACGCACTCAACGATTCGTAAATCAAACTTGGATTTTAGGAAGATGAAGATGTTTTTACTTCAAAATTTCTTGCCTTTACCCGAGGAAAAAATTCAGGTATTTATAGACAAAGATTGTGCTTTAGAAAGGAAGCAAAGGTTCTTGAAAAGACGCACTGTTTCGGACCATCACTGACTTGCGGAACCCAACTGCACCCGCAGGTTTCCCACATGTGGCCGCAGGTTTCCCACAGGTTCTGTCTTCGACCTGCACTGGCACCTGTGTCTACAGGTGGCCAGATGAGCACGCAGGGCACCTTTTTATTTCCAAATAGTGACTCGAAGGGTCCGTCCCTTTGAGGTGTGTTGTGTGACATGCGTTCGCACATGTTTGTGTGTATTTATAAATGGAGAAATTTTAAATTAAATTTTGAATTATAAACTCTCAAATTTAATTTCAAATGAATTTGTCCAAAAACATAGTCTCTCACTCGATCATTTGACAAAATCAAAATCAAATTTAAATTTAAATTGGAGGCCAAAGGCGAGTCGAGCGAGTGACGATGACGATGGTGCGAGGCTTGTCTTCTTCTTGCCTCACTATCCACATGAATGAATGATTCTTAATTTAGGCATAAGAATGTTTCTTTCTTCCATCAATGTAAAATAAACTTACATTTTCACTTTTTCCTTCATTTTTCATTCACAAATTTTTCTTAGAACCCAACAATCTCTCTCATGAATGAGGAGTGACTATTTCATCAAAAAATCTACGACAAGTGCGCGATCTACAAGTAAAAACTAGTTGCATCTGAATAAGTTGGTTTCCCTTTGATGAATTTCAAGATCATATATCGTCACTTGGGGGTGATCACGATTTGGTTAAAAATCAAATCGAACCACGAATCAAATCAAATCGATTCAAAAAATTGAAATTTGGTTTGGTTTGATTTTAAATTTTAGAAATCGATATTTATGTGGTTTGGTTCTGATTTTACTTAAAATAATGGACAAAATAATCAAACCAAATTGATAAATTTATATATATTCATGAGTAAAATATAAATATATTACATTTTAAATTTTAATTATGAATTTAACTTTATTCGTAGTACTTTTAGTCATATGTCTCCATTTAGTTGACAGTACTTTATGAGATTCTAAATGATTTTTGCACTTTGAATGACAAATTATATTAATTATGAAAATTATCTTGTGATCTGTGAAATTTTACAGGTAAGTTTCATTAGAATATAGATAATCGTTAGTTTTGAATTTTCTTTTTGGTCTCTGTTGAATAAAAAAATTATGTGTTCACCTTTTGGGGGTTTATCATATCGTTCTCTTATACTCCCTCCGTCCTATATTACGTGTTACCATTTGATCGGATACGATATTTCAAAAATAAGTATTGACTTTATTAAAATTACAAAATTATCCTTTCTTAAAAAAAATATTGAACCACTAGGTACTCTTATTAGATTTTACTTAAAAAATGCAAATGAAAGTACAGTATTAAAAAATAGTCTAAAAAATGATACTCCACTCACACAACTCTCTCTCTTTTGCTAAGAGAGATGTACTGTATTTTTTTGCAAAGAGTAAAGTCTTCCAGATTCGTGTCTCGTTCTAATTTAAAAATTTATCACTTTTTATTTTCTATATCAACAATTACAAAAAAAATTGTTATGCAAAATTCCATTCTCTAGAAAGTACGACCAACTTGCCGTTGTGTACGAATTTGCCTCGAAAATTTACTTTTCTAATTTGATTTTGATTTCAATTTTAGGATGTCAAATCTTCTTTTTATTTGAAATTTTAGCAAGTGATAGTATAAATAGAGAGATGTCCTGTATCTTCTAGTTACTGCATTTTTCTTTTGTTTTGGATAATTTCTGAATTCTTCCTACATCTTCTCTCTTATTTTTGTCATTACTCCAAAGATGAGGTTCATCATACCAATAGACTTAGCCACCAGAAATAAACGATTGAAATTAGAAGAATGTCAAGCAATTGCAAAGTTTCTTTTGAAAGAAAGAAAGAAAGAAAGGCTTAAATACGAATCTATAACACAAGTTGCTATCTTATTCAAGAAATCAATAAGAACTATTTAACACATTTGAAAAGAATGTCAATCATCAGTTGATAATGGTATGTCGTTTGATGTGTTTTAAGACTTATAGACAGAGTTGGAAGAAAACAGATTGAAGTCGACATTAATCAAGTCAAAGAAATTTCACTTTGTCACCGAACAAATATTCGATCTTTGGCTTTTGCAATAAACATGAAAAAATCAACCATCTTTCAGCGTGTGAACGATGGAACTATTCGGGCACATTCTAATTCCATCAAGCCTCACTTCACAACAACAACAACAACATACCCAGTATATTTCCACCAAGTGGAGTCTGGGAAGGGTAAATGCACGACTTCAATACTAACTCTCAATGATTGATCAAAATATAATTCACATAAATCCCATATTTATTAATATGTTTAGTTATGTTCATATCGATGAAATTGATTTTTTAAAGGTGAAAGGAACTACCTGCTTCCAAAAGAACATGAGCCAGATCTATACCGTTCTTGCAAAAGCAAAAATTTTATACGAAAGGTACGTTCTCGATTTGATGAAAATGAAATTGAGTTATTTTCTGAAAAACTAAGTAATTTAGTATTTGTAGTTAAGGAACCAGCTAAGCGAAATAGCAAAAACTTGAACAGCAAGAACTATGAAAACAAAACTCATTCAGTCAGTAACTAAAGATATTACTAGTGCTTGCTTGGTAGAGAAAGTTCTTCCTGCTATTAGAGCAAAACGACCAGCTTCCGATTCAAATAATCCTATATTTGTATAACAAGATAACGCAAGGCCACATATTGGTAACAATGATTTGAAATTTATTGAAGTTGTCCAACAAGATGAATTTTACATAAGACTTTGTTTTCAACCATCGAACAATTCAAATTTAAATATTTTAGATCTTGATTATTTAGAGCAATCCAATCTCTTCGGACAACATCTTAATATTCGTCGCTTTTTTTTTTGCGGATTATTTTTCCAACTAATTAAAAAATAATTTATATATTTTTTTAATAAATGTGATGGATAGCGTCGTAATTTATTTAAAAATAATAATAATAATTTTTTAAAAAAGCGATTTAGTCCATCGATTTTAAAATTTTATTTTAATTTTTTTTTATTTCTTATTAAAAGCGACGGACAATGTCGCTATAATTTGTATTTTTTAAAAAATTAATTGCAGAAAAGCGACGCTGTCCATCGCAATTTATAGTTATTTTTAATTTTTCTTTATTTTTTACAAAAAACGACGGATAGTGTCTCTTTCGTTAAAACTAAATAAAAATTAATTTTTTGAAAAGGACGTTGTCCATCGCTTTTTAAATTTTATTTGTATTTTTATTTATTTTTATTAAAATCGACGGACAACGTCACTATAATTTTTTATTTTTAAAATATTAATTATAGAAAAGCGACGCTGTCCATCGCACTTTTTAATTATTTTTATTTTTTTGTACTTTACAAAAAGCAATGGACAATGTCGCTTTTGTTAAAAATAAATAAAAATTAACTTTATGATAAAAAGCGACGTTGTTTATCGGTTTTTAAATTTAATTTTTATTTTTTTTATTTTTATTAAAGTCAACTGACAATGTCACTATAATTTTTTATTTTTAAAATATTAATTATAGAAAAGCGACGTTCCATCGCAATTTTTAATTATTTTTTTCATATTTTTTACAAAAAGCAACGAAAAGTGCCGATTTTGTTAAAAATAAATAAAAATTAACTTTACGAAAACGACACTGTTCGTCGATATTTGATATTTTTAATTTACTATTAAATAAATAATTTTATATTGAAAAAAATTAAATGTATTCGCTTATATATTGAATACACTGATATCATACGATCGATTGATCAAGAAATAATATACTATTGAAGTTATAATATAATAATGTAAACTAAATTAAACGATAATTTATCATTATATATATGAAATACGTTGTATTATGAGGTAATAAAATGTGTATGTGATGTATCTAGTACATATTGTGAAGTTTATAGTCAATCAACTATATATATTGAATCCACTGATATCATACAATCGATTGATCAAGGTAATAATATATTGTTGAAGTTATAATATAATAATGTAAGCTAAATTAAATGATAATTCATCACAGTAGAAATAAAATACGTTGTATTACTAGGTAATATACTCGTGTATGTGATGTATATAGTACATATTACAAAGTTGATAGTCAATCAATCAAATATAAATATATATATATATATATATATATATATATATATGTATGTATGTATGTATGTATGTATGTATGTATGTATAAATACGTATTTCCTGTATAGTGATGTGCATAGTAGTTAAAAGCTAGCTAACTGAATCTATATATCTAAATATTTTGAATAATACGTTAACATCATATAATCGAGGTAATAATACACTAACGAAGTTATAATAATGAAGCTAATTAACGGATAATTCATCATATTAATACGTTGTATTAACGTAATTAAAATCTCCAATTCAATATTTTTTTAACGCAATTTCTAATCCCAATCTGACTCATCTCCTCAATTTTAATCTCAACCGTTCATCATATTTGATCAACGGTCAATATTAAAATCAATTTTCACTATTCTTTTCTTGAAACTAGGGGTGTGCATCAGTCGGTTCGGTTTGATTTTATATATTATTGGTTTGTTTTATCGGTTATCGATTTTTAAATATGTTAAACCAATAATCAAATCAATAAGGTATTTTTTATCGGTTTTTGATTTATTGATTTTTAGTCTTTAACGGTTCGATTCGATTTAACCCATAAGAAAATATGCATAAAATAAAAATAGTAGCAACTAATTAGATTATTTTTGCAAATACGCACACTCACAATTTTCAAATGCATTATCTACCACTATTATTATTATTAAAATAATAGTCAATTCCATTCAATTTTCCTTTGTTGTTTAATTTTAGGCAATTTTATACTCAATTGGTGTCAATTACAGTCAAAATTTACCTCAATTTGGCCATGAATTAAATTTTAATTCAATTTTTTTTAATCATGTTTTATATCAGTCGTTGATTAAAATGATCCTACGGCTAAGATCCAAAGCACCCACTTTTTCCTTTTAAACAAAACAAAACCCTAATCCCTCATTTCTCAAAAAATCTTTCGCCCTCTCCACTCTCTCTCTCTACAAACCCTCTCTTCTCTACCTTCTCTCTAAAAAAAACCATTGACGATCACCCACCGCCTCGTCAACCTCCTTCGCCGCTCAGCCTCTCTCCGTTTATCCCCAACAGCAGCCGCCCAACGCCGTCACCACTCTCTCCATCACCGGTGAGATCTTCTCCCGCCACCAATTGCTGCTCCAGCCGGTTTCACAACCTAGCCAGTTCCAGCCCAATACCATTCCGGCAAGCACCAATTTCTTCTCCTTTGTTTCTTTATTTTTTTAACACATTTTTGTGATCTCAAATTGATAAAATTTGAATGCAGTTTTTGATTTGATTTCTCCTTATTTGGACTTTTTAACATCTTTAGATTATTATGTATGAAAACCCCAAAATTTATGAACTATGATCAACCCTAGACGTTACATCAATGGACTTGCTATTTACGGTGGACTTGACTCACTTATTATGTGTGGCTGATTTTGTGAAGTTTGATTTGAAATAGGATGACAATTACTTGTATATTTTTGGTAAATTTTCGTGAATTCATGACTTGAAAATGGTTAGGTTTATTCACTTGAAAATGTGAATTCATGACTTGAAATTGGTTTAGTGTTGACACTTGAAATGTTAATTCATGAATTGAAAAGGGTTAGGTTTATTCACTTGAAATGTGAATTAGAGAGTTGAAAATGGTTAAGTGTAGTGTTTTAAAATGTGTACTAGTCACTTGAGAAGTGGATTAGCAACTTGAAAATGGTTTAGCGTAGTTACTTGAAAGGTGAACTTGTGTTTTGAAATTAGTTAAGTGTAATCACTTGAAAATGTGAATTCAGGACTTGAAATGGGTTTTGTGTTGATACTTAAAATGTGAATTCGTGACTTGAAAATGATTAAGTTTAGTCACTTAAAATGTGAATTAGAGAGCTGAAAATGGTTAAGTGTAGTGTTTTGAAATGTGTACTAGTCACTTGAGAAGTGGATTAGCAACCTGAAAAAGGTTTAGTGTAGTTCTTGAAAGGTGAACTTGCGTTTTGAAATTAGTAAAGTGTAATTACTAGAAAATGTGAATTCATAACTTGAAATTGGTTTAGTGTTGACACTTGAAATGTGAATTCATGACTTGTAAATTGTTATGCTTAGTCACTTGAAATGTGAATTAGAGAGTTGAAAATGGTCAAGTGTAGTGTTTTAAAATGTGTACTAGTGACTTCAAAGAGATCAAGTGTAGTCACTTGAGAAGGGGACTAGCGACTAGAAAATGGTTTAGTGTAGTTATTTGAAAGATGAACTTGTGTTTTAAAATTATTAAAGTGTAATCACTTGAAAGTGTGAATTCATGACTTGAAATTGATTTAGTGTTGTCACTTGAAATGTGAATTCATGACTTGAAAATGGTTAAGTTTAGTCACTTGAGAAGTGAAGTAGAGAGTTGAAAATGGTTAAGTGTAGTGTTTTAAAATGTATACTAGGGACTTCAAATTGATCAAGTGTGTAGTCACTTGAAATGTGAATTAGAGAGCTGAAAATTATTAAGTGTAGTGTTTTGAAATGTGTACTAGTGACTTCAAATTGATCAAGTGTAGTCACTTGAGAAGTGAATTAGTGACTTAAAAATGATTTAGTGTAGTTACTTGAAAGGTAAACTTGTATTTTGAAATTAGTAAAGTGTAATCACTTGAAAGTGTGAATTCATGACTTGAAATTGATTTAGTGTTGTCACTTGAAATGTGAATTCATGACTTGAAAATGGTTAAGTTTTGTCACTTGAGAAGTGAATTAGAGAGTTGAAAATGGTTAAGTGTATTGTTTTGAAATGTATACTAGTGACTTCAAATTAATCAAGTGTAGTCACTGTTTTGCGGAAATTTTGACTTATTTAGAGTCGCCACTTAATTTATTTGAAAAGGAATTAAGAAAACCTTTGAAAGATATTTAAACAATCCAAAACAAAAAAAATCATTTAAGTTTGAAAATTCTGAGTAAGCGGTTTCTATTAATACTCTTGGAAGGTTGGTAAGGCACCAAGAGTATCCGTTAACTTGCGGTTATCTGGACTGTTTGAAAATATCTTTTGACTAACTTCAAAAAGAAAGATTGATTGTTGAAAAGTAATTGATTTTAGGAAAAGAATTGTGTAAAATAGATTTGGACGACTTAGTAAGGATTTTAACTAAGCCTAAACAAATTAATAACAAAGCATGTAAAAGGGGAAGGGGAGAAAATAAAAGATTAGGCCATTGAGCCCAAATCAATAGGTCCTGTCCTAATCTAATTGGGCTTTTATCCAACTTGCACCTGTCCTAATCTAAATATTGGGCTTTCAGTGCACAACCTGTCCTAAGCTAGTTTTCGAACCTTTGAGGCCCAAAATCCGCCTCACACGTATTAAAATACAACTTTGGCTTCGAGGCCCAAATGAATGAATAAATAAATGACTAAAAGAATAAATAAAAAGAAAACAGTAATAAAAATTAAGACTTTTCAAGTCTCTTAGTGACCTCATCAATGGGTTTTGACCCATTTTCCTTCTTCGTCTATCTTCTAGCATCCACACGCCATGTTGTGGACCTTGGGTTTAAACTTCAAACTTGACTCGAAGAGGTGAGCCTCATTGACCCATTACGAAATTCAAGAGGAAAGAAGTCCATTTGGACTCGAGATATTTTTTGCATGCAAAGAAAAGATAAAGAAATTAATATATGTTCAAGGCATAATAGTTAAATACTTCAAAACAAAATAAAATATCAAGAATCAATTTTTGAATTACAATGATACGCACACTTGCACTCGTATAACAAGATTGAGAGTCAATAGATAAAATGTAAAACAAAGACATCCACTTGCACGCCTCATAACTTATTCTCATATTAAGAATGAATAAAGGTAAAAGGAAGAAGGTCATATTCAATGAATTAATGAAAGAAACAAACAATGTAAGCTTGCGAGAGTAAAGGGATGAGGCAACAAGAAAAATACTCATGACTTCTAAAATTGAACAAACATAGACATTAATCCATATAACAAAAGAAACTAAAGGTTAACTTTTCAAGAAAGAGAATCTTTAAATTTCAATTAAGGCGACATTAACGAAAATTCATACATCTAAATTACAACCAACATTTTATAAAAAAATGTGTAACGACCTATGTTTTATATTTATAAGACATCTTTGATTCTCTTTTGATATTATGAATAAAAGAGAGAAATGAATCAAGTCTTTACACACACAAAAAGTACATATAACAATCCAGAGTAAGAAAATAAGAATAAAAGCTTAGCATCTCTAAAAGTGAAATATCGTTCAACAATCATACTATGCCTGAGTCAAAAATATCCAAATAATTCTATTTAGCCACAAAAGTCCGAACTTTCTCATCATTTTGACAAAACAACATGTGAGCAAAAGAGGAATAAACATCTTGGATGGAAAATAAAGCTAGCACTTCATCTCTTATATGAGGATTTTGCAATCCATTAAAATAATGAGCAAGCAAATGAAAAATTCTTGACCTAACTAATTACTATTTTTTATTAAGTCGAAACAAACAATAATAACTATTTTTTCAACATAAAAGAAACAACTTTACATGCTAAAATAAACATATCTGCCAACAATGAATTTAAACAAGGCATGAGTTCGTCTTTTGAGCAATGATCAAAACTTTATACATAACAATCAAAAAATAAAATCAAAATACAAAAAAATCAATATTAACTATTTTTTTCAAGATAAAGAAAATAACTTTACATGCTAAAAATAAACATATCTACCAACAATGAGTTTAAACAAGACATGGGTATGTTTTTCCAGCAAAGATCTAAACTTTATCCAAAATAATCAAGGAATAAGGTCAAAAGGCAAAACAATCAATGTTAACTATTCTTTTCAACATAAAGAAAATAACTTTCCATGCTAAAAGCAAACATATCCGCCAACAATGAGTTTAAACAAGAAATGAGTATATTTTTCAAGTAAAGATCTAAACTTTATCCAAAATAGTCAAAGAATAAGGTGAAAAGGCAAAATAATCACTATTAACTATTCTTTTCAGCATGAAAAAATAACTTTACATGCTAAAAACAAACATATCCACCAACAATGAGTTTAAACAGAGCATAAGTACATTTTTTAAGCAAAGATCGAAACATTATCTATAATAATTAAAGAATAAAGTCAAAAAGGCACGTACAACTATTGCTAGCTTGTTTTTATATCATGAACATAAAAATAATTAAAATATCGATACCACAATGCCCTATGACCTTCAAGGCTATTTACAACAAATAATCTCAGCAAATAAAATCATAACTACGAACTACGAAGAAGTAAAATATGAAGAAGAAAACCATAATAAAACTAAAAACAAAAAAGAAAAGGTGTGTTTACCTTTTTGGGGGCAGCAAAACGAGACTACGAGCTTCGTCGGAATCAACCACCACCGAAAAATGTCGCCGGCAACTCAAAAATTTTGATTAGCCGACTAACTCCATGAAACAAAAATTTTTACTAAATAAAAATAACTATTTTGTTCAAAAAGATTTTTTCCACCTTTTTAGTCTTTTTTTTAACCTTTCTTTTTACTTTTCCACACCCTTTTCTACCAAAGTAGTGGTAGTATTTATAGAAGAGAATGGAGTTTTATTTCTTTTTTTCTCCACCAATGTGGGAGAAAAGTATTTATAGAAAAGGATGAGGATTTATTTCTCGTCATCCACCAATATGGGAGAATAACCATTTAAGGGTGTTTTTGAAAATTTAAAAAGTGAAGATAAGGTGAGATGAAAGATAAAATGGGGAGAAATTGTACAATATAGTACAATTTTTAATTTCAAAATTGGGAAAGGACAAAGTTTGGGGGAAATAGTACAATATAGTATAATTTGAAATTATTTTTTGATGAGAATTGGGTAGAAGTTATTAGAGTTTTTGAGAATTTTGGGGTTATTTAAAATATAAACCTAATTGGGATTTAAAATTTAGCCAAATACATTTAATTTTGACCAAATTGAAATCAATTGATGGATTGTATTGCAATTATGGCCAAATATAATAGATTGGCTAAATTAAATTGAAATTCGATACGAATTAATACTTTTTTTAATTCCGAGCTTCTTGATTTAATAAAATCAAATGCATTTTTATCCAAATAAATTATTTTGATAATAAATAATATTAAAATCAAGATTTTAATCATTATATTTATTTTAAAATATTCCTTAATTAAAATCTAATATTTCATAGAATAAATATTTAAGTAATCAAATTATATAATCTCGTACAACTGAACACGATAATATATAATCGATACTTAAAATGACAAAATTACATACAAAAAATATTTTGAAAAATTTTTATTCGGATGAATAAATATTTTAATTTTATTAAAAATCGAAGAAACTCAGGATTAAATTTAGTCACAGAGGACAAAAATTAGGTGTCAACAACTGCCCCCTCCCTTTGGGTAGGGTGGATGCAAGTAACCCTGGGCAAAGGGAGGTTGGCGTTCCTTATTTTTGTCCGACCGCAAATTTGAATCTGAAAGAGATTGGTTTTCGCACGTATTTCATAGAGTTATGGCCAGACCTTGGTATCATGTTTTCTACATATCTCAGGTTACATGAGAATTCAGGTCACTTGTAGTTCATAAAGCTGGATTTAAAGCACAATTTTCAAAAAATTTAACAGCTATCTCGATTTTTAAATTTTTGATGGAATCAAAATGCTGAGAAATAAAGAGATTTGAGGGGAGTTTGGAATGCAGTTGAGTTTTCTACATAGAGCCCAGCCTACATATCCCCGAGACTCAGGAAATCAGACTGCCTGTAGTTTGACTCAATTGGTAGAAAAGATTGTCTTTTATTTCAGACAATCTTTGGTTCAGGATGAGTAACAGGTTGATCGAGTTGCAGAAAAGAGACTTCTTAACCGTGAATGTGGGATCCTTCACAACCATAGACAAGAACTTACCTAGATATAATTTCTAAAAATCTAAGTATGTCTTCACCCAAATTTGAGAGAAAGAGAAGGTTACCCTCGGTATGAATTTAGAAATATCTCGAAGGTGAAGATGAAACTAGAATACCCACATGCCTTTAATAGGGGTGTGGTTAGATGGTGGTGGTGATCATCCTTTGCCTCGCATTCAAAGAGTTTGACATCCCTCTCTAGACTATGTCCCATTTTGCTGCTAAGAAAGAGTTCGATGTTATGCTGCGTCCTATTTGGAGTCGTTCGCACCATATCTCCACGTGAGTTTCCACCTAAAAAGTGAAGACATCCTCTTATGTACCTTTTGGAAGGAAATAACTTGCAATAACAGACACAACAACCCTCTTGGTTGTTGCATGATTATCTTATTTATCGAGTGAATATGTCTTCAACGTGAGGTAGCCCTCTTGGACACCGACGACACTTTATGCAGATCGATCCCTGCAACCATGTAATCTTATGCTGATGCAGAAACCCTTTGGTCACCTATAATGCTTGTTATATGTAGCATTATAACATCTCCGGTTATTGACAATGCTTCTTTCGACGTGACCCACGGGTAAGGTTTGCGCATCTTTTATATTGATAAGACTTATAGATTTCCCTTGAATTGTCAATATTTGGATAATCTCGCGCATTATTTGATGTTGGATACGAGGAGACTTACAGATGTATTTTGAATTGCTAGCTTCTAGGTGATCCTGCACATTATTCGACTTTGGATAAGAGATGGCTTCAGATATCCCTCCCATCGCTAGCTCTCAGGTATTCCTGCACATCATCTGACCTTGGATACAATATGACTTATAGATATCTCTCAAATTTTTAGTCTCTGGGTAAACCTACACATAATCGATCTTGGATATAATGCGGCTTATAGAGAACCCTTGGACTTATCAATTTGATAATCTCGCATATTCTCTTGTAAGAATTTAGTTGTGACTTATAGATAACCTTCAGACTACCAATTTTTGGGTAACCTTGCACATTATCTGATTAGGATGTCTTTATGGCTTACGGATGACCTATGGGCTATTAACTCATAGGTAATCTTGCACGCTATTCTATTTCAAATAATATGACTTATAAATGACCCTCAATTGTCAATTTCTAAGAAATCTCATATATCACTAGTCTTTATATAGCGACTTAAAGGCGTCCCTTCTAATTACGTGCTCTTGATGCATTCAGATTTTGATTCATGAAATGATGAGATATCTTCAACGCCAGCATTTATGTCTCGCGTTTCAACAGATTTTAAATATTGATGATATCCTCGATGCCTGCATTTGTGTCTCGCGTGTCAACAAATATTAGATATTGATGATATCCTCAACGCCAGTGTTTGTGTCTTGCGTGTCAATGGATATTAGATACTGATGATATCCTCGTTGCTAGTATTTATGTCTTGCGTGTCAATAGATTTTGTATGATAATGATATCCTCAATGCCAGTGTTTGTGTCACGTGTGTCAATAGATATTGAATGCTGATGATATCCTTGATGCCATCATTTGTGTCTCGTGTGTCAACAAATATAAAATACTGATGATAACCTCGACGCTATTATTTGTGTCTTGTGTATCAATAGATATTGAATGCTAATGATATCCTAGACACCAGCGTTTGTGTCTTTTGTGTCAACAGATATTGAATGTTGATGATATCCTCGATGCCAACATTTGTGTCTCGCGTGTCAATAGATATTGAATGTTGATGATGTCCTTGATGCAAGCATTTGTGTCTCGCGTGTCAACAGATATTAAATGTTGATGATATCTTCGACGCCAACGTTTGTGTCTCGCGTGTCAATAGATATTGAATGTTGATAGTCCTTTGTGTAACGGCCCTCTTGGCAATGAAGACGATTTTACCTGAGTCTGTTTGTTTGCATTTTTGCTTTCGACATATACATGCACTCAATGTAGACAGTTAGTAGACACAGTGCCGCTCTCACTGGCGACCACAGTCAAATTTACAGAAGTTTAAATGTCATATACTTGGTATCATAATCTGAATGGTTTAATCCACTAGTCATCCTTTTTCAAAGAAGTATTTAAATAGCAAACCCACCAGATATAAATGAATGGGTAAAATCCTATTTTAGGGTCACTCAGATACTGTTCTTTTCGCTTTAATGGATTTTGAGAAAGAATTTCCACTCTTCTTCCTATTTATTGATCTTTTTTATTGTTGTATTTACTATACCAACTCCTTTGAATGCACCTGCGCTCAAAGTAAATATTTAATAGACACAAAGTCGCTTATGCTAGCGACTGTTTTATATAAATAATTCTAAATACAATATTCATAATGAAGATAAGACACCTTTGTTTGTCCTTCATAGATAATTTAAAAGGACCTCGATAAATGGGTATTAAACCCGTCTTTCGGGTTACCCGAAAATACCGTTCTTGAGCATTATGTGCTTTGGTGTGGGTCACAACCTGCTTGGAGATTTTTTTTGAAAAAGATTTTCATTTTTGTGTATTGATCCCTGTATCCACAGAAAAATGATTAGTTTTTTGAATCAAACTACTCCGTGTTGACCTTCTTCGATCTTGGTTTGCTCCTCGCCATCTTTTGGGTACTCCATCATGTTAGGACTTCCACCCTGACTCCCCATCCCAATAGATGCTTAGGCAATTACTAAGTAAGAAGACTTGCATGAATTTTTGAAAGTAATCTTAATTTTTCTAAAAACTAGTTTCAAAACTTCTGTAAAAGATTTAGGAAATCCTTGCCAGTCATGTCATGTAAAAGCACGATGAACATCTTTCTTTTGGGTTTGACTATGTCTGATGTTTGACGAAAGATTTCTTTGGATTCAGCATTGTTGTTGCTTGGGATTCAACATTGTTGAGGCTCTCTATCAGAAGTTTTATCATAGCCGGAGATTTAGTCTATCTAGACTTTATCGCAGTTGGTGCTTTTTAAAACTTTGACTTTGACCTCTGGTGCTGGGGAATTTGAAATATATTTTAGTGTTTGGTGGAAATTTTGAGGTCTTCCTCAAAATTTTCTGCCTAGTTTAAAGTTGTTTGATATGATATCAACTCGAGAGGATCCAAAGTCTTTGTTGGTCTTCGTTTTCTTTGTTGGATGATGATCTTCCTCTTATGAATTTTCGAGATTTCTTCTCAAAAATTCTGCCCCAATTTCCATTTTTTGGGGTTAAATGACCGAGTTGTTGGGGCGCCTACGTATCCCGCTGAAGCAGGAATTAGGTCAAACCTAGTTCAGGATAAATTCTTCTAAGGGGTTGACCGAAGCAGACATAGGCCGCCTATGTATTCCTTTCTTGGGAATTCAGGTCAAACGTACATAAAATAAAAGGATAAATTGTCCTAAGGGGTTGACCGAAGCCGACATAGGTCGCCTATGTATCCATTTCTTGGGAATTCAGGTCAAACCTAGTTCGTACATAAAAGGAAAGGATAAATTAACCTAAGTGATGACCGAAGCCGACATAGGCCGCCTACGTATCCCTTTCTTGGGAATCAGATCAAATGTAGTTCGTACATGAAAGGAAAGGATAAATTTTACTAACAGGTTGACCAAAGCTGACATAAGCCGCCTATGTATCCCTTTCTTAGGAATTCAGGTCAAACGTAGTTTGTACATGAAAGGAATTTTCAGGGTTAAATAGCCCTGAATACTATTATCCATCTTACTAGGATAGAAATAAGCACTTCTACGGATGATATGGCATTTTTATTGCCTTTGTATTGATAGAACGAAGGATCAATTGTCTAATTCCCTTAGTCATTGTCCTCCTAGTTAACCACCTCAATTTTTTCTATATTAGGCTTCTTTGATTTGTGAACTCTTTGACTCTTCTATTGACTGTTCTAGGGAGATTGTCTCTCATTTGTATTATCTTGATTCTTAACATGACATGACAATGGCAAGTTTTAAGTTATTATTATACAACGGGCGATGAGTCATGAGTGGAGTGGAGGTCCAATTCAAACAACGTTTTCTCCAATTAATCTAAAATGATCCCGGTTGTCTTGGAAAATTCTTTCCTTACATTTTCCTTATTCCATCCCCGAGACCATCATTTACAGGTTTTCTAAAATGATTGGTAGAGCTCAGGTTTACTACTAGTCATTTTTCTTTTCCTGTAACAAAGCTATAATCAAGAAGGGGGTCTCTTATTCACTTTGATCTAGTAAAATAGGGTCATTTTATGCCAACACAAAGTACTTATTATTACCTGCAAGGTAAAAATAACTCAAATGCTGACGTGTTAGATTCCGTTAGTAATAAGTAAAGAAAATTAATAAGGTAGGAAGTAAACACCTAGATTTGTTTCTTATCTCGTGCGAATTGATCCATGAAGTAATGATGACTCGAGAATTTCAATGAATAGGATTTTTCTCAATGATATGGATAAGTGAAATTTATCAGGAAGGCTCAACTTTTCATCTTTCCGATCATATTACTTTTCCAAGAAACTGGAGGACAACAGAGTTTTTGAAGATGGAGACCAGGCCGAAAAGATGCCTACATATCTCACGGAGGAGAAATCTGGCCCTACGTAGTTCGAAACAATAATCGCTTTTTTTGATTCTTAAGTCAACTTTCCTAAAATGATAGCAGTCATTTTGAAAGTTTTAAGAATGACTGTGGACTTTTCTGAGAAACTTGGGAGACTTGGAGTACGTTTGGCCGAACTTTTGTATAGCGGGGTATATTTCTACCTAGAGATGTTCTATCGAAAATGGGATTGGATCAATTCTCCTTTGATTCAAATCAACATAACACGACTAAGCACATAAACAATTATATTACACAAGCATATTGTAATAAATGTGCATCCTGATTGGGTGACCCTTTTGAGCCAAGGGTTTAGGCCTAACGAACTTTGAAGAAAATATATGCCTTTTTAAAGCTAATCCATCATCCCCAAAAACCTTCATAGGTATACATAAATGACATAAATGTCTACAAAAGTTGCACAGAAGGGATACAATCTTTAGGAAAAGGGAAAATAACATAAGAAAAAGAATAGTGTCCCGCGCAGGGGATAGGAAATACTAGTTCCTGAATGCTCTTCTATCGGCCTTCTCCCTCTTAGCTTTGTCCACTTCTTGTCATTGGCAAGATCCATTGATGATAAAGCAATTTCTGTATAGTTGTGCCCTAGATGCAACTGTCCAAATCGATCAATTTCTCGCTTGGCTTGCTTCAGTTCCTCTCTTAATTGGTGCATGATTGAGGCATCCTTACACGAAAGTAAGCAAAGCAATCTTTCTCCCAACCCACAAAGGATAAAGAATTGGATTAAAAAAATATATATTTTATCAACACATAAATATGATTCATCTGTAATTGACTCGAGGTTAATAGACGCAGGGCAAGTTTTCTAATGGGCCTAATACTCCCTAGAGTATTGGGTCATCCTAAGCTCACACCTAAAAATGGGGTTTTGGTTTTGCTTTATCCTAGGTGTCTAGAGTGGGTTTGAACTAGGTTCCCAAGCAGACAACTTGGGTTTGGAAATACGAACAACCATTAGACGCCTCACGCACTAATAAACTGCCTTATTTTCAACACTTTATTTGGAGTTGAACAACAGGGGCCGGGATATCCACAAAACCCCAAAACAATTTAATAAATCAATGCGGGATTATGCTATGAGATGCAATAATTAGATTTCGCAAAATCAAAATATATAAAAAGGTAAGAGATTAAACAGTTAATCAAAAGATGAAATCAAATATTAGATTAGAACCTAGTAAAAATCTCTAGCAGAGTCACCATTTCTGTTTTGCGAAAATTTTGACTTATTTAGAGTCGCCACTTAATTTATTTGAAAAGGATTAAGAAAACCTTTGAAGGTTACTTAAACGATCCAAAACAGAAAGAAAATTATTTAAGTTTGAAATTTCTAAGTAAGAGGTCCCTATTAATACTCTTGGAAGGTTGTTAAGGCACCAAGAGTATCCGCTAACTTGCGGTTATTCGAACTGTTTGAAAATATCTTTTGACTAACTTCAAAAAGAAAGTTTGATTGTTGAAAAGTAATAGATTTTAGGAAAAGACTTGTGTAAAATGGATTTGGATGACTTAGTAGGAATTTTAACTAAGTTGAAATAAATTAATAACAAAGCATGTAAAAGGGGAAGGGGAGAAAATAAAAGACTTAGGCCATTGGGCCCAAATCAATAGATCCTGTCCTAATCTAATTGGGCTTTTGGCCCACTTGTACCTGTCCTAATCTAAATATTGGGCTTTCGGCCCACAACCTGTCCTAAGCTAATTTTCGGATTTTTGAGGCCCAAAATCTGCCTCACCCATATTAAAATACAACTTTGGCTTCGAGGCCTAAATGAGTAAATAAATAAATGACTAAATGAATAAATAAAAAGAAGACAATAATAAAAATTGAGACTTTTCAAATCTCATAGTGACCTCATCAATGGGTTTTGACCCATTTTCCTTCTTCGTCTATCTTCTAGCACCCGCACGCTATGTTGTGGACCTTGGGTTTAAACTTCGGACTTAACTTGAAGAGGTTAGCTTCATTAACCCATTACGAAACGTAAGAGGAGAGGAGTCCATTTGGACTCAAGATAGTTTTTGCATGCAAATAAAAGATAAATAAATTAATATGTGTTCAAGGCATAATAGTTACATATTTCAAAACAAAAAGTGATATGCACACTTGCACACGTATAACAAGAGTGAGAGTTCATAGATAAAATGCAAAACAAAGACATACACATGCAAAGCTTAGCATCTCTAAAAGTGAAATATCGTTCAACAATCATACTATGCATGAGTCAAAAATATTCAAATAATTTCATTTAGCCACAAAAGTCCGAACTTTCTCATCATTTTGACAAGACAACATGCGAGCAAAAGATGAATAAACATCTTGGATGGAAAATAAAGCTGGCACTTCATCTCTTATATGAGGATTTTGAAATCCATTAAAATAATTAGCAAGCAAATGACAATTTTTTTACCTAACTAATTACTAATTTTATTAAGGTGAAACAAACAATAATAACTATTTTTCCAACATAAAAGAAGCAACTTTACATGCTAAAACAAATATATCCACCAACAATGAATTTAAACAAGGCACGAGTTCGTCTTTTAAGCAAAGATCAAAACTTTATACATAACAATCAAATAATAAAGTCAAAAGACAAAACAATCAGTATTAACTATTCTTTTCAGCATAAAAGAAATAATTTACATTCTAAAAACAAACATATCTACGAACAATGAGTTTAAACAAGACATGAATATGTTTTTCAAGCAAAGATCTAAACTTTATCCAAAATAATCAAAGAATAAGATCAAAGGGCAAAACAATCAATGTTAACTATTCTTTTCAATATAAAGAAAATAAATTTACATGCTAAAAACAAACATATCCACCAACAATAATTTTAACAAGAAATGAATATGTTTTTCAAGCAAAGATCTAAACTTTATCCAAAATAATCAAAGAATAAGTTGAAAAGGCGAAACAATCAATATTAACTATTCTTTTCAACATAAAGAAAATAACTTTACATGCTAAAAACAAACATATCTGCCAACAATGAGTTTAAACAAGCATAAGTACATCTTTTAAGCAAAAATTGAAATTTTATCAATAATAATTAAAGAATAAAGTCAAAAAAGGCACGTGCAACTATTGCTACCTTATTTTTATATCATGAACATGAAAATAATTAAAATATCGATACCACAACGTCCTATGGCCTTCAAAGCCATCTACAACAAACAAAATTATAACTACGAACTACGAAGAAGAAAAAGATGAAAAAGAAAACAATAATAAAACTAAAAAAAAGGTGTGTTTACCTTTTTAGGGGTAGCAAAACGAGACTACGAGTTTCGTCGGAATCACCACCACCGAAAAATGTCGCCGGCAATTCAAAAATTTTGATTAGCCAACCAACTTTATGAAACAAAAATTTTTATTAAATAAAAATAACTATTTTGCTGAAAAGGATTTTTTTTCTCCCTTTTAGCCTTTTTCTTTTACTTTTCCACCGCACATTCTACCAAAGTAGTGGTATTATTTATTGGAGAGAATGGAGTTTTATTTCCTTTCCTCCACCAATGTAGGAGAAAAGTATTTATAGGAAAGGATGGAAATTTATTTCTTGTCATCCACCAATGTGGGAGAAAAACCATTCAGGGTGTTTTTGGAATTTTAAAAATTAAAGGTAAGGTGAGGTGGAAGATAATGTGGGAAAAATTGTACAATGTAGTATAATTTTTTAATTTCAAAATTGGGAAAGGACAAAGTTGGAGGGAAATAGTACAATGTAGTATAATTTAAAATTATTTTTTGGTGGAAATTGTGTAGAAGTTATAAGAGTTTTGGAAATTTTGGGGTTATTTAAAATATAACCCCAATTGGGATTTAAAATTTAGTCAAATTCATTTAATTTGACCAAATTGAAAATTAATTGACAGATTTCATTGCAATTATGGTCAAATCTAATAGATTGGCTAAATTAAATTTAAATTCGATATGAATTAATACTTCTTTTAGTCCCGAGCTTCTAGATTTAACAAAATCAAATGTATTATTATCCAAATAAATTATTTTGATAATAAATTATATTAAAATCAAGATTTTAATCATTATATTTATTTTTAAAATAATTTTTAATTAACATCCAATATTCCATAGAATAAATATTTAAGTAATCAAATTATATAATCTTGTATAATTGAACATGATAATATATAGTCGCTACTTAAATGACAAAATTACGTACAAAAAATATTTTGAAAAATTATTATTCGGATGAAATAAATATTTTACTTTTATTAAAAATAAAAAAAACTCAGGATTAAATTTAGTCGTGGAGGGCAAAAATTAGGTGTCAACAGTCACTTGAGAAGTGAATTAGTGACTTGAAAATGGTTTAGTGTAGTTACTTGAAAGATGAACTTGTGTTTTAAAATTATTAAAGTGTAATCATTTGAAAATGTGAATTCATGACTTGAAATTGGCTTAGTGTTGTCACTTGAAATGTCAATTCATGACTTGAAAATAGTTTGCATTGTCACTTGAAATGTGAATTCATAACTTGAAAATGGTTAAGTGCAGTGTTTTAAAATGTGTTCTAGTGAATTCAAAATCATCAAGTCACCACCTCCACCTTCTCCTTCACCTCCTCTTGTAGAAGAAGATATTGATGCAAATTTGATTGGTCTAGTTCCTGGAGATATGGACATGCTTGGTAGAGTGTTCATCGAGCCTGATGGATCTTCATAAGTTTATTTTTCAATTGATAGGTTTATTTTTTCATTAATAAAATATTCAAGCTTACATACTTATTATGTTATTTATAGGTGGTATCCCGCGTTAAAAGAAGTTAATGAGGCTGTAAGGGAGAGCGTTATGAGACTTTTTACATATCCTTGGCACGGGTGGTGGGACATTCCAATAGTCTCTAAACAATCCATGTTTCAAAAGTGTAAGGTATATTAGATTTAATGATTATTTAGTTAATTAGATTTAATGATTATTTAGTTAACTTTAGTATATATATATATATATATATATATATATATATCATATAACACTAGTCAATTCATTTTCAGACAATGTGTTGTTGGTTGGCAAAGCACGATCAGGCCATTTCTACAATTTTTGAGAGACATGCTGCTATGTCACATCAGATTGCATATCTTAGACGTTCCTTGACACAGGCCATTGCTCCTGATTCAAGTAGCGAAGAGGAAACAGAGAGTGATGAGGAGTTGACTTTTAGATAATTTTTAGATATTTTTAAACTTAGCTTTTAATTAGTGAAAAATCTTTAGGAGTGTTTAAGTATTTTGAATGTTGTTGTATTCATTGTTTAAGTGTTGTTGATTTGAATTGATTAAATGATTTGTTGATGTAGTGTGTTGTATAATTATTGTAATAATGTGTGTTGCATGAGGATGTATATATTGAATTGTATTTTTATTTGGCAGGTGGGATGCAAAAAATGCAGATTTTTGTATCCAAAAAAAATGCAGAAAAGCGACGATGGCCGTCGCTTTTTTATTCATTATGAAGAACAAAAAGCGACGACCAACATCGCTTTTTATTCATTATGAAGAACAAAAGACGATGACAAACGTCGCTTTTTATTCATTATAAAGAACAAAAAACGACGACTGACGTTGATATTTCAATCGTTATAAAGAACAGAAAGCAACGACCAACATCGCTTTTTCTAAAAAAAAATATTTTATTTTTCTAAATTACGACGAACAATGTTAATTTTCCTAAAAAAAATTATTTTTTTCACTAAAGTGACGACGTCCGTCATTTTTTGTTCATCATGTGTTCTTCACTGAAGAATAAAAAACAATGCACAACATCTCTTTTTCTAAGAATAACTAAAAAGAAAATTCTCTAAAAGTGACATTGTCCGTCGTAATAAAAGCGACGCAGGCCGTCGTTTTAAAAAAAACAACTATCCTTTTTTAGACGCAAAAAAAAGGTGACGGATTTCCATCGCTTTTTTCCCCAAAAACGATGCTGGCCGTTGCTTTTGGCAATCAGTTTTTGACATTATTCTAGTAGTGATTATCAAAAGGCCCCTAAAAATGTTGATGAATTAGTGGAAGCAGAGGAAAGATCTTTTGATGAAATTAAAGCGGAACAACTCAATCATGTATTTTTTATTATACAGTTTTGTACGATTAAGGTGACGAAAGATAGTGACGGCAATAACTACAAAGTACTTCACTTGAACAAAAATAGACTAAAAAGAAAAGAAAATCTTCCTCTCCAACTTAGTTGTGATATTGATATCGTCAATCAAGCTTCGGTTCTGCTTTAACAATGATATGAGTTGTTATTATGGTAAAGCTATCTATTTTGAAGTAGGAATGATGTTTTTGTAAGTATGTAAGAAGTAAGTACTACTTTTTTGCATAGCCATAGTGATCATCATGTAACTTTTAAAATGATATTTTGTCACATATGTTAGGTGTATTATTTTTGTGTATAGGTATGGTGATCATAATGTAATTATTGTGCTCATGTTATCAACTAAGGAGTTAATATACAAGTTTTCATTCTTGTAATATGGCGTATATTTGGTTGCATTGGTGTAAGTTGTGCCTAAGTGGATTAGTAAATCTTGTACCTTCTCTATCTTTCTTAGTCTCATCAGGTTTCTTGCTCCTAGTGAGCTGTTGATATTGTCATGCTACACATTTCGCATGTAAGCTTTTCAAGTAGCTCTTCAAAGTCGTGTAATTTGGTAGTTTTAGCGTTTTCTCCCTAATGAAAAAGCCAGAATGCTTTGCAATATAGATGACATGCTCGTTGACATTTCTGAAGAGTACGAATAACATAGCTTATATGAAAACTGTTAAGTTCTATATCTAACCACTATAAAAAAAAAAACATTTAGCGATAGTCATATTTTATCGCTTTTCTATGTAAATTCATCACTAAATAGAAATAGCGACAGATTTGTGTCTGTCGCTATATTGCTTGTTGCTAGCCTATTAGTGACGAAAAATAATTTCCGTCTTAAACTTGTAACCGCTTAGCGACGAATTTTATTGGTTGTTGATGTTACCGACGGAATATTTCGTTGCTATTTTTAAAATTCATTTTCGTCTTGGCTAAATTTATGACAGAATATTTTATCCCTAATCTTTTTCAACATAGTTTGGTCGACTAAGCAACCGGCTTTAGCGACCAAATTTATATTTCACAATCCATCGCTAAAGTTTTTCAGTGGCAATGACAAAAATAGTCACTATTTTTTTGTCGCTAATAATTTTGTTAGAAAATTATTGAAATGTATAAATTATTGAATGATTCAAATAACCAACATTCATGTCAAATAACTACTTATATTAGAATGATCAAAATATATAGATAGCGAAATGCATCACATAATTGTGTCCAAACATCCACAAGTTCAAGTATTTTATCAAAAATAAACTAATGTCAAACCTACATTCATCAAAATTAGTATTTGTTACTGCGGAACTGTTTTGTACATCCAATGAACAATTCCTAATATAACAAGGATATCATACACTTTTGTTGCCATTTTTTTTTCATCTTTCTCAACATCAACAAGGGCATTATATGTTCTTGGAGCATCTCTTCTTGAGGAATTTGCAACAACCCTTGGAGGTAAGGCGACCTTCTTTTGCTCTGACAGGGTGAACCTGGCATGTACTACTTTCCCATCAATTTATGCCTGCATTAACACCAATATAACATATTAGTTATCCTCTATTTCAACAATAAAAATAATTGGATGCAGTTACCGAGTGAATGTACAAATCTTAAAATCATACTACATCCATGTATAGTTGGGTTTTCTCAGCATCAATTCTAGTCTTCAATTAGACATAAGCAAAACCTTTCTGAAGATTAACCCGCAACAAGCATATTTTTATATTAAAAAGAAAAAATAAAAAAAAATCACATAAGCTGTACATCGTCTAAAGATATGGCACTTGCTAACTTACAACCTGTTCAATGGCCAACTGCACATGTAGAATTTCACAAAATTACCTGCAAAAAGGAAGAGTTATAGACATTAACCATCAAGAGATAGACTGAGCAGTGCCAAATTATCATACATGTGCGTCCAAATCAACTAACAATGGCATGCAGACAACAATTTCTTGTAAACCTGGAAATTCTACTCCCAAAGCATTTCTATTTCGTTCTTTTATCCCCATTCATTTATTTTTACATGGATTGATATACACATTGAAACTAGCGTACCACACAGGTATGTTGATTGGATTATTTGCACTAGCTACTGCTGGGAGAACCATATTAATGAGAAAATGACTCAGTTGCCATGAGGATAGCAAGTATACCCTAGCATCCAAAATAATAGTTAATAAAAATTCTTTTCCTTTAACTCATATTAACTTGCATAACAGATTTAGACTAGATCACATGAAATATAACTGGCTAGGTAAATAGAATGAATAGCATGTATAAGTAAAAGGTTGGACCTTTATGAATGATAACAGCTTCACAATAATGGGTCAAATTAGTGGTGAGCATTCAGTTTTAGGTTCTTCACTACGTGCATACCAAGTACCTTATCGAATTTCAGTTTGGTTAGGTTCTTCCGTATTGTTAGACTAGAATTTCTACAATTCTGGCAAATAAAAATTGAGTTATCAGAAAGAGGTGTTGGACATACCAAATATTTCTTTCAATTGACTTTTATTAATATTCCTGCTGAGCTAATCCACATGAATCACACGCAACTCAGGTATAGGAGATACTTTCCTGGAATAAGATCCAAAGTATTACACATCAAAAAATCATCAATTCATCAGTCAAAATTGCTATACACAGTTACATTTTTACATTATAAGAAAATATTGGTGTTAGTATCTATCTTTACAAACTTCATCCAAAATGGATAGATTCCCCCCCCCCCCCCAAAATATAATTTTGCAAAGAGAAAGACAATCAAATGCAAACAAAAGAAGATCATGCATTTGTTTTCTGACTGAAACATCATTCATCAAACCATGAGATGGAGGCAGCAGGGGTGATATATAGATGAATGTAAATTCTTTGGATGGAAAGGAACTGGAGAGCATTCCAAATCATTTATTGAAGGATTCCGGTCAACTAAAATGCATTCTCCCAGCGAGTCCAAATTGAAAATGGCTCATAGTTTTCCAACCAACTTGTGAATTTTTATTTTCATTTGGAAGGATAATAATACAGAACCAAGAAAAAAGAAAGGAATTCCCCCCAAAAGTAGAAATTTGGATGTTATTGAAAGAGGTTTGAGTGTACTTATTGCGTGAATAAACCGAAGTCGAATCCCAGCTTAAAAACACACACAACATTACCTTGGAGGTGGAGAATCTTTCTTAGACTGGTGGTGGCGACAGTGGCGGCGAGCGGCCATGCTTTGATACTCCAGCAGGGCTAACACAACCATAATAACAACTAATTATAGGGTTTAAGATCATTTAGTACTAAAAAATAAGGAGCAGAAAGAAAACTAACAGAACGACAACATCATAAGAAATTTCCATACTAGTTCAACCTGTCTAAGTTCAATAACAAAATAAAGAAATATATGATGACAAAAACAAGGCAATCTTCATTATTAACCATAACATATCTTGTTTCCAGTTTCTTTATTCTAGTAGTGTCTACACTAGTTTGTGCCCACCTTTACTATTCCACAAGCATGTACCTTCTAACCCACCAACACATGTATGGGGAAACTATTCCTATCAATACTGAGACATCTTGCTTAGATAGGTGGGAGAAACAACCTAGCCTCTTCTGTCTCTATTGAATAGAATCCTGGTCTCCAAAATTTTCACTCACTTCATTGATCGCTATGCCATACCCTTGATGTGTTGTTTCCAACTCTATTTTACACAACCTCGTAGAGTTGAAATCAGTTTCTAGCTGTCTAAATAGGAGGAAAAGAAAGAAAAGAAAACCAATGCAACCAATGTTATAGTTTTGTGCCTTGCATGTTGGGACAACCTAAGAAAATCAATAGCAAAATCCATAAATTAACAAACTATAATGTTCTTCCAACTAATAATTTCAAATATAGTATAGATACAAATAGTAAGTATTTTTTTATAAATACAAATAGTAAGAAATTTTTAAATAATGCATGATAGACAAATAAATATTTGATGAATTGATATAACTGTTGTTTAGTGGGTGTTCTGATTATTTGTGCCTTTTATCATATCTTTATTTTATTTGATTCCAGTAGTAATATCTTTGTCCAAGACCTATTTGGGATCTAATTTGATGCCAAACTTGCTCTATATAGGTGAAGTTGAAGTGAAGGATAAAGAGCTTGAATATTCTTCCCTTCAACAAAAATTGGATATGAAGCTTAAGGAGTTGGAGAAAAAGATGGAACAGAAGGAGGTAAATTTAACAAATTCTGGTGTTGTTTTATAAAAGTAGTTTATAGAAATTTATTTAAGAAGCCGAATGTAATTTCGGAAAATACTTTCTCTTCTATTGGTGGCTCTCTATTTAAGTTATTGCAAGAGAATCAAGCTGCTCGAGTTAATAGCCTTATAACTTTGGGAGACTTCTGGAGAGATCTCATAACGGCCTTAGCTGTTTTGATAGAACCTTGTATCTATAGAGTCACCTGAGTAGTACTTTTATGTCAACAAGTCAGTGAAATAGGTATGTTCTCTTAAATGAGAAAGACTATGGATTTCATTCTATATGTGCCTTAGCTTCTTGAATATGCTAACGAACTTCCCAATCTGATAGCATCATGATGATGCTGGTCTTTCTTATTATCATTGAAATAGGTTTTACTTGTAAGAAAAGAGTGAAAGACTAAATGCCTTCGTACTTCTGTTTAAAGCATTATACAATATTTGAGCGGGCGCAAAGACCATAAGCAGAGATTCCTTTATTCACTTATAATTAAGTTCTGCAACATTTTTTTGTTCCTTGAACTTTTCTTTTTAAGATAACTCTTGGATTTAATTGGATTACAGCATGCTATAATAATTTCACAAAACGTATTCTTAACTAGTCATTCCTGCTTAATATTCTTTTCACAGACATGACTATATCTCTATATATATGTCCAGCACTACATTTCTTTGGTTAGTACTTTATCTAGTGCATTCATTCAAAGGAAATCGCCAGCCATAACAAAGACTTGTAAGAAACTTATACCAATATATCCATCACTAGAGCTCCTTAAATCCAAGAATTGAAGCCATATTTTAAAAGCAGTGAATGCAAGGTAAAAATTGAAAGAAACATGACCTTACTCTAAATTTCAAGAAAAATTAAGAAATACCATATTACAAGCCAAACATCTTTGAAGAGTCCTAGGAAACCAACTCTCCAGATATGTATCAGATTAAAGGAGCACTTATGGGTAACGACTGACTAAAAGGTGACAAAAAGATAGGCTAAAACTAAATGGTTGTGAATGGGAATGCATGGATGATGTAAATAGCCATGAAGAGTCCATTATCTATCTATATTATTCTTCCATTTCCCAACTCTACAGAAGAAACAACTTGAATGCTAGCAATACTGTCCTCACATAACATAATTCAGATTTACCAAGGAAATTCAACTCAATCAAGACCCTTAACAAATTAGAATATTTACCTGATAGACCAAATTTCTAAACGTGGTGTCTTTACTAAATCTCAGTAAGCACCAGAATAAACAACCTTCATAGTGATATTTTTCCTTACTTTTAGTTTCCTGACACTCTTCACTTTCTTGGGACTTAACCAAAAGATAATAAAAAATAAAAATCTTAAAGAAAACACTCGATATTAACGACATAAACAAGTAAAATTACTCAAACCCATTTGAGTATCTGAAGAAAAGATGTTTAAATGGTAAATATATAAGGTGGGGTTGAGAAAAATTAGAAGAATCTGAGAGGTAAATTGTAACGCCCCGAGTCTGTACCCCAGACGCTACACGGTGCTGATGACCCTGAAGGACCATAAGCTAACCCATGATTGATATCTACTGTGAGCACTGAATAATAATACTGAAATAAATGCAGAATTAGGCAGCATAAGGTTCAAAATCTATAAATACTGATAAAGAATATCAACTGATAATAGTAATCTATAAAACTAAATATTGCCTGAAAGTCTAGTCGGAAAAGCCTCTAAACTAAATTGTTTGAAAGTGGAGTTGATGGGACAATCTCCCAACTAACTCCATCTACTGAATAACTAAAATAATAGAATATCTTCGATAGATGAGGGCTCACTACTAAATCTGACACTGCTAGCTGGATCTGAATCTGCCAATGTGCGGTCGGGAACCTGAGCATCCAAACCTATGATATGAGACATCATAGCACAAAAAAAGAGTATGCATCAGTATGTGGAATGTACTGTTATGCTATATGAGGTAAGTCTGAATGCAAGGGTTCATATGCATGAACAATAACTGACGGAATAATATAGAGTAACTGAACATTAAGGAGTACGCACTACTGTGCATATAAATAAATATTGTGACTGAGCTCATCTAAATCTAAGTCCTGAGTTTTGATACAGAGTAATTGATATCAGAAGTTACTGATAACTGAGTTACTGATATTGACTGACTGTATATGATAGTCTTGATTCTGTAGAACTGAACTGAGTTCTATTCTGAAGACTGAAACTGAAACTATAAGAGGTAATCATCTAACCGACATGCCCCAAATTTGAGCTGATAGGGGTCCAACCTATGACCTCAGTTGAAAGGGTGCTAACACCGTGACACGGGTACTAAAACTGGTTGTGGTATCAGTCCTAGTCTAGCGGGTGACCCATGAGATAAGTTCTAAACTAACAGGTGATCCCTGAGTATGTCAGTCCAATCTAACGGGTGACACCTCATAACATACACTGGCTATGTAGTTATGAAACTTAGGGATTGCTTCTAGGGACCCAGTCCTAACTAACGGGTGACCCTCCATCCCTAGGCTCGCTCGGTGTTAAATCCTACTCCTAACTGAGAGACACTGAATTGATTATATTGAACTGGATTGGATTGATACTGAGTTTTCCTTAGTTTTGTACCTGACTGAGTTCTACTGATCGTGATATGACTGATACTATTCTGTAACTGACACTGGCTCTAAGTAAACAGTTAGATTTTTGGGTATTAAATGCCCACAGGACTCGATGGCATAAAAAGAAAGGCATAGCATAATCTTGAATAACATAACAGTGTGGTCATAATTCATTCATAGAGGCATTTTATCAAACGCTTGCAACGCATTAACTTGTACATGAATAGGGAAACCATGTTAGCATGTTGTAATGGCATTATTTCATTCTCATGGACAATTTATCAAACACATGGGAGGCACAACTGAATCATTAAATCATAAACACTTAGGGTTGACATGATTTCAACAAACAACTTGCAAATTGAAGGGTTTATCATGAATATCATGTAAATCAACACATACTAGGATCAATTCTTGGAACGTGTAAGTTAAATCACGGATTAAAACCCAACAATTACATGAACATGAATTCAATTCAACTAAATCATGGAAGTTCATAAATACACAATCTTTGTATTTTAAAAAGGGTTCTTGGACTTCAAGGGTGAAAGGAGCCCATGAATGAACACCTAAAATACCTTAGAAGATTCTTTCTTGACGGTTCTTGGAGGAAATTCTTAGGTTTATTCTTGATTTCTTGAACTATGGGTTTTGCCTCTTTGAGAGAGAATGTTTTATTCTTGAGAGAAAGTGAGGAAATAATGAGGCAATAGGTTATTTAGGGGTTTAATTTTGTGTTTAGACTGATTAGGCCATGGAAAAAGACCCAATTACCCCAGGAAAAGATATAAAAATTCATAATTAAAAAACCGATTTGGGCACCTGGCGCGATGCGGAGCTATCGCGCCGTGTCACTGGAATTTGACAATTGGGAACTGGGGGCTTGGCACGATGTGGTAGAATTACAGAGCCCCTTTGGTTCTAAATTTTAAACTCAATGTGACGCGGTGGGATCGCGGTGCAACACTGGAACTGGACAATTATGAAATTAGTTGGTGGGGCAATGCGCCATGATCGCGATGCCTAATTGGATTAGTTGGTACACTATTTCACTAAAATGACTCTAACTCTTCGCTCGGGTATCGAATTTGGGCAAATTTTATATCGTTGGAAAGTTGACTGGATTTCCTACGCATTGGCAAGCTCTAAACCTAAAAATACTGAGTATTTAATAAAAAATTATATGAAATTACTCATGGATTGAGAGTTGAAATGAGCTTAGGAAATACGGGGTATTACAATATCTTCCCCTTGGGAATATTCGTCCTCGAATGATATTGACTAAGCTGAGAAATGCTGATAGACTGAGTTTATACACTGAACATGTACGACTGAAGTATGACTACATGACGAAAACTACTGATACGCTGCGTTTATATACTGACCATGCATATCTGATGCATGAGTACATGGCGGAACTTATTCGTTAATGCATAACTGAAATTGCAACGGTAAAGAATACCAAGTTTATAACTGTAAATGAATCATGAAACTGAGTAGATCTAAGGAATGCTGTTATCTCAGGCTGTGAATACTGATGTCCTTGAGACTATTTACTGAACATGCATGAACGGGAACATAAGAACATGACTGAGTCTAAAACATGATACATGGACTGACTATCATGAATGAAATCGAGCCCTTGAATACATGCCATGACTTGGGAATAGTCATACGGTTGAGATTGGAATAAGAGGGTCAACTTATGAGTACCCATTACTCCAAACTAAATTCGTTATGTGAAGAGAAACTGAAAGGATTAGTACATAAAAGCTCAGGGGTTATAGTGCATCTCTCCCTCAGAACATTTTGTCCCTCGAAGAATGCTGACTTAGCTTAGATATCATGGAAAAACTGAGCTAATGCACGGGGAACCTACGAACTGAATCATGACCAAATATTTGGGATCTGAAACTGAGGCATGACACATGAACTGGTCTAAACTCGTAACAACCTGGTTGTGCAATTTTGGGGTAGTCATATTCATGAGACTCCGAATAGTACGACTAGATGGAAAGATGGGAAAACATACGAACTTGTTCGCCTGACTACTTAATTGAATTGTTGGTTGTACGGACTAACTTATGTTGAAAACTTATACTCAACTGGAGCATTCTTGTGACACTCTTTTTATAAGGCTCTAATGACTTTAGGGAGTAAGGAACTTTGGCATGGTCTGAATAAGACATCTAAATAAGAAGCCACAACATGGATAAAATTCTGTAATATAGGCAATGATAACTCTACCTACTGAGGTCTGAGCTGGACTGAATTCTCCCACTATGTTCAAGCCTACTCAAATCTTCGAAATGCATTTAGCCACTTACACATAAACATGACATTTGAGCCTATCTTCATAACTACAGCCTCGTGTAAAACTAGCACGTAATAATATTTTCTTAACATAAAACATGTACTCTCTCCCTTCTAAGCAACGGCTCATCACTACTTTGTTTCATAAGGAGAGTTCACTGAAGATTTAAACATGGGACATGAAGCATGAATGGACACTATACTGAATTTGACACTTAACTGAGGCCTAAGGAAGAGAACATCAACATCCTAGACTTTATCAGGAGATCTAAACTAAGGATGGACATAACAAAATCTGAGTTTAGATGATCATTAGGAGTGTAGCAGGAGTTATGGGATTGAGCATACTGTAAAGCATGAGTACATGAGTCATGACTTGCATGACCTGAGATTGGAGTTTTTGTATTCATGGAACATAATTCGTAACACATAGAGAACTAGAACTGTTAATACTAGGAACTGTAAGCGTACATGATTTTTGATAATGTGCACGAATAAGTGCTATGATCATAGAGCTGACATATACTACGTGAGTAGATATTATGATAGCTAAAGTGCAAAAATTTGCACTGAGGTAAGGACGAATTGGGCATCAACCTCTCCTACTGCTTTTCTACACACACCGACATTACTACTGAAATCTAAAAGTTTGACTTGGTTACTTGTTCTACCATCTCTCCATTGGCTTAAAGTCGTTATTCTAAGTCTATGAACCACTTAATAAACTCTAATCAAACTTAAACCACTTTACTCTAGATCCTGAGATATAACAATACTCATAAACACTAAACTCATTTTGAGGGACTACTCCTGATAATGTAAGGTCCACTGCTAGTACATTCTTCTGATATATGATTCATAGCTTTCTATTTCCCCAACAATCATCATATAACAACCTTAACACTAACTAACTTAGAATTCTCAACTTCTTTTTCTACTAGTTCAATCTAGAGATTCAAACTTAAATCAACTGAAATTGTGATACTACCCCTTCATTCAATGACTGGTTTATCAAGAAACTAAAACTGAACGACTCTATTACTGAACTCAACTGAATGAATTTTCTAGAATATTGTAACCGAGCAATTTTTGTATACTCGTCTGGCTGGAATAGATTTACCTACTGAGTTAAGCACTAAGAAACGTTCTGCTAAGATTTCTAGTCTGACTTAAAGTTTACTACTATACAAAGATTTACAAAAGACGGAGAAGCTCCGAGACCTAATAAGGCATAAACGTGTAATTGGAAGATCTGTAACGTACCAGTGACCACGTCATAAGAACTTTCTTGATCTTGTCTGGACTGAAGTGCAAAAAGCTTGTTTATGTGTTGCTCACTAGTGGCACTGGAAGAATCACCCTACTGATTCGAGCGACCAGACGATGTTGAAGCACCGTTGTACTGACTCTGTTGGAGTAAATTTTTTCCTCTCTAAGCCATTACTCTACACTACCACATCATGTGGCCTGACTTTCCACATCTAAAACATACATCACTACCCGCTCTACATGCACCTAGGTGATGTCTACCACATTCTTCGTAAAGTGGATAGGTACGACCACTGCTCACACTACCATGGGTTTTGGAGCCTGACGCCCTATCATAACTGTTATTCCTGAACTTTGGTACTGGTGCACTAGTTGAGGACGGAGCTAAAACTAAAGATTTTGGATGAAACTAGGAATGATTACCGCCCTCTGACTTAGGTTGATTGAAATTAAAACTAGTTGTTTTAGCTCTCTTGTTCTCTCTCTCCTTCTTCTTAAGCTTCTGCTCCTCAATATATTGAGCATGGAACATAATCCTAGAGATGTCCATCTCCTTAATCAATATCGCAGTTCTTCACTCCTTAACCACACTATATGATACTCCGAACACAAACTTGCTTATTCTGTACCTATTGTCTGCTACTACATGAGGAGATACCTGGCTAACTGAGTAAACTTAAGGGAATACTCTTTCACACTCATACTGCCTTGCCTGAGATTGATGAACTCTAACACCTTAGCTTCTCTCAGCTCTAAAGGAAAGAATCTATCAAGAAAAGCAGTAGCAAACTCTTCCCATTCTATGGGCTCTGCATCTGTACCTCTGTCTACCTTTCACTTCTTAAACCACGTATGAGCTACATCTTGTAGTTGATAGACAGCTAACTCATTACTCTCACTAGAAGTCACACCCATAATATCTGTGACTTTCTAAACTTGATTGAGGAACTCTTGTCGATTTTTTTTTACTTAAATCCTGAGAATAGGGGAGGTTTAATTCGAGTAAAGTCTTGAATCCTGGATGCAGTAGTATTCGCCACTAGGTTAGCCTGAATAGAATCTAGTCTTTCATTCTAATATGCTACTGAATGGGCTAGAGTAGGGAAAGCAGATATGAATTTTGCATGGGAGACATGCTCGTTCAGGGGATCTGCCTGAACGAGCTGAGGTGTTGACTAGTTTCTTATTCTTCATCCATTATTCTTTTTGGGATGCATGTTCTGTAAATATAAGGAAGAAATGAATCAGACTGAGAGTTTAACTTAAGTTCATGATCACTCGCACAACATGAATACTGAAAGAGGGAAAACTTTTCCTAAAATATTTCATAGCCTCTTGTCCATTAGTGTGGCGCGCTACACACCTATGCACAAGACTCTACTTGATGTGGATTTGAGACTCCCTAGGACTCTGTTGAACCTTAGGCTCTAATACCAAGTTTGTAATGCCCCGAGTCTGTACCACGAATGCTAAAAGGTGGTTATGACCCTAAAGGACCACAAGCTAACCCATGACTGATATCTGCTATGAGCACTAAATAATAATACTAAAATAAATATAGAATTAGGCTGAATTGCTGTAAGGTTAAAAATCTGTAAATACTGATAAAGAATATCAACTGATAATAGTAATCTATAAAATTGAATACTGACAGAAAGTATAGTCTGTAAAGCCTCTAAATTGAATTGTCTGAAAGTGGAGTTGATGGGACAATCCCCCAACTAACTCCATCTACTGAATAACTGAAATAATATAATATCCTCAATAGATGAGGACTCACTACTAACTTTGACACTGCTAGCTAGATCTAAACTGTCTATGCACGATCAAGAACCTGAGAAGTTGAACCTATGATATTAGACATCATAGTGCAAAGAAAGAGTATGTGTCAATACGTGGAATGTACTGGTATGCTAAATAAGGTAAGGTTGAATGCAAGGGTTCATATGCATGATCAATAATTGACTAAATAATATAGAGTAACTGAACATGAAAGTACATGGATGATTGATACTACTGTAAATACTGAGTACGCACTACTGTGCATATAAATAAATATTGTGACTAAGCTCATCTGAATCTAAGTCCTGAGTTTTGATACTGAGTATCAAATATCTGAAGTTACTGATAACTGAGTTACTGATACTGATTGACTGTATTTGATAGTCCTAATTCTGTAAAACTGAACTGAGTTTTATTCTGAAGACTGAAACTGAAACTGTGGGAAGTAATCATCTAACTGACATGCCCCAAATCTTAGTTGATAGGGTTACAACCTATTACCTCGGTTGGAATGATATTAATATTGTGCCATGGATACTAACACTGGCTGTGGGGTTAGTCTTAGTCTAGCGGGTGACCCTTGAGATTAGTCCTAAACTAAGGGGTGATCCCTGAGTATGTCAGTCCTATCTAACGGGTGACACCTCATAACCTACGCTGGCTACGTAGTTTTGAAACTTAGGGATTGCTTCTAGGGACCCAGTCCTCACTAACGGGTGAGCCCCCATCCCTAGGCTCGGTGCTGAATCCTACTCCCAACTGAAAGACACTGAATTGATTATACTGAACTAGCCTGGATTGATACTGAGTTTTCTGAGTTCTATAATTGACTGAGTTTTACTGATCGTGACATGACTGATACTATTCTGTAACTAACACTGGCTCTAAGTAAACAACTAGATTTTTGGGTATTAAATACATCCAGGACTCGATAGCATAAAAATAAAGGTATAGCATAATCTTGAATAACATAACAATGTTCACTTGGTGATAATTCATTCATAGAGGCATTTCATCAAACACTTGTAATGTATCAATTTGTACATGAATGGGGAAGACATGTTAGCATGATGTAATGGCATTATTTTATTCTTATGGACAATTTATCAAACACATGGAAGGCACAACTTAATTATTAAATCATAAACACTTAGGGTTGACATAGTTTCAACAATCAACTTGCAAATTGAAGGATTTATCATGAATATCATTTAAATCAACACATACTAGGATCAATTCTTGGAACTTGTAATTTAAATCATGGATTAAAACCCAACAATAACATGAACATGAATTCAATTCAACTAAATCATGGAAGTTCATAAATACACAATCTTTGTATTTTAAAAAGGGTTCTTGGACTTCATGGGTGAAAGGAGCCCATGAATGAACACCTAACATACCTTAGAAGATTCTTTCTTGAAGGTTCTTGGAGCAAATTCTTAGGCTTGTTCTTGATTTCTCGAACTAGGATTTTTGTCTCTTTGAGAGAGAATGCTTTATTCTTGAGAGAAAGTGATGAAATAATGAGGCAATAGATTATTTAGGGGTATAATTTCATGATTATACTGGTTAAGATCATGGAAAAAGACATAATTACCCCAATAAAAGATAAAAAATTCATACTGAAAAAAATAATTTGGGCACCTGACGTGACGCGGCGCTATTGCGTCATGTCACTGGAATTTAACAGTTGGAAATTGGGGGCTTGGCGCGACACGGTGGAATCGCAGAGCCCTTTTGATTTTGAATTTTGGACTCATCGCGACGTGGTGGGATCACGTTGGAATACTGGAACTAGAAAACTATGAAATTATCTAGTGGCACAACGTTCCATGATCATGATGCCTTAATGGATATGACAATTTCCATTTGGTCCAGCTCAGCGACACGCTGCAGTGCTAGTTGGTACACTGTTTCACTAAAATGACTCTAACTCTTTGCCCAGGTATCAGATTTGGGCGAATTTTATATCGTTGTAAAGTTGACTGAATTTCTACGCATTGGCAAGCTCTAAACTTAAAAATACTGAGTATTTAGAAAAAATTATTTGAAATAACTAATGGACTGAGAGATAAAATAGGCTTAGGAAATACGGGGTATTACATAAATTGGGGAATTGAGTTTAGAGATTGAGAAAGTCATGCCTGTGCAAGAATGAGCCATTTTTTTACTCATTTATTACCAAAAGACTATAAATCTCATCTCATCTTACCTGATTTTTATTTTACTACTTAACAAATCAACCCTTGCATGAACCCTAGCCCCAAATGCTTATATGCACCCAGAAATGACTCAGTCCATCAAGCAAATTGAATCAAAAAAATCACAAATCTACACCGAATTAACAAAATCCCATAAATGAAACAAGACTAAAACAACAACAAAAAGTTCAAATTGTTTCACTAGAGAGTAGAAAAAACAGTTGCAGCTCACAAATGATAAAATTCATAAATGAAAATTTAGATAAAAATCACAACAGAAAGAAAATGCGACAAGAAAATAATACAACAAACCTTGCAAATTAAAGGAAGCCATATGAATAAGATATAAAAATTTACCAAAACATTCTTCACTATTTCATACCAAAAGAAGAATTAAACAAAGAATTTTAGGTGAGAAGATGATTTCATACCTAGCTCAAGCAAGAAAATAGGTAAATTAAAACAAAGTAGAGAGTGAAAGATGAGTTTCAAAATGTTTTTGCTTCAATAGAGGTATCATTTTTGTAGAGAGTGGAAGTAGAGAGAGGAAGAAAGTTGGGTTTTAATTTTTGTAAAGAGTGAAATAAGTCAAAATGTTGCCCTAGACATTTTGATAATATATTTTATTTAAAATTTAATTCTTGAGACTTATCATTCTCTCACAATAAAAAAATAGATATTTATAAAAAATATATAAATCTTATCGACGTATTATTTTGTTGCTACATATTAGTTAAAATGGTCACACGCTATTTGTTGCTAAATTCATTGCAAAATTAAGGCGCCAATTTTTTGCGCTAATATTTAGCGACGGAAAACATGTTCCACCATTGATCCGTTGCTATACCATAAATCAAAAAGATACTTTCTATGCTCGCAAAAAAATTAATTGTTCCGTTGCTAATTCATCATTATACAGTGACAGAATATAAACTGTCAGTAAATCTCAGCGCTAAACGCTGATTTTTTTGTAGTGAACATTTGATTTGTAAGATCGTAAATGAGGCTTTTGTCGACCAACGTCTAATATTTGCAGTTTTTCAAAGATTTTCTGCTATGACAGAAAATTTGCTTTCCATGGATTCATTTGATGATGCCTTTCCAAGTATGAACAACTCTATGTACATGATGTAAGTACCACCATCTTATATATACTTACACGTCTTTTACTGGCTTTATTGTTCTTTTATGCTCCTTTTGTAGTTGTTTCTTACTTTCTTATCATATAATAGAGAGTTGCATATATGAAAGGAAGGAGAAAAATACAGTTTGAGCATACTGTCATATTTGTATAGAAGATTACCACTGCTACGTCTAGGCTATAACTCTGTCTTCTTGTTTGTTAAATGTCGTCTTCCTTCACTCGTTGAAATTTATTTCTTTGTCGATGAATGGATGCAGATTATTTTGATTCTTAATCTTGACAAAATTTACTGTCCTTAATCTAAGAAATCTATTTTCCTTTTAGGTCATTGACTTTTTTTTCATGTGCTATTTTTTTGTTGTTGTTTCTAGTTTGAAGTTTGTAAAAAAAAATATTTTTATACTGCTTGTTTTGACAAAAGTTTTGATTGGAAGGTATTTCTCAATTTAAAATTTATCGGTTTAAGTTAATCTTTGACTTTTCTACGGCATCACAATTTTTCATTTCACGCAAGTTGCTCAAGCTATTGGTATTCCTAAGGTATTGGTGTTTTTGAACATACTAAGTTGTTGAGATAATCTAGCATAAGGAGGTTGTTGGATGGTTTGACTTTGGGCTTTTTGCATAATTAATCTTGTCTATATCACCATTAGCCAATACACAATACATTGTGAATTCTTCAAGAATTATTTCATTCGGCATTTACTCGTGTTTGGAGTACATCTGTTGATGTTGCTGCATTCGAGTTTGAAAAGAAAATATATAGAAGACTTATCAAGGTAGGATATCATATCGGGTGCTATATCAGAAATCCATTACTATCAATATACTGTAAGTGTGAAGGTATTGACAAGGCGTATGACGTGTTTGAGGAAATAGCGGAGAAGTACGTTGTCTCTTAGAACACAATGATCATTAGTTATGCAAGGCATAATTTTGGCAAGCAAGATCTTTGACAACTCGAATTAATGAAAAAAGCGGGTATCAGACTTGATAATGTTACCATGGTAAAGGTAGATACATTTTTAATTCTACAAGGTTATTGTAAAACTATTTTTACATTAATGAATCTAATCAAAAATACTTTATATCTAATTGCTAATGCAATTGTACGTAAACATTACTCCCATACATTGTGTCTTTACTCTGTGTTAACATTATTTCTTGTTAAATAGCCATGGAGTTATACACTACAGAGACCAACCATCATTTGATATAGGATTTTGAGTTAGTTTATGTATTCTCAGTACTTCCCTATTATATGTGTTCATCTTTTATAGATATACAGTTATTTAAGCTTTCTTTTTCATTTGCTTTTCAATAGGTTGGTGTAATATATGCTTGTGGTCATACCGGCTTGATTGACAAAGGCATGAAATACTTTTACTCAATGGGTCGAGATTATTGAATAGCTATAAATCTCAAGCACTATACTTGCATGATTGACCTTCTGCGTCGAGTTGCGTGATTGGATGATGCTCAAATCTAATAATGTAACACCCTGATTTTCTGAACCGGGATGCTACACGGTGCTTATGACCCCAAAGGACTACAAAATAACTCATGACTAATATCTGTACCTGTGCACTGTAAAATATAATGTAAGAATGCGGAAAACATGAACATGTAGGCCATAAATTTCAACTGAATAAAGAATCTGTAAAATAGTAACATTCGTGTGGGGGAAAGATACCCAAAACAACTTAAAACAAAAATAAAAACTGAACTAAATCCGAAAGCCTCTAAATAATGTCTGAATAAGGAGTTGAAGGAACATGTCTCCAACTAACTCTATCTAGCAAAACTGAGCTAAAATAATAAATGAAATAAAATAATATTGTATCAAACTCAAATAAAGAGGACTCACTGCAACTCTGTATACTGGAATGCATCTGCTACTGTTGGTCTGGAACTCATGTCTCTGAACCTATGGTGTAACATGAAAAGAAAGCACCATAGCGCAAATGTATCAGTACAACTGGAGTACTGAGTATACGAGTGAGGTAGGCTAACGCAAAGGGTTTACATGCATGAATAATGCTAACTGACTGACTGATATGAATGTAAGAGTACAAACATACATACATAGTAACTGAGATCATGAGTACGTGATAGCTAAATTTGTACGCTAATACATGATTTACTGATAACAGACATGGCTAAAACTGTAGTTCTAATAACATGGGCGACTGTGTCTAACAGCCTTAAATTTGATGGAACTTTCTGAGTCCCGTGTTATAACTGAATTTGACTGTATCTAACAGTCCTGGTATATTGATATCTGAAGAACTATCTGAGTTATTTACTGAGACTAATTCTGAAACTGTGGGAGGTAGTTGTTTAATCGACATGCCCCATATGTTCCATTATCGCTAAGCTGGGGTCCAATCTATGCCCCGACTAGAGGGGTGTCAATACCGTGCCACTGGTCAGGACAGTTGTGAGCGACCCTTAGCTGGAAGGTACTCAAAATGAGAGCGGTAGAAACCCTGAACTAACAGGTTAATCGACCTCATCAACCCTAATCTGACAGGTTAAGATATCTCAACCTATGTTGGCTACATAGTTCTGGAACGCAAGGATGACTGCTAAGAATCACACCCTAAACTGGTAGGTGAGTTCCCATCCTTGGGTTCACTCGGTGATAACTTCTACTCCCATCTGAAGAGATTAAACATGATTCAACTGACTATACATAGATTGATTAACTGACTTCTATTGACTAACGGAGTAGTACTACTATCTGAGAGTTAACTGAGATCATGAGATTTCTGAGGTTTCCTGAGTCACATGACTGACTGAGTTCTACATATTATAGCTTGAATGAGATTATTAGAACAACATGACATGGCTCTAGTCACACAGCTATATCTTTTGGGTACGAATACCCCCAAGACTCTATAGAAGAAAACTGACACACATGACATGACTTGATTACAAGATTGGAGTCCACAATTCATAATATCATAAGTAGAGGATCTTATACTTCATGTAGTTATTCAACATCTTAAACATTGTAACGATTGCATGTATATATTTCGTGTACATATTATACATATCCATTATCATACATGCTTCATACCACAACAATAGCAACATATCAATAGCATGAAATTCATATTTAAGTATATAGCTAACATAGACTTGTCATTTAGATATCATGGAACCATGTAAACATAAATTCCTAACATCCCAAGTATTTTATCAAACACCTAGCATGCGTTCTTTAAGGCATATGTGTTTTTCATAGATTGCACCATATTACACCACCTAAAGTTCATAGTTTTCAACTAACAACCATATATATGCCATGAAAACACCTTTAGATATCATCTTAAAACTTAAACAACAATCATCAACATGTACATGCTCATATCACCACAAAAAGTTCACAAAGTAGTATTTAAAACATGGTTCTTGATCTCTATGAACGGATTGGATCCATAGATGAATACTACGCATACCTTAGATTAATAATCTGTGAAGATAGTAGTAAAATAAGCTTGGAATTTGAAACCCCCAATTGAACCCTAGACTTGTTCTTGGTTGTTCTTGAGAGAATTTTGATAAAAAGTAATGTAAAGAGATGATTTAGGGCCTCAATTCAGTGTTTGGGACTTATATAGGGGGGAAAGATGACCCAAATACCCCTCTAGATGCGTCATTTAATTTCTGTAAAAATTACCCGATTTGGGCCCCCGACGCGACGCGAAGACATCGCGTTTCCATCCGTTTATGACCTGGAAACTCACCATGTCACGCTGGAATCACGGAGAGACACTGGAAATTGACGAACGTCACTTTGGCTTATGGCGCGACGCGCCACTGACTAAAATGGCGCTGATAAAACTTTAATTTGCCATAACTTCTTCACCGGGTGTTCGTTTTAGGCAAATTTGGTATCGACGGAAAGCTTATTCAATTTTATACAATTTGGAGGGTATAAATCTGCCAAAATACCACCTATAAATGAAGTTATTCTTGTTTATAGATGAGCTATGTGAAATCACACATGAAAACTTGGTGGATTCAAAAGTTCTTAGCTTGACTTACTCTAAGTGACTCTTATGAATATGCTTAACACATCATAAGCTCTATTATCACTAGGATACTCATCCTAATTCATTTACTATAATATGAATCATAGGATAGAAGGTTTCATGTGTAGGAACAACGGTTCATTTTCTAGCTTAGAAATATACGGGGTATTACAAATAAAGGGGATGCCTTGTGAACCAAATGCTGCAACTTGGGTTGCTCTCCTAGGTGAAAGTAGGATTGATGGAAACACTAAATTAGGAGAAAATATTGCTGAAATAATTTCCAGTACTTCTTGAAGTGGCATTGTTGGTTAGCTCATTGGCTAAAAAAAAGTGTTGAAATTGATGCAATGATTTAAAACAATTTTGGTACTGTTAAACAGAAAGCTTAAACAGAAAGTTTGAATTTTTTTTGAAGTGATTTGACTTTTACTTTAAAAAAATAAAAAAAGGAGTAATATATTTAAAATCAAGTGGGACCAATAAGGGTAAAAGAAAATGGCGACACATAATTTGGAACGGAGGGAGTATGTAGTTTCTAAATATTTTTTGTAGAAGTGTTCGTATGGTGTTGTTCGTGACTTTGCCTAAGTATAACACTGAATTGACTTCTGAGTTTCAAGGTTGAGCCACACCGCTCGGTTGACATCTCATATGTTGAATTGAATTTATTTATTTAAAATATCAATTTTTATCATTAGCTAAAGTTATAAATAAAAAAAATAGAACCAAATCGAACTAAACCAACAAGAACAAAACTGACGATTATTTTGTTGTGTTATTTAATTTGGTTTTAGAAATTTAAAAATCGACGAAGTAGATTTGGTTATTGTTTTGATCAATAACCGATCCAAATCGACCCATGAACACCCCTACCGCCACTAATGCTATGAACATCTAAGTGGATATTATTCTTGGTATTGGCAAGCATGTTTTGAAATAATCAGGGCCTTATTTTTGTCTAAAGCCTTTCACAACAAACCTTGCCTTGTATTTGTCAATAGTATCATCAATTTTTATTTTTTTTGAAGATCCATTTAGAACTTAAAGATGTATTTACTGGAAAAAGATCAACTAACTCGCAACTATGGTTGCTCATAATTGAGTCAATCTCACTATTGATTGCCTCTTTTCAAGAGAATGAGTTCATAGACGGCATTATTTTTTTTTAATGTTTGAGGCTTATTTTTAAGAAAAAATGTTACAAAATCTGATTCGAAGAAAGTCAACGTTATTTGTCACTTTCTACACCTTAAATTCTCTTCGTTAAGCACATTTTTCTTGGTTCATCCCTAGGCCATTTAGACCCTTCTCTAGACATCTCTTGTCTAGGTTTATATGGATAAATATGTTTTAAAAACTCAACATTATGTTATTCAGTTACCATACTATAATGAATATCCGAATGTTCAGATTTATGAATAAAAAAATCAACATGATTTACTATTTGTAGCATATTCGATGAAAACACTGTCCATAGTCTTTGGTTCTATTTTCACCCTTTTGGGTATAGGAACTTGGAATTTGACTAGATACCCCACACACTTTAAAATATTTTAAGTTGGGTTCTTTTTTTTTCATTTCTCATATGAAATAAATCATCTCTTGCTATGGGGCATTCTAATTGAGTATTCGATTTGTTGTAAAAACAGATTCTCCCTCCTCCCTAAGTTTTGTGGTAAATTTGAACTTATAAGTAAGACATACATCATGTACTTCAACGTTTGGTTATTCTTTTTCACAATTTTATTTGATTAAGTTGAATACAGGGCAATAATTTGATGAACAATTTTATTTTTCAAGTTTCTCTCCATAACAGGAGATTCATGCTCTCCATTCCTATCACTTTAGTCATTTTATCCAACCAATTTTCAACTTTAGTTTTATATTGTCTATCTATTGCCTCATCCTTACTATTTAGCAAATAAACATAATAATATCTCGAGCAATCGTCAGTAAGAGTTATGAAATACTTTTTTCACTACGAAATGGTGTTGACTTCGTATCGCAAATGTCTTTATGAATTAAGTCTAAAAGATTGAAATTTATTTCAACAGACTTAAATGGATGCCTAACATACTTAGATTCCACACACATTTGACACTTTGATTTATTGCACTCAAAGTTAGGTAAAATTTTCAAACTAAGCAATTTTTGCATGGTTTTGTAATTAACATGTCCTAAATGTTCATATCATAAATCATTTGGCTTAAGTAAGGAATAAAAATTAGAAGTTTAATTCATATTAATTATCATTATATTGATCATAAGAAGGTCCTCAATGAGGTTTCCTTTACCTACATGCACTTCCACCCTTACTTATTACAACTTTGTCAGAAATAAATACATATTTGAATCCATTCTTAGTCAGAAGTGAAGTAGAAATTAAGTTCTTTCGCAACTTCAAAATATGAAGGACATTTTTTAGTGTCACCACCTTATCTGATGTCATCTTTAAGTAAATCTTGGATGCTCTTTCAACCTTTGTCGTAATGAAGCTTGCCTTTAATATCTTCTCACCGATTTGAGCTGGAGCATATGATGCAAATATTTCTTTGTTGGCACACACGTGGTGGGTGGAACCTAAATAAGTCCATCATTCTCTAGGATTTCTAAATAGATTACACTCAGAAGGCATAACACAAAGATCATCCACATTGTCTTTGAATTCAGCCATATTTGCTTGATCCTTTTGCAAAGCCCGATAATCTGCAGACTTGTGGCCAACTTTGCCACAATTAAAGCAATTTCATTTGAATTTTTTATAGAAGGATTGTCTTGTTGTCCTGGTGCTTTCTTTCTCTTCTTTGATTAAGTGGGATCATTTTCCAAAACTATTGCTTTACTTATTATAGAATTTTCACGAAACCTCTTTTATGCTGCCTTATTGTCCTCTTTAATGCTTAATCTCATAATGATATCTTCAACAGACATCTCTTTGCTCTTATTCTTTAAGTAGTTTTTGAAGTCTTTCCATAAAAGTTGTAACTTCTCGGTTATTGCAGCCACTTAAAAAGATCATTCATGACCAAACCTACATCAAAGGTCATGTGAGTATCAAAAACAAACTTAATGTATTGAATAAATGTATTAATTAAGTTTATACTTCAATAGGGAGTTTGTGGATTATGACTTTCAACTTTTGAACTTGGATAACTATAGCTTTATTATCTACCATCTTAAAGTTCAAAAATATTATAACAATGAATTTTCTCATTCGGGCATCCTCTATTTTATACTTCTTTTGTATAGCATCAAAGAGTTTCTTAGAAGTCTTCATATTATTGTACATATTGTACAAGCCAACTTGTAGATCACGCAGAATGTAATTCTATTACACAAAAAGTCTGAGTGCTTTCAAACTTTCATTAATATGAAAGTTTTCTTTTTCAATAGTTTTCATCGATAATTTAGGAACACTTCTATGAAGAACATTTGCAGACTCAAAATATTCAAATAAAAGAACATCTTTTGCTGCCAATATTTAAATTCAACACCAGAAATTTTTTAAATTTTTTTGTCGGTGCCATTGTTGGACAATAAAATTTTTGAGGCCAAAAATAAATAATCAAGACAAGAAAATATTGCAACAATCAATTTATTGATTTCAATATTTGAGTGTTACAATCTCTATGAATCCTCTGATTCACCTTTTCAAATATAAATTCAAGGGCTTAAAGCTTAATCTTGAATTTGAACTTGATTTGTGGACTTGAGGGACTTGATCTTGACTTGTGCTTGAATTAAAGGGTTTTTGAGCTTGTTCTTGAATATTGCGGTCTTGATCTTGAATCTTTATGAACTTGATTTGAATGCTTAAACTTTGTAGAGAAATTACAGCGTTTGATCCACGAACTTTCTCTTGCTTTTTGTTAGAGTTTTGGGGGGGGTCCTTTTCTAAATTATAAGGCCCCTACTTATAGTTGTGTAAAGGTAAGAATCTTGATAAAGATGGACTTTCAATGACCAATAAAATTTAAGTGATGTGGCGCCTTTTATGGGCTTTGATATGATTGGGCCTGCTGCATCATTTTGACATATGGCACGGTCCTATTGGCTCCTTTACTTGACTTGGAATGCCACATAATTTAACACGTGGCACTTATTTGGGCCTCTAGAATATGACAATATCTTGGGCTTATTAAAGTGGGTTCATCATTTGTAGCCTAAATCAGTAGGCTAGCCCAATAAAAATTAGACTTTAATTAAACCCATATATATTTGAACTTAAATAATTAATCCAATTATATTAATCCACAATATTTATTTGGGACTAATATATTTTAAATTTAATATAATTAAAATTTTGTACGGATTTAAATTTAATAAAATTGCATCTCCCACAAATGCCCCCTACTTCAAGACTTGTCGAGACATTTAATATTTTGGAGACTAGCCTTGAAGTATGATTATTTAAACATGTTTCGTTCGGGCTTCAACGATTTTCATACATATGAATACCTCATTCAAAAATTTAAAGCCGAACCGTATTGATATTGCCTCTCAAAACTCTCTTATTTTTTTTCATAATCTCTACACTTAAGACCCATTAGTGAGGCATGATATCCAATTTCAAAAAGATTTTGGAAGACTTTTTCATCGCCTTACTTAATCAGGAATAAAACTCTTCTGATTTTAACTTAGATGGGAGAAGGAAAGAACCTCCAATTTGAATTTATATGGGAGAACGAAACAACCTCCAATTTGAATTTGTATGAGAGAGGAAAATCAATCTGCAATTTGAATTTAGAGACGGAAGTTATTCCAATCTGAATTTATATTGGAGAAGAAAACAATCTCCAATTTGAATTTGAGATGAAAGTTATTCCAATCTTAATTTATATTGGAGAATGAAACATTCATCCTACAACTCTATAAAAGGAGGTAGTTTCTCCACTTTTTCAATATCAATTTTGGGGTTTTCAAGCCATCAACAATATTGAAGTAATTTCTTTCCCTCCTACTTTTCTCTTACTTTCGTCACTTTTTTTCAACACACAATATGTTAGTGGTAGAAAATTTATATCTAATTGTAGGAATATTAAAATCATGAACCATTTAATATTTCAAAAATTAGACTTCGAGATCTATAACATATCCAAAATTCAGCTTTAAATTCCTTCAATATAATTCTCGATAATTTTTTGAAATTAGCCCTGAATTTTATCATGCTGAAAATTTCAGATCTGTGAGTCTTTACTAAAACTTTCATATCTTAAAGTAGGAAGGATGAAATCACAAGGCGCTTGATTCTTGTAAAACTAGACACAAATATCTATAACATATCCAAAATTAATAATGTAATACGATCGACATATTTTCAGGTATTATCCCGAAATTAACATTGAGTTTTGATGCATCAACAATTTCAGATTTACGCGATATCACCAAAAAAAATTATATCTCAAAGTAAGAGTATTGAAATAATGATCCATTTGATCCTATAGATGCCGGAAACATACATGTATAACATATCCAAAATTTGGATTTTAAAACTTCTTGGATTGTTCTAGATGATTTTTTTAAGGCGATCTTATATGTTGTCTGATAGAGGATTCCAAATTTGCGTCGCCTCACCAAATAATTTATATCTTGATGTGGAACCATCACCACCAAAGAGTGTATTGATTGTTTCAAACTAGATTTTGAGGGCTTTATTCTCATCAAGGCATCTTGTCTCAATCCAAGTTGGTGATATACAACTTTCAAGATCACAACGCTCTGACAGATAACATCCTTTCTATTTGTGTTTTTACTTTCTTTCTTATTTCCTCTCTTTTTTTTT
>NC_061117.1:22989734-23025609 GCF_002878395.1 Capsicum annuum | reverse complement strand
GGGGGAGGGGGGGGAGGAATTGAAATATATAGCAATATGCAACAATCGGCTTAGTATGCGAGAGTTTAACTTAGTCTCCGTTACCTTAAGTCCAAACAATTTTACTTGAAGACGGTGGACATCGGCTTAAGCTGCGAGAGTTTAACTTCGCCTCAGTCACCTTAAGTCTGAAAAATTTCACTTGAAGACGGTGGACATCGGCTTAAGCTGCGAGAGTTTAACTTCGCCTCGGTCACCTTAAGTCTGAAAAATTTCACTTGAAGACGGTGGACATCGGCTTAAGGTGCAAGAATTTAACTTCGCCTCCATCACCTTAAGTCCAAAATTTTTTTTCTTGAAGACGGTGGAAATTGGCTTAAGGTGCGAGAGTTTAACTTCGGCTCCGTCACCTTAAGTCCAAAATTTTTTTTCTTGAAGACGGTGGACATCAGCTTAAGGTGCGAGAGTTTAACTTCGCCTCCATCACTTTAAGTACGGAAATTTTTTGCTTGAAGATGCATGGTTTTCTTTAAGTATAGGCCCTTTCACCGATGCATTTATGCAATGGTCTTCTCTAAGTATGGGCACTTTTACTGATGCATTTATACGATGGTCTTCTTTAAGTATGGGCCCTTTTTTATGGTCAGCTTAAGGTGCAAAGGAAAAAATCTTATCCACCTTAAGGAATGAAAATTTCTATATCATTTTAAGGATAAACCCGTGAGAGGCCAGCTTAAGGTGCAAAGGGACAAATATTATACACCTTAAGGCATGGAAATTTAGATATCCTTTAAGGATAAACCCGTAAGAGGCCAGCTTAAGGTGCAAAGGGACAAACTTATCCACCTTAAAGCATGAAAATTTTGATATCCTTTAAGGATAAACTCGTGAGAGTCCAGCTTAAGGTGCAAAAGGACAAATCTTATCCACCTTAAGGCATGTAAATTTTGATATCCTTTTAGGAATAAACCCGTGAGAGGTCAGCTTAAGGTACAAAGCGATAAATCTTGTCCTCCTTAAGGCAAGAAAATTTTAATATCCTTTTAGGATAAACTCGTTAGAGGCTCGCTTAAGATGCAAAGGAACAAATCTTGTCCACCTTAAGGCATGAAAATTTTGAGATCCTTCTGTTGTAGGCTTGGAGAACTTTGGCATTCCAAATCCCATTAAAGGAACTCTCTTTCTTTTCGACGGGTTGCCCCCATTGAGTCACAAATATTTAGAGTAAGTCTAAAATTTAATTAGAATAGTATCATACTTGGTATACATATGGTAGATACTGCAGGAACATATTTTTTTTGACACTCATGCAACTGAACTCAGAATGAAATTCCAAGCGCCTACGTACCTCAGTAAAGAGGATCAAGTCACAACGTAGTTTTGGGTGAGTGTTTTTTTCTTTCATCCTAACTTTTGCCTAGGCCACCTCTTTCGAGGTTTTCAACCTAGCGGACTTCTTTATTTATTCATTTATTTATTTATTTTGAGTCGTTCACAGTTTATACTCTTGCGGGCCAAGAGTAAATATCCAGTTTATACTCGTGCCTTAAGGAGTGTACATGTAGTTTATACTCGTGCCTTAAGGAGTGTCATATCCCTTTAAGGATAGTACTTTTATGGGGCCAAACCTCATGCCATCTACATCGACAAGCTTGTAAGCACCATTTGAATATACCTCTTGTACAACATATGGTCCACCCCACTTTGGGGTGAATTTCCCCCCCAGACTTACGAGAAGTAATAATGGGCTTCCTTACTGCGAGGACTTGGTATCCAACTTGAAAGCACCTCAAGCGGACTCTTTTGTTGAAAGAACGAGATAGACAGGCTTGATAGCATTCAAGATTTTGTTGAGCCTCCATCCTCTTCTCATCAAGAACTTCTAACTCCACAAGACGCAACTTACCATTTTCTTCGTCGATGAGCCTTTCTTGAATAGCCAGTCTGAAAGAAGTTATTTGACGCTCAAGTGGCAGTACTGCCTCAACTCTAAAAGCAAGTAAATATGTGGTTGCTTCCATTGGTGTACGGTAAGTTTCCCTATACATCCATAAAGCTTCTTCCACTTGCTCATGCCAGTCTCTTTTGGATTTGGAGATTACTTTATTCAATATATTGCTTAAAGTCTTATTAAATGCTTCAGCTAGATCATTGGCAGCAGCATGGTACATAGAAGACTTACGCTGCTTGAAACCAAAGAGATCACAGATTTTGTTCATCAGCTTGTTATCAAATGGCTTTTCATTATCAGTTATTATGTACTGAGAAATTACAAAGCGATAGATGATGTTCACCCGGATGAAGTTTGTAATATTTTCTTTCTTTACTTCCTTGAGGGCAACAGCTTTGGCCCATTTTGAGAAGTAATCTATCTCGGCCAAGATGTCTAAGTGTCCACCAGAAAACTTTGGTAGTGGACCAACAACATCTATTCCCCAAGTATTAAATGGTCAAGATGCTACAGTTGGATGTAGTAGCTCTGGAGGTTGATGTATGAAATTGACATGAGCTTTGCATCTTCTAGCATAGTCCAAGCAATCTTTCACCATCGTCGGCCAATAGTATCCCATCTTTTTAATGTGAAAATTGAGCTTCGATCCAGACTGATGCGACCCATAAACCCCTGTGTGCGCTTCTTATAAAGCTTAAATTATTTCTTTCTCTCCCAGACATCGTAAGAGTGTTCCTTCAAATGATCTTCTATATAACGTGTCTTTATAGTAAAGAAAGCTAGGTGTACGACGACGAATGTCAGTCCTTCTCCTTGGATCCTCTGGAAGTATCCCATAATATAATTAATCATTGATAGGTTGTCGCCAATCTTCTTTTACAGCTTCAGACACGGCAGCGAGGTATTCAACCTTAGTTTCTACATCCTCATTTGATGGCAGTACCACCCATTCTTAGCGGATAGTAACTTATATTTGATTTGGAATAGTCAGGGCTGAGGCCAAAGCAGCTAGGGCATCATCTTTCTTATTTTCTCTCCTTAACACATGTTGGAAGGTTACTTCTCCAGGCCCCTCCCCCATTAACTTCTATGCATAATCATGATATAGTCGTAGTTCAGGCTTTATGACCTCATAGCTTCCCAAAAGCTTCTTGATCAGCAATTGGGAGTCACCAAAGACTTGTAATTGCAGTTGTTTTATGTCAACTACCATTTTAATTCCAAGTATTAATGCTTGATATTTAGCAGCATTATTAGAGAAACGATTTATTTGGGTAAACGAGTATGGGATGACCTCTTCTTGTGGAGTGACGAACACCACCCCGGCACCAGCTCTATCTCGTTGTGTGGCACCATCAAAGTATATCTTCCACGGGGGTCTGGCTTCAATAATCGTTGCATCTTCATCAGAAAGTTCAGCGCCCATTTCTCAATCATCGGGTATCTGATGATCTGCCAAAAAGTTAGCCAATGCTTGTCCCTTTATGGCCTTTTGGGGAATATACACAATGTCAAACTGTTGAAATTGAAGTTACCATCTTGCAAGTCGGTCACTAAGGATTAGTTTTGACATTACAAACTTGATGGAATTTTCCCTAGACACAAGACGGACAACATAAGCTTGAAATTAATGTGTCATCTTTTAAATTGAGAAGGCCAATGCCAAACACAAATTTTCGATTGGAGAATACTTTAGCTCATTTGGTGTCATCATTCTGCTCAGATAGTAAAGGGAGTTCTGTTTGCCTTTACTATTTTCTTAAACCAGTAGTGCTCCAACTGACCTCTATTGTGTCGCGATATAGAGTATAGACGAATTTCCAGGTATGGGTGTCGTAAGAACTGGTGGCTTCATTAAGTATGATTTGATACTCTCAAAGGCATTACTACAAGCTTGGTCCCATTCGGAGGAAGTGTCCTTCTTCATGAGACGACTAAATAGTTGACATTTTCTATCCAGGTTTGAGATGAACCTCCTTAAATATGCTAACCTTCCTTGAAGGCTTTTTAACTCATGAATATTTCAAGACTCGGGCATCTTCAAAATTACATCGACCTTGGCTTGATCAATTTTAATTCCTCGGTGTTGTACAATGAAGCCAGGAAATTTTTTGGAAGTAACTCCAAAGGCACACTTTAGTAGATTCATCCTAAGTTGATATCTTCAAAGCAACTCGAACACCATTCTTAGGTCTTTCAAGTGGTCGTATCTCTTTCTTGACTTCACCACTAAATCATCCATGTAGAATTCAATACTTTTATAGAGAAGACCGTCAAAGATGTTTTGCATAGCCCATTGATAGGTGGCGCCAGTATTCTTCAATGCATAGCCCATTGATAAGTGGCGCCAGTATTCTTCAAACCAAAAGGCATTACCTTGTAGCAATAAATACCTTTGGGCGTACGAAATGCGGTGAGTTTTTTATCCTTTGGTGCCATGCAGATTTGATTGTAGCTGGATGAACCATACATGAAGAACATTTCCTCATAAACAGTGGTGGCATCAATCATCAACTCTGGTATAGGGATTGTAAATTAATCCATAGGGAAGTCGTTGTTGAGATCTAGGAAGTCGACACAAACGCGAATTAGGCCATTTTTCTTCCGTACCGGAACAATACTTGAAATCCACGTGGGATATTTTACTTTGCGAATAAAGCCAGCTTCAATGAGTTTGTTAACTTCATTTTCAATTAATGGAACCAATTCTGGCCTAAAGTGCCTTTGGGCTTGCTTAACAGGACGAGCACCATTCTTGATCGCTAACTGATGGACTGCTACTTTTGAATCTAAGTCGGGTATTTCCTTATAGCTCCAAGTGAAGAAATCCATATATTCTTTGAGTATGTCTATATAAGCGATTTCCTCCTCCACATCTAGAAATGCTCTCAGGTAATTTGGTTTTGGGTTTTTATCGATTCCAAGATTAACTTTCTTCAAGGGATCTATTTTGGCTTTTACTCCTTAAAATTGAGATGGAGCATATCCAGTATTTCACTCCTCTTGAGGATCATTGTCGTTGAAAGATATGTAGTGACACCAGAAAGTATCTCCCATCTCTTCATCAACCTTTATTTGAGATGAGGCCTTATTATCATTTTGGATCGTAACATGATATGAGGAGCCAACACTTTCAAATGAGGCCTCATTATCATTTTGGATCGTAACATAATATGAGGAGCCAACACTTTCTTCATCTTTCTCACATTCCTTGGTATAAACCACAGTATGAGCCTTTGCTTTTAACACCTAGTTGCATAAAACCACCAGTTCCATCTGCCATCTTATTCTAAAAGAAATCAAACTTTAGAAATCCTTCTGGATCTTAGGCGAGGAGTTCTTTGTCGTACTTTGATGACTTCTTTGATGCTCGTTACTTTTCTTCTTATTTAGAGGACCTAACCTCTCGAACACAAAAGTTCTTGTGGTTGATTCTTTAAGTCGATCAAATACAGAGGGTCTTTTATTAGCAGCAGTGGATTTTTCTTCCACGATGATGTAATTACTAACTGCCCTTCTTATGGGGACGTGAATTGGAGGTGGCTGCGTGTATCCTAGGCCTTCGTGTTCCTACCTAGTTGTACCCTTCGATGAAATTTTGCCCAACCTTGATGGCTCATTAGGATTGTATCCAGCCTTTACAAATAGCTTGTATGCATTCGAATCGAAGCCTTCCTTTGTACGTTTTATGGGGAGTGTCATATCTTATAGCGGATTTTGAGACACATACTCTTCAAGTAGCTTTGAGGATGAATTTATTACGTCAATCTTCCTAATAGGTAAAGTTAGCCACTTTAGCATATTATTTTGGGCATCAGATGGGTGATCTTTCTCTTTCTTTACCTTCGGTACATAGCGAGAACAGAAGTTACCTTCTTTTTCGTAGGAGCGATGCTTTCTTTATTTGAAATGGAGAGAGGCTTCTTGGTGGTGACTTTTTCAACAGTCATGACGACCTTCTTGGCTGCAATATCATCACACTTGGTCTTGGTGACATCATCAACCCTTTTCTCATTCACGACATAATTTTTCAAGTAGATTTTTACATCGGCAAAGTGCGATTCAGCTACAATGAATGGATTATCATTAGCTACTATCTTTCTTTTCACTCCACCTTCGAGGTACTTCAAGCATTGATAGTAAGAGGATGAGATAATTTTTTTTTCGTGCACCCAAGGCCTACCAAGTAATATATTGTATGAAGTGTTGGCATCGATCACATGCATCAATACATTTGATTGAAAATTATCCATATGAATCTCCAACTTGACAGATCTCATGGCCCTCTGGCCCCTTATGTTGAAGCTTTGAATCATTATACGACTCTCATCTAGTTTGTTAATAGTGATGCCAAGTTCCTTCGTCATGCAGATAGACAGGATTTTGACTCTGTATCCCTCACCTATCAAGATTCTATTGATCTTTTTTCCTAGAATTTGACCCACCATGTATAAGGGACGGTTATATAGGGCCTCGCCAAGAAGAAGATCGTTGTTTGTGAATGTGATTTTTGTATCACATACATGTGCCTCTTGGCCAAAAGGTTCACCAAGCAGTTCAAAGGATGAAGGAACTTCTATGGGTATATGTTTACCCTTTTCCCCCTCTTTGGCAGTATTAAAACAAGATGCCTCAAAGTTGACTTGGGCAATTTTTCCACGGAACTAACTCGATAAGAATTCCTCTAAATTCACCGGACGCTGAGGTTTCTGGTGGTAAAGCTCTGTCACCCTCATTTTCTTTAGAAGTTCAACCAACTTTTGTTTCCTTGGTTTCTTTATCATTCTCCTTCTGGTTGGCTGCTCATACGTCTTATTTCGTAGACTTATCTTCTTGCATCTGCGCCTAGTCACCAGAGTCCAACCTTCATCATCGTCTTCATTAACTGAAGACCTGTCAGGCTCTAATATTTTCTTATTATGCTCTCCAACACATATTTAGACTGGGTCGAGCGATCCAAAATTGATAGAGATTTAATGAGAACTAGCCATCTCATCATCGAAGAAGATCTTCTTATCATTCATTGTTGCATGACTTTGTCTTTAAAGACAAAGCATTTTTTGAGAGGGTGACTCACGAGCCTACGATATTTCCAATAATTAGGGTCATTGGTCCTTCCAGATTCATTGGGATATTTCATCTCTGGGAGTTCAATGAGTTTATGCTCAAGGATTTCATCAAAAATCTCAGCAACATCAAAATCAAGGAAGGGATATTCATTTTCTTGCATCTCCTTTAAAGTTTTCTGATTCAGACGTGCTACAGAAGTCGTCTTTACACTTTGTTTCTTACTCACCTTTGTGGTGACCTTCACAGGAGACACATCAATATTCATAGATTTCTTATTATCATTTTTTGGGACAAACTTGTCCTATATTTTGGGTTCCTACTTATTTTTTCTCCTTCGAGGGTCATGGATAGGCGCTGCTCCCTTTTCAGTAGAAGACATGCTCAACTCCCATATTGTGAGCACGGGTAGCTAACTCTTCAAAGGATTTAGGCTTAATGTTTTGCAAGATGTAGAGAAGCTCTCAGTGCATTCCTTAGACGAACATCTCTATTGCAGAAGCTTCGCTGAGCCCATCTTTGCAGTTTAGGCTAGCATTTCTCCATCGATTGATGAAGTCAATAACTAGTTCATCCTTTCTTTCTCGAGTATTTGTGAGCTCGACCATGCTCACTGTACGCCTTGTGTTATAAAAGAGATTTAGGAACTCATGCTCTAATTGCTCCCAACTATAAATGTAGTTAAGCTCAAGGTCCGTTTACCAATCAAAGGCATTTCCCTTTAGGGAATGAAAAAACTATTTGAAAAGATAGTCACCGTAAGTTTCAGCATTATTACATGTCTTAAAAAAGTGTGCGACATATTGTTTTGGGTTCCCTTTGCCCTCAAATTGTTTTTATTTGGGGGGTTGATAGCCGATTGGCATTTTGAGGATATCTATCCTCATAGTGTAAGGCTTGGATTACGCAAGGAAAGACTTGGTGCCAACATCATACTTGTCTTTGAGGGTTCCTTCAATGAATTCCTTCAATTTCTTAATTGGGATCATTCCCTCAGAAGAAAATTGCACCTCTTTAGTTTATGGTGTTTTTTTCACAGAATATTCTATCTTGTGAGCCTCTAGAGATTTTTCAGGTGCATGGCTAGATTCTCCGTCTATCAGACCTTCCACACTATCCATTATCTTATCAATTTGAGCATCTTGATTTTGAACATATTTGGTTAGGCTCTCAATTGACTTTGTCAGATTCGCAAGTTGCTCCTCCATAAACAAGGCATCATTCATTACTTCTTGCATGATCACTGGAGATGTCGGAGAGTAACATTAATCATCACATGAGTTGATCTTTGAAGTGCTTAACTTATGCAGTGTGAGTGGAGATGACATATTTGTTGAACGACCATCGCTCTTTGCGCCAGAGTATTTAGAACTAGAGTGCTCAAGTAGAGCTAGAGTCCTCATAAACGATTCCGTCATATTGCTTCCTCCTTCCAAAGCACTTGCATTGGACTTTGTTCTTTTTGGGGTTGAAGATCCAAAAACCAGAGTGGCGCGGATGACACTAGATATGTTTGTTGTCCTAGCAGGCCTGCCTTGCTCCTTGTGATAACTCCCAAGCTTCCAAAAGTAACACAAAGGATGCTTTCTACTTTAGCAGAGAACTTTAAATCAGTAACCTTGGAAGCAGTTAATTGAGAGTTGACCTTCTTGGAAGTTATTTCGCTGTTCTTAAACTTTGAAGTATGAAAAGTTGAGATGGGAGGTAGAGACTATCCTACTGGGCGTGCTAGAATTTGTTGGACAATAAAATTTTTTAGGCCAAAAATAAATAATCGAGACAAGAAAATATTGCAACAATCAATTTATTGATTTTAATTTTTGAGTGTTACAATCTCTATGAATCCTCTGATTCGCCTTTTCAAATATAAATTCAAGGGCTTAAAGCTTAAGCTTGAATTTGAACTTGATTTGCGGACTTGAGGGACTTGATCTTGACTTATGCTTGAATTCAAGGGTTTTTGAGCTTGTTCTTGAATATTGCGATCTTGATCTTGAATCTTTATGAACTTGATTTGAATGCTTGAGCTTTGTAGAGAAACTGCAGCATTTGATCCACGAGCTTTCTCTTGCTTCTTGTTAGAGTTCTGGGGGATCCTTTTTTGAATTACGAGACCCTATTTATAGTTGTGGAAAGGGAAGAATCATGATGAAGATAGACTTTCTTTGACCAAACAAATTTAAGTGACGTAGCACCTTTTATAGGCTTTGATTTCATTGGTCCTGCTGCATCATTTTGACATTTGGCACGGTCCTATTGGCTCCTTTACTTGACTTGGCATGCTATGTCATTTGACACGTGGCGCTTATTTGGGCCTTTAGAATATGATAATATCTTGGACTTATTAAAGTGGACTCATCATTTGTAGCCCAAATTAGTGGGCTGGCCCAATAAAAATTGGACTTTAATTAACCTCATATATGTTTAGACTTAAGTAATTAATCTAATTATATTAATCTGCAATATTTATTTGGGACTAATATATTTTGAATTTAATATAATCTGAATTTTGTACGAATTTAAATTTAATAAAATTGCATCACCCACAGCCATGACAAAAGCAGTATCCGAACGATTAGAAATAGCAATGTTTGTTGCTGCAACATTAGTCATTCCCTCATTGACTTGATTTTCATTATTCATTTTGTTGTCACAATAAGACAAACAGCTTAGTATTTCATAATACTAACAATAAAATTTTATACTTTTAACAACCTATTTCTAATTTAATGATGAAGTTTTTATGGTCTTCTAATCATCAACCAAATGAATCTTTGACTCGTGATGAAGTTTTTATAATCTTCAAATCACTATGAAGTTAATCAGATTAGAAAAACAAAATATTTTGATCTCAAAAAATCAAAATACAAATTAATAAATTTCTTAAAATTGTTGTTTTTCTGATATAATCTATATTAACAACAAGAACTTCAAACACACGTTCAAACAACTTATGAACTATCAAAATGAAGTTTTAAGAATTTCAAACACATGTTCAAACAACTTATGAACTATCAAATTAAATGTTCAAACTATTTTCTAAAAAATAGCAAAATCAACTTTTAGAAAGAGTTGGCGACAGAAAGATTTAAGTCCACCAAATTCATTGTGTGTCCTTAAGGAATTTATTCCCCTCAAGTACAGAGGTTAATGGTATATATCCTCCCAGAATAAAATAACTCACTTCAGCAAATAGTGGTACTTCAAATTTGTTGAACTTCAAACACACACAACGATTCGTAAATCACACTTGAGTTTTATGAGGAAGAAGATGTTTTTCAATTTAAAATTTCGTACCTTTACCTGAGAAAAATTTTGGGTAGTTACATCCAAAAGGTGGTGCTTCATGAAGGAAGCAATGATTCTTAAAATGACGCACTGCTTTGGACTGTCGTTGTAAGTCACCATTTCATTTCCAAACAGTGCCTCGAAGGGTCACGTCCCTTTGAGGTCCATTGTGATATGTGTACGCACATGCTCGTGTGTGTCTTTGATCTATCATTTGATAAATCCAAAGCAGAAGTTGAAGCGGAAGCCGAGCGACCAACGACGATGATGGCTCAGAGCTTGTGTTCTTCTTGCCTCACTATCCACACAGAGGAATGTTTCTTAACCAAAGTGATAAATGGGTAAGCATAATTAGAATTATCATAAAAGTTCTGAATTTTGGTCCAGCATAAATAACTGCCAATTGCTAGATTTAGGTTTTAAAGACTCGGTATACTGGATCTAACCATAGAAAAAAGCATAAAGGTCTTATACTGGAATGTTGGGACCCTGTCTTTGCTAATAATATTTAGCTAGATATGTGGCCTAATGCCCATGTTATTCATGTCCCTAAAACTTATTCCGATCATAACCCTCTACTTATCTCTCTTAGCAATAAGTACTCCAATAATGGTAGAAAACCCTTTAGGTTGGAGAAATTTTGAATGGATCATTCGGAGTTTAATAGCCTAGTTACTAATTGTTTGAAAAAAAGATCTCTCCCAGAAGCCCTTACTGTTTTTCGAGATTCTGTCATTTCTCGGAGTAAGCATACTTTTGGGAATATAAATGTCACCTTCTGGCTAAATTACAAAGAATTCAGAACTCTGCGGCTTATCCTACTTGTTTCTTCCTTCAACTCTTTAAAAAAAATCTTACCTTTGGAGTATAATGACACCCTTCGTGCTGAAGAAGATTTTTGGAGAATGAGATCTCGTATCAATTGAATTAGTAAAGGAAATGCAAATACAAAGTTTTTTCATCTCACTGTTATTAATAGAAGATGCAGGAATAAGGTCTCTTAATTTGGAGATGATAATGATCAATGGATTAATAACCCAGCACAAATTCTTGAACATACTTTGAAGTATTTCATACATTGCTTTACTACAAACCAGGCTAGTTTTAATTGGCATTAGATTCGAACGTCCCCTACAAGCTTCGATCGGCTTGATCTCTCTAATTTAGATAGCCCCATTAAGGATGTCGAAATTTCTCAAGCTTTATTCTTTTTCAAACCTTTTAAATCCCCAAGCCCGGATGGCCTGCATCCCCATTTTTTCTGTTTCAATGAAAAACTATAGGTAACGCTGTTTCTGATTTATGTCATAAGGTGTTTACGACCCGAAAACTGCCAGAAGCACTTAATGATACGTTAATATGTCTTAAATCTAAATTTGCGAATGCAAACCTTCTAAAACACTATCATCCCATTAGTTTGTGTAATACAATCTATAAAATTATAATCAAAAGTATTGCTAACCGAATTAAATCCTACCTTCCTAGCCTTATCGGTCCCTTTTGATCTAGCTTTCTTAAAGAGTGCCGGGCTTGTGATAATGCCATTAGTATTCAAGAACTTATGACCTACATTAGAAAAAACAAAAGTAAGAAGGGATGCCTTATGCTTAAGCTCGACCTCGAAAAGGCTTTTGATCGCCTCAAATGGTCTTTTGTTTATCAGACACTTTTGTTCTTTAAATTTCCTTGTAAGATTACTACCCTCATCATGAATTGCATCTCTACTAGTAATATTTCCGCTCTAGTTGATGGCACCCAGGCGGATTATTTCACTCTCTCGCGTGGTAATAGACAAGGAGACCCCATGTCCCCCTATATTTTTATTCTATGCATGGACCTCCTTTCCAATTATATGACACACCTGGTGGATTTCTTGAACTGGGAACCTATTTTCCTCCGCAAAAATAGTCCCCAACTTTTCCACCTTTTCTTTGCAGATGACTTGACATTAATTTCTAAGGTTAGCTCCCGATCAATCCAAACCATGTTTGGGTGCATGAACTATTTTTGCAATTTTTCTGGCCAAAAAATTAATAGCTCAAAATCTAAAGCTATTTTCTCTGTATTATGCTCAAACGACATAAAAAAAACTTGTTACAGATACTTTCAGTATCTCTTCCTCAAAAAGCTTTAGAAAGTATCTAGGTTTTCCCATTTTAAATAACAAAGACCGTCATGTTGTTTTGAATTTCTTCTCGATAATATGAGGAAAAAACTTACTTCTTGGAAGCTGAATTTTCTATCTCTGGATGGAAGGTTAGTCCTTGCAAAATTCATCCTAAATGCCATTTCTTCTTATACCATGCAATATTTTCATCTCCCTAAAAAACATGCAATGTTATTGATCAAATTCAACGTAAATTCCTTTGGGGTTCTACCTCTCCAAAAAGAAGACTTCACCATGTTGCTTGGGCGGAGGTTACAACTCCTATAGAGAATGGAGGTCTTGGACTCCAACAAACTACGTTAAAGAATAATACACTCCTTGCTAGCCTTGCTAGGCGACTCTTCACTATCCCCTCCTTCCTTTGGGCTAGCACCCTCTTCTCTGTTCATAATCAAAACCCCAAAGTTCTCTTTCGCTCGCTCGTTCAAAAAAATATTTTGATAGAAGGGGTAATATGTCAATAAGCTACTGCATAGGCCCCCGCTAGGGGTAATGCGATTAACTTTTGGTTCCAAAATGGATCCTAGATAATCCACCTTTTAGAAGTACTCTTCATGGTCCTTTGAATCGGAATGAAGCAAATCTTTCCCTTGCAGGCGTTGGGAACTGCTACTCTTGGAATTGGGATATGATCTCTTTTAACATCCCTCCAACAACGTAACTATTATCCTCAAGATAAGCGTAGTTCGGCCCTCAAACACTATTGGAAATGCAATAAGCCTTTCGAGGCTCTTAATAACAAGGGTAATTTCACCACTAGTTTGGTTTATAAGTTTCTTACTCATCATACTGGTCACCCCTATGAGTTTCGATGGATTGGCACCTTCGTACTTTAGAAAAAAAAGTTTCTTCCTTTAGTTGTGATCTCATGCTAAAATTACGTCTTCCACTAATCTTCATTATATTGGACTGACTCCCAATCCTTTATGCTCTATTTGTCATAAAGATCCTAAAACTGTTGCTCATGTTTTCTCCATTGTCACATTGCCTAGAAATTTTGGTTGGACATGGGCCTTAATGTTTCGCGTATAGATACGCCCCAACAACACTGGCTTAACGTTCTCAAAAGTCTTAAATCCTTTTTAGGGTTGATGATATTAAGTGGTTGGACATCCTCCCTTTTGCTATTTGGAATATTTGGTTAAATTGGAATGACAATGTCTTCAATAGGAAAGCTAGTTTCTTGAATATTAATATTGTTCGAAGCAAAGCCTCGAGTATTTGAGCTATAATTCTACTCCATGCAGTAAGTGGAGTTGTGTTAATGTATGGTTACCACCTAAGTATGTACAAATTAAAAATTGATGTAAGTTGAGTTGTGTAAATGTATGGTTACCACCTAAGTATGTACAAATTAAAAATTGATGTGGTATTGGTGGTCTAATTCGTGACAAGTGTTGAAACTGACTCGCTGGAAATTCCTGCAAGGAGTTTGGGGAGTCCAACGGTACAACATAACTTTCGAGAAGCAAATGGCGCGGCAGATATCTTGACCGAATTTGGTTCCTTGACAACATCAACATCGACCACCTCTTCACTCATTTACTTGGACAATATCTTAACTAGTCAAAAAAAAGTAAAAATCTTTACAAAAATGGAAATAAGAAAATATCTATTTATTATAATAAAATAATTTTAAAATTTTAAACTAAACAACTCAAATCTTTATTTTAATAAATAAACATTTATATAACTACATCCAGCAAATTATTTTGTAAACACATAATCAATATTCTATCAACTTGAATTAATTTTTAAAAATATAAATAATAGCAATAAAACTTACTTTTTCATGTAATAAAAGATTATGTGATTGCTGCAAAACAAAAATAACAAAATTAAAACACTAAAATATTGACAGTTAAAACTAAGTCAAAAATACCATACTTCACAAGTCAATCCCTACAACATGTACATATGAAATCTTTATCTATTAAAAAGATCTCTATTAAAAATAAAATTCAATATATCTCAAGCATACACAAAGCTATACATTGAACACAAATATCACCCAGCAAAATTAAAACACAATATATTGAAAAGTCAAGTCAATCCCTAAAACATGTATCATATGAAATCTTTATCTATTAAAAAGATCTCTATATTAAAAAGATCTCTATTCCACGAAGATAAAAATAAAATTCAATATATCTCAAGCATACACAAAGCTATACATTGAACACAAATATCATCCAGCAAAATTAAAACACAATATATTGAAATTGAACACAAATATCATCCAGCAAAATTAAAACACAATATATTGAAAAGTCAAAGTTATCCATTTGTTTTGACTCAACTAATTCAGATAGTTAAAACACAATATAAATATCTAAAACACAATATATTGAAAAGTCAAAGTTATCGGCTTGTCTTGACTCGATTAATCTAGACGACTAATCCAGATATAATCCAGATAATAAAGACGACTAATCCAGATATAATCCAGATAATAAAGTAATTCCTCTAATACAATTTTATTAATTCATGGCCACTACATTATAGATATTAATTAACAATTTGTCGCATTATTTAACAATTTCTCACTAAATCTAAGAAATTAACACACAAATACAATAAAGTAACAAAATTTTGAACATGCTAAGAATTTAACACACAAATACAATAAAGTAACAAAATTTTGAACATGAAAATTTTGAAGTAAAAGTTAAAAGCTCACCTTTCACGACTCACGCATAATTCGCGAACTTGTTCGTTCGTCTAAACTTGTTCAGACTTCAGAAAATCTCCAACATATATTCCCACATGAAGCTGTTAATCTATAGTAAAATCTCAAACATATATTTCTATTTTTATAATAAAACTAACAGCAGTCATCATAAACATCTTTAGTTCCCTGCAAAAACAATAATAACAACAATAATGGATTAACACAAATCCATGCATCTATATATACCAAGTCAGTAAAAAAATAATCTTAGTAAAAAAGAAAAAGTAACATGCAGATCTATAAGTTAAAAACTGTAAGAACCATGCATCACAAAATCTTCAATCTATATAAGTAGAATAACTACATATTCAGTGTATTCCCTCAAAGTGAGATCTACATGGTGAGATCTAAAAGGGTATGATGCCCACAAGTCTTACTCCAATTATTTTCAATAGATCCAAGACTCAAAAGAATGTATATAATCAAAGTAGAATTGGAAGGAAAATATCCTTTGATTTCAAGAATTGTAGTTATTCTCTTTGACCCTATCTATATCTTCCCACAGCTTTATTGAACCGCAACGATATGAATTAATTTCCTCATTAGTGAAAATCGTAATTAGATGCAGTTCAAGAAAGCTGTGGAAAAATACAAAAAGGGCCATTTTTGCAAAAGAAAAAAAAATGAGATTTTTATTTTCTGTATGTCATCAGTATGAGCTATGAGTAAGTGAAGAAAGGGAGGCGGAGTATTTATAGGGGGAATTGAATTATTTGCACCAATCCCAAGAAGAATATTTGGGCCTAAAAAGAAGTCTCTGATCACAAATCCACTTTTTTCACCTATTAAAAAGCCGACTTCTTTTCATACATTTACAATATATATACTTTTCTTTAAATAAAGTACTAATCATTAGTATTATTCTGAGAGAGAATTCAAAATTTAATTTTTATGATTTGAAATTTTGTGTTTTATTTATAATCAGTGTTTAGATTAATTTTATATATTTTATTTAAATTTATGAGGTATCTTACACCTCTCATCAATAACAGACAATATACAGTCCAAGAACATTAGTCAGTAAGGTTATTTTTTTAATTTGCCCAGTTTCGCAATCAATGATGGAATCAGAAATTTGGTAAAGGACGTGTAAATTTTATCCTAAATTATGAGAATGTATAAAATTAAATACACATTCATTATGAATAACATTTAACCTCGATTCATCACATAATTTTTCGATAAAGAATGTGGACGAAACTACTGGCATTCATCGTATGTATTCGAACTTAATAGCTTTTGGCTTGGACTTTATGTATGTGTTGGAAAACCCACGATAACTTAAACATGAACAAAACAAGCATAAATAGCAAGATGTTGACTTTCCATTCCAATAACTCCTAAAATGATGGTTCATAAGCAATGTGACTTTTTCATCTCTATATTTTAAAAGCAATGTGACTTTCTCACCTCTATATTTTAAAACTGATGCAATAACTAAAATGGGAGAACTTATTTCATCTGCTGAATAAGTCATGGGTTAATGGCATGGGTATGAATCTGTTAAAAAGTTAACAATTCTGTCAGTTTTCTTTTATTTGGAAAAATATATATAATTTAATGATCATGTTTTTGTAAAAAAATCAAAGTTATACTCTATTAGTGGGATATTTACATAAGTTTAATTAGATAACTCTGTCCATCAAGCTGGTTAGAATGTATAAAAAAAATTATCTGGTGTTTTTAGTTTCTAGTGGAATTTGAACCTCATAATATTGTACTTTTAAATTATAATTTTAAATTTACTATTTATTGTAATTTTAATAAATTTTAAGGTCTATAAGTTTACACCCCACGTCGAAATTCAAAACATAGTACTTGAATGATGTGTTCATTGGTATCTTTGATTTAATTTATGTGATAGTCTTTCTTTGTTAATCAATACATTTTTAATTGGTAATAATTTAGTCAAATTTTTCCATCAGTAAAGTAATTTATAGCCATATAAATTTGGGCAAAATTCAGAAATAGCATACTAATCCCCATAATTATGAGTTTCATAGCAACAGTTTCATAATTACATAATATAGCAAGTTGTATTTTGTATTTTTGCAAACTGTTGCTACAAAAATACAAATACATATTATTTTTACTGCCCTTATGATCGATATGTATTTTGTATTTTTGTAAACTATTGCTACAAAAATACAAATACATACAAATGCATATGCTACAAAATATAATTTGATAAAAATATTATTATTTTTTTGTAATTTAATACTTAAGTATGCTACTTTATGTATTTTCTCTTATAAATATTTGTTTTGTTTTAGACTACAACCTTAGTCCACAAGTATCAAAATATTTTTGTTTCATTCTTTGTGTGAATTTGGCCATTCACTTAATTCGGATCTTTAAATTACCCCCTAAACTATACCCAAAAGGGTTATGCCACACTTCAACTTAAAGGGGGTCCTATTACCCCCTGAACTAATTAAAAGTAAAATTTTCACCCCTTAGTGCCTATGTAGCACACACGTGTGCCTACGTGGACACTTCAGTGTGTTGTGCCATGTAAGTGCCACGTATGTACCACAGAGTCACTAAGGAGGTGAAAATTCCACTTTTAATTAGTTCTAGGGGGTGACAAGACCCCCTTTAAATTGAGGTGTGGCATAACCCTTTTGGGTATAATTCGGATGGGTAATTAGGTATTATCTCAAAGTTGATTTATGTTTGATCATACTTTTATAAAGAATACTTATAATTTGAATGTGCTTTTTAAATATGATTTATATCTTTAATTTTTTAAAAAAAAGCAAAATTATTTAATTTGACTAATTTAACATAAATTCACATCAAGTCTGCTCTAAAAATATAATATGTCAAAATACATAATCTCATGATGTCTTGGATTAGATATCATATACGAGCTATAGACCATTACATATATTTTTCATTTTATGGAAGTTTTTTTAAGTTGTGTTTGATTATAGTTTGCAAATAATATTTGATTGTTTGAATATACTTTTCCTAAAAAAAAACATAAAATATGATTTAAATAAGAAATACAATTTAGGAGCATTTTTATAAAAATAATAAATATAGTTTAAATTTTGAAAAAGAAAAATATAGCGAAAATAAAAAAACAAAGTTTTGGTGTTTTTGTTTTCCAAATACGACTTCAAGTTGTAATTAAAAATTTCATGTCCAAAAATTTATTTCAAACAAATCGCAAAAGAAACAGAAAAACGTGGTTAATTCTAATGGTCAAGTGGGTCGTTAAAGATGGATGGAGTATCATTTTGTACTTGTTCTATCCTAGATACATCACTCATCCTAATTTATGTGATGATGTTGACTTTTTTTACTTCGAGCTTCATTCTTTTTACTTTTTGACGATTGGAATCCGCAATCTTAGAGTTGAAGGTGAGAGCTGTTTACCATCCGAGCAACTCTCTCTTGTCGGTTGTTATTTAATTAAATATAAAATTTAAGAAAGAAAAACGAGTTTCAATCTTATATTCTAAAATAAATTTAAGAAAGAAAAACGAGTTTCAATCTTACATTCTAAAATAAATCTTAGGTACTTATTTTATTGTAAATTATCTCAATAATTATAAATACAAAATTTAATTATAAAATTATTTCTCAATAAGAAAATAGGACGATTGTTGGGAAAATAATTAAAGAGAATGAAAAGAACATGCCACGTAAATTAGAAAGAATCAATTACCATTTTTACTCGATTATTACTTTTATCTGATTACGAGTCGTTACTTACCATACAAATTTATTTGCGACTGCTTTATTAGGTTATATGGGTTGATAGTGTGCGAATTTTTAACTCAATAACGTAGTTTAATACTACTCTCGCAGTCTCTCTATTCATTTTTATTTGTCATAATTTTTGTGAGAGTTAAAAGACGTCAATTTTGACTAGTTGTTTTAATATATATTTTTCTATTATATTGATATGAGAAAAAATGTAATTTAGTACTATTTTTATAGTTTTTTAATATCAAAAATTTAATTTTAAAATATTAAATTAATTAATCTAATTTAATTTTAAATATTAATCAAACTAAACTCTCAATAAGTGAAAACATGAGAGCTATATTTTGAAATGAAGGGAGTATACGATATCAATTTAAACAAGTAGTAATTACTATACAATCTTTATCAAATTATTCATCATAAATTTTTTCGTAATACTATACCCCTCCCACCGTTTAAAAAAGAATAATTTATTTTTTTTTTTAATTAATTTAAAAAAAGAATGATTCCTTTCCTTTTTTTACAATACTTTAATTTTAATTTTTCACATGACATATTTAGGACCATAAAAGTAAAGAGTATTTTGATATATTTGACATAACTTTAATTTGAAATTATAAGATTCAAAATTTTTTTTTATTTTTTAAAATTTTATATCAAGTCGAAGTAGGTTATTTTTTATGAAACAGAGGAAGTATTATCTCATAAATGACCTAATTATGTGTCGCCACGATGCAGCCTTGTGGATCTAACGGCAGTGCCTGCATCATTGGATCATACTTGTGGGTCCCACATCTTAGATCTGTCTATTTCTGTGGCAGTTGGAATTGCATCTTCACACGGCCCGACAATTTGACACCTAATTTCCTAAATATTAGTATTATTATTGATATCTAATGAATTTATTTACATAAAAATTATTGAGTTTACATGAATTCAGAGATTTTTTTTTAGACACACATCTATTTTTGGTCGTTGATTATATATATTATCTTTCATTTTTTATTTAAAATAAATTACATAATCTATAATTATAACACACATATATGAGAAACTCTTTATATATGATTATCTTTTTATAAATAAGAAAATCAAATCTGATCTGTTATATTTATGTCTTAAATAAAATATGACTAAATTTGAGATAACACATAGTGTTAGTCAGTTAAGAATTATCATATTTAGGAAATGAAAGTCGTAGAAATGAAAATATAGCGATATGAATGTATGAATTATATATATAGGAGAAACTCTTTGAAGATGACTATTTTTCTATAAATAAGAAAATCAAATATGATCAGTCATAATTATGCCTTAAATAAAATACGACTAAATATGAGGTAACACAGAGTATTGGTCAGTTAAAAATTATCATAATTAGGAGATGAAAGTCGTAAAAATGAAAATATAGCGATGAATATATGAATATATTAGGAGAAACACGATTATAAATAAAGTTATTCAGGGCAAGGCGAAAGTGACTTTAGGGGGAGGGGAGGGAGGGAGTATGTGATTAGGAGATGCACATACACCCTAGTGCAGAGGTTTAAGGATTGACTATGAATAATTTCAGGGGAGGAATAGATAGGCCGAAAATTATTCTGGAGATGTGATTAGATAGGACATAACACAATTTCAGCTTACCAATTAGGACATGACCTTAGATGAGAGGTCGTGGGGACACAAATTAAAATATGAGATTAGTAGGTAATAGTGTGTTGCATCTCTATCTATTCATACTAGTAGTCGTAACATTAGTTATGCAGTTTCTTGTCCTTTAATTATTATTACTAATATTTTCTTATACATCGATTATATATCATATTATTTTGTTATAGTTACTGTTAATTGTCCAGCATGCTTTGTGATACTTTCAGTTCTTTTTGTGCACTATTTTGAATTGTTTTTCCTGAGCGAGGTCTATCGACACCAGCATCTCCACCTCTTAGGTAGAGTTAACATCAACACATACTCTATCTTTTTCAAATCTGATTTTGTCTGATCATACTAAATATGTTATTGCTATTAAATATTTTTCTCATTTATTATATATTTCATATGAGAAAAAAGATATTAGAATCACCCTAAATTATATCTGAAAAACTAAAAATACATCTAAATAATTTCAGCAACTTAATACACGACTATACTATATAAAAATAAATTTAGTCCCACCCAACAAGCTGACGTGGGACAAAAAAATTTAAGAAAAAATAAAAGGAGGCATATTTTATTTGACTTTTTTACTGTTTTTTTTTTTTTTTTTTTTGTGTAAAATGCAGATTTTAAAGATATTCGACGTCCTTATCCCAACCTTCCTTTCTCCATCTTCTGTACAGCCTTCTTTGTTGCAAATCTGTCATTATTTTTGAGCCCATTTGTTTTTTCATTTTGGCATTCTCATAAGGCACAATACATAAATATGTCATTTAACTTAATATTAGATCACATGTATAATCTTCAATTTTTAATGTGCATAAGTAGACACTTAAACTTGTATAAATTTAAACAAGTAAATACATTTATCTTATATGGCGTCTCACGTGATCAATTTTTATCCTACATGACGTCCTGCGTATATTATGCCACATAGGACATGTGTGATTACTTGTTCAAGTTTATACAAATTTAAGTGTATACTTGTGCAATTCAATATTGGTGGTCATAAATGTGATTTGAGACTAAGTTAAGGATATGTTTATGTATTATGCCTTCCCATAATAATCACTAGTTATTTCTTCTTTTTTATTATTATTCTTTTATTTTTTCTTCACTTTTTTTAATTATTGTCTTTCTCTATTTCTTCTTTTTTTCATTTTTTTTGTGTTTTCTTATTTTCATAGGAGTATACTATCTTGACCATTGTATATTAATATTTTATTATTTTATTTGCTTGATTAATTTTGAATATAGGCTCCAAACCCGTGATTTTATCCCAAAAATGTTAAACTTCTCATTTTCGAAAAAAATTACTGCCAAATCGTCAAATAGAAACAAAAAGCTCATGATATTGCTTGATTTTTTTAAGAGGAAATGAAAAATTGAATAACGACAGAAAACAAAAAATATCTGAAATTCAAAAATAAGGTGGCTATGATTGATTTTTACATTCATATCTTTAATGATTAGTTACAGTGGTGAGCTTGTTGATGCTGGGTGAAGGACTTCAAGGTGGTGAAGAAGAATAAGTCAGTTAATGATAATGGTGGTGGATGGCGAGAAAAAAAAGAGAATTAAAGGTGATGTGATGGTGGTGAAGAGCAATAAAATGATGAAGATGAACGGTCGGATATGATTTTTTAGCAAGATGAGAGATGAAGTTGATGAGATTTAGTGATAGAGAAGATATGTTAATAGAACTTTATTGAAAGAAAGAAAGGCTAAGGTTTACAATATAATCTGAAAAGCATAAAAAACTAACTAAAACAAAAGTAGGCTATATATATACATAGCCAATAACCTAAAGGTCCATAAACTAAAGGCCCAATAACATATGGGCTAACATCCCCCCTCAAACTCACAATGCAACAGCAATAAGCATTGAGAGTTTGTCACACAAAAAACGAAATCGAGACGCCGACTGAGCCTTCGTAAAAAGGTCAGCAATCTGCAAAGACGATGGAACAAAAGGAAGCGATATGGTCCCGAGCTGTAAATGATGACGGGTGAAGTGACAATCAATCTCAATGTGCTTCGTACGCTCATGGAAGACAGAATTCTTTGCAATTTGTACCGCACTTTTGTTATCACAATGCAGGGGAGTAGGCATAGAAATGTGAACCCCCATATCTGCAAGAAGCCAACGTAACCAAATAATCTCACATGTAGTCACAGCCATAGCACGATACTCAGCCTCCGTGGAAGATCTAGAGACAACATCTTGTTTCTTGCTCTTCCACGAGATTAAAGAGTCTCCAAGAAACACACAAAAACCAGTGGTGGATTTACGATCATTGCGATCTCCATCCCAATCAGCATCACTATAGGCTCGCAACTCGAGAGATGACGTCGAGGGAAACAAGAGATTCTGAAACTGAGTGCCACGAAGATACCTTAGAATACGAAGTACAGCTCCCCAGTGAACAGAAGTAGGAGCAGTAACAAACTGGCTAACAACATGAACTGCATGTGCTATATCTGGACGAGTAACCGTAAGATAAACCAAACTACCCACAATAGTCCGATAAAGACTCGGATCTGATAATGGAACACCATCACTAGGAGAGTAACGTGCATTGGTTTCAAGGGGAGTATCTACAGTCCTGTTGTCAGAAAGACGCGCCCGTGTAAACAAGTCAGATATATACTTAGTCTGAGAAAGAAGATACCCTTTCTTAGACTGAGCCACCTCAATACCCAGAAAATAACACAGCAAGCCCAAGTCCTTCATTGCAAATCGATGAGCCAAATCATACTTCAATAACTCAATACCACTATGATCATCACCAGTAATAATCATATCATCTACATATAAGGACAATAGAATTCGCCCTGCACTTGTACATCTAACAAACAATGCTGAATCATGGTTACTCGGGACAAATCCAAGGGAAGTAATAACAGTGGAGAATTTCTCAAACCAAGCACGAGGGGCTTGTTTGAGACCGTATAAAGCTTTTCGAAGCCGACAAACTTCACCTGGCTGGTGGTCAATACCTGGGGGAGGAGTCATATAAACTTCCTCGTGGAGATCACCATTCAGAAAAGCATTCTTGACATCCATCTGAAATATCTTCCACTGTCGAACGGATGCAACAGCAATCATAGTGCGAACAGTCGTCATCTTTGCTACGGGGGAAAAAGTCTCCTCATAATCCATACCATATTGTTGTGAGTACCCTTTTGCCACAAGTCTTGCCTTGTATCGCTCAACAGACCCATCAGATTTTGTTTTTATCTTATACACCCATCGACAACCAATCGCATGCTTACCAGGTGGGAGAGTAACCAAATCCCATGTATGTGTATGATGAAGAGCAGCAAGTTCCTCAGCCATAGCATTCTGCCAAAGAGGATCAGACACAGCCTCTCTATACGACTCAGGTTCAGACAAATGATGTATGTTTGCAATAAAGGAAGCAAATGAGGCTGAATATGTAGAATAGGAAAAATCTGGCAGTTTGATGGACTTACAAGGTCGAGTAGACCTCCTCAGAGGTGGTGGGTCTCCAGTCTCAACAGTCGAAGGAGCAGACTCAGGCACAGGCGAGGCTGAAGCACTATCAGGTGGCACACCAGAAGGCATGGATGGATCCGGAACTGGAACCTCTATGTCAATCCCAAAGGGATCAATAAGTCGAATATCTGACTTTTGTCACATCATGGGTTTTAGCTGGAATGGAATAAAAAGGAATATGTTCCAAAAAAGTGACATGTCGTGAAACATATAATTTCTGACTTACAGGATCATAGCAACGATATCCTTTTTGTCCAATACCATACCCCAAAAACACACATATAGCTGATTTTGACCCTAACTTATTTCGTTCAACATGAGGACGAAGAACAAAGCAAGTACATCCAAAAACTCGTAATGCAGAATAATTTGGCGGGTGACCATATAGTTTCTCAAACGGAGACATCCCTGAAGTCAATGCAGTAGGAATACGATTAATCACATATACAGCAGTTAGGACTGCTTCTCCCCAAAAAATACTAGGAACCTCTGCAGACAAAAGTAAAGAGCGTGCTGTCTCAACAATATGACGATGTTTTCTTTCTGCCAGACCGTTCTGCTCAGGAGTGTCGGTACACGATGACTGGTGTATGGTACCATCAGAGGCAAGTAACTGAGTGAAGTCATTAGAGGTATATTCACCCCCTAAGTCACACCTGAAACACTTTATCACAGCCGAATGTTGTGTTTTAACAAGGGCTCTAAAGTTGTTGTAAATGCCAAGGAAATCAGATCTGCGTTTCATAAGATACACCCAGGTATAACGAGTATAGTCATCTATAAACGAAACATAATAGGTCGATCCACCCTTAGTGGATACTGGCGCTGGTCCCCATACATCAGAATGAATAATATCAAAAGGAGCAACAGAATAAGACACACTTTTATTAAACGGTAAGGCAGAAAATTTTGCCAGTTTACAACCACTACAATCTGAAATATCACTAGTGTTCACATGACCCAAAGCACCACTAGAGACCAAAAAACGTAAACGTGAAACTGACACATGTCCTAATCTGGAATGCCAAAGATAAAACTGAGAAGACAAAGGACTCAAACGAAAAGAAGATAAATCTATGCTAGAGGCAGCAACTGCAGACACTTTGAGATTCTCCAAGACATAGAGTTCCCCCAACCTATGGCCGGTCCCAATCACCCTCTGAGTGTGTTGGTCCTGTATAACACAAACAGAATCAGAAAAAAACACCCAATTACCAGCTTTACACAACTGACTGACCGAAACAAGATTTAAAGCAAGTTTGGGAATGTAATAAACATCAGAGAGGACAATGTGAGGGGTAGTAACAGAACCAACACCCTCGACTGACATAGGTACAGCACTCGCGGACATAACAGAGATTGGTGAAATGGGTGACAAAGAACCAAACGATGACAAATGAGGGGACATGTGATGAGACGCACCAGAATCCAATATCCACAAGGAGGAAGGAATACCTGAGGTACTAGAAGAAACTGAACCCGAATGAGACATAGATGCTGACATGGCCGTAGGATTAGAAACGAAGAACTGTCTGAACTGTTCGAAAACCTGGGGATCCAACGCAGAAGGTGGCATAGTGCTAACAGACTCAACATCTACAGATGGTGCAGCAGCAGCGAACTGTGGAGGACGAGATGACCATGGAGGATCACCAGAGGAGCGTGACGGAGACTTTTGCTGCCCATATTTCTGTTGCTGCCCAGATTGAGGCTGTTTGACCTTGTTAAGTAACAACGGACACTGAGCCTTCCAATGATTTTTCTGTTTGCAGAATGCACACTCATCAAATGCAACGTTAGGAGATTGTCGAGTCTGAGTACGTGGTGGCCTAGACTGATCAGTTGAAGCAGCAAACACGACAGGAGTAGTAGTTACTTTAGACCCTTTATCCACTTGAGACTTGATACGAGTCTCCTCTGCAATCAGTTCATGAACCACAGAATCAACAGTAGGGAGGGGAGATCGATGAAGGATTGTTCCACGTAGGCCCTCAAAGTCAGAACGTAGTGCCATCAAAAACTGAACCAAGCGTTGCTCTTCCCGTCTAGCAATGTACGGCCCAAAACCTTTTAACTCTGCAGATTCAGTAAGTGCCAATTGATCCCACAAATCCGACATGGCAGCATAAAAATCTTGAATACTGAGATCATGCTGTTGAAGAGCACGGATATCATACTCCAACTGGTACTGCTTAGCAAAATTAGACTGAGTGTACAGTCTTTCCAAATGATCCCAGACCTCCTTTGCTGTGTCATACTTAGCCAATTGCATACCAATTGACTGAGTTACAGAATTGTTGATCCAAGTGATAATCTTGGAGTTATTAGTTTCCCATAAGTCCACCAACAAATCAAAATTTTCAGTTTTATCATCGATAGGTCTTAGTTTTACTCCAGTGATATAACCCCACATATTCTTCCCACGAAGAAAATTCTTCATGACATAACTCCAATAGGCATAGTTCTTACCATCTAATTGAGTACTAATGGACTGGAGAGAATCATCCTTTTCAGTCATTGTAAACACAGCAACACACAAACAATTCAAAAAAACAAAAAGATGCAAAACCCTAGGTTGAACAATTCCGAACGAACAACAATGGCAGCAAGCAAAAGAACGAAAGACGAACAATACCAGACAGCAAACGAATACAGCAGCACCTCAAAAAAATTCGGGGCTCCGCCCCGAACCCCGGACGGGGGCGCACTGCCCCCCGTACCCCCCAGCGAACTCACCGCGGAGTTCGATCCGCGCAGTAGGTGCCTGCTACAAAATCTTCAACCAACAAATCAAAGGACATGGATCAAACTGGCTTTGATACCATGTTAATAGAACTTTATTGAAAGAAAGAAAGGCTAAGGTTTACAATATAATCTGAAAAGCATAAAAAACTAACTAAAACAAAAGTAGGCTATATATATACATAGCCAATAACCTAAAGGTCCATAAACTAAAGGCCCAATAACATATGGGCTAACAAAATTACTGTAGGATTTTAGTGATTAATTAGGAATTAACTAATGTAAAATATAATTAACAAAAAAAAAATTAATGCACAAAGAAAAAATAAAAAAATTATAATTTTTTGACATGACAAAAAGTGATGCTGATATTGAGGCGAGTGTAGAAACATCATTTATTGTGAAAGTGATGATTTACTTTTTAGACTGATATTAAATTTATTTTTAAATCGTATAAATATGCATTAAATCTGTGCATAATTTAGATATGTCTTTAACTTTTTAAATATAATTTAAGATGATTATAATGTCCTTCATATTAAGAAGGGTATTTTAGAAACATAAAATTTGCACACAATATAATTAAAATGTTAAAAATTAAAACTGAAAAAAACTCCAAATATTTTTTAAAGCATAGGGTTCTCACATGGTAGCATGTGAGGGTGACCCACATTGTTAAAAATGACATGCACCCCGTTTTTTCCGGACTTGAGCTTTCTCTGTCGGGTTATGGCTTTGTTGCCCCGACACTTCTCTACTTCCTACGATGCAGTATGCACCCCTCAGCCCACCCCCCATATCCAAGGGCGAAGCCAGCTTATGAACAGGGTTTATTCAAACTCCATTTAAAGGAGAATTTTAGGTGTATTAATAGTTGAACTAAATAATTTGTACTATAAAAAAAAATAAAAAATTAAAATATAAAAAAGTAAACACATGAAAAAATTGAAGATGGTCACATTACTCTATGTATATAAAAAATAATTTTAATTATGTACAACATATTTATTATCTGTTGAATGGGCTCATCCCCATCGATCCAACCTTGCTCCATTTTCGAGGAATACTATTTACACATGATTAAAATTATTTTTATGTACATATTGCAAACACTAAATCTTTTTTGACTAATTTATGTGTTTATTTTTTTTCAATTTTAAAATTCTTGATGAAAATTCTGACTCTCCCACATGCCACCCCTCTAATACTCGAAATTTAAACCATGTATGTTTTACTATTTTATTGTATTTTATTATTTTATTGTATTTACTCTAACTAATTAATTTGCTTTCATTATTTTATCATTTGTCGCATACTTCATGTGTATATGTAGCAATTCGGTTACGTATACATTAGAATTCAATATTTCGAAGTATAAATTTTAAGTGAAAACTCACTAAACATTTTAACAAATAGAGTATTTGTGTATGAGTTCATAGTTTTAAATATGCAACCAATTCGATCAGCTACGAACATATTTTCCCCTATCTAACTACATCATAGTGTTGCAAGGATTGTAATTGTTAGAACACGGGAGAATTAAGTATAATGATTTTAGTAAGAGTAGTCCGTCAGAGCAGCCGAACGGGCTACTATAGTTAGTCTAACGACTATTAGGATAAGAGTTAAGTCAAAAAATATGATATGACAATCTTTCAGCGAGCCTTTAGGATTTCATATAAATCATGCACTCCCATGATGTGGTAAAGGGAGAGGATATTAGAGAAAGTAGTGAGTGGAGATTTCTCCGCAGAGAGCTGATCAAGGGAGACTCTCATATCTGATTCATCAAATATCAGAGCTATCAAATTAAAATTTTACATCCATCTCTCACCAGCTATAAATCCAATCAAATCTTGTATACCCTCCGTCCCAAATTGAGATGACACATTGATTAAAAAAAAATAATTAATAATATGCCTAGTTTACCATAGTACCTCTATTAAATGATGTTTACGTTTTAATTTGAAGAGAAAATAATTAATGCAAAGGATAAAACATGAAAAAGAAATTATCTTGTCTTAATTAATTAAAAAAGACAAGTAAAATAGAAAATCAAATTAGAAAATTCGGGACGGATAATTTGGAATGGAGGAAGTGATTCGATTAAAAAACATGTATATAAATGTGTGAGAACTGAGAATGTATCAAAAGATTTAGATATTATATTCTAAATCCATAAATTTTGCAATGAATTTAGTACTAAGAATTTTAGTAGTCAAACCTATCGAGTTAAAATTTGTTTATCCACCTCTATCAAACCTATCGAGTTAAAATTTGTTTATCCACCTCTATTCTAACTTTCTAACAGAGCTAGCTAAACTTTGAACCAAAATCAATTCAATAGGATGCAAATATCCTTGTGTTACTTGTTTTCTTTTCGAACATATATAGATCTACCCTTGGGTAATTAATTTTGGGGAAAAGGGACATAGAATTAAGAGTACATAATAATATTCATAGAAGTTAGTGGGTTATTGTTTAACATAGCTGGCAATCACTAAATTAGTGTGTCATCTTTTTCATAATTAAGATGTATGCTTTGTTGGTTATTTGTTTGGTTTGATTAGATTAGAATATCATCAACCACCAACCTTATCTCTTTTTGAATCTTTTTCATAATTAAAGATATACTTTTTTTTTTTCCTTTTCCATTGTGGTGGTTGGGAAGGTGTGTGGGCAACTTTTTCATATGGAAGTCTGATTGAAATTAAATTTACGTGAGAAAGTTTCACGTTGGAAGATAAAATATTTTTAATAGAGCTAATTTTATATTTAGGGTTTAAATTTAAAATCTTTCTAGAGGAAAATAAAGAAATACTTAATCCTTTCATTGGTATATTACTTTGAGATCCAACTTTAATCGACTTGAAAGATGATATACATAAACTGAAAATGTACTAGGAGAAGCGAGAATGCCAGCTTGTGTAATACAAACATCGATGAGAATCCAATGCCCCAAAAACCTAAAAGTTTCTCCACAGGGTTGGAAAGGTCTTTTTTCATAAAAGCTTCGGTAGTAGCAAAAGTAGTTTATTTGTAACGACCTCTTCTGATTTACCTAATTCGAGAGACTTAAAAGTTATTTTTTTCAAGTGTTAGTAACGAACCCATTTATACTTGGTCAATGATAAAAAAACTTTGATGATCACAAGATATGATACATGAATAATGAAAAATCCTACTATTGAAAAGAAAAAACACTCCAATCGAAACTCGAAAGCAAAAGAAAGGTGGCGGAAGCATGGGTGGAGCTAGTTTGGAATTAGAGGGTTCATCGATTTTCTTTCGATGAAAATTATACTAGTTGAAATAATATAATGGAGCAATTAATGTGATTCTAATTGAGCAATTATATCTCTTTAATTCTTCCAGCACAAGCCTTTTATTTTTCCCTTTATACTGCAAAGCTTCCTCCTTTAATCTTTCAATAGCTGTAACAATAATTAAAAATAATAAATAAATAATTAAATTCCTAAAATAATTTAGAAAATTGAAAAAACAGAAGAAAAAAACTGACCATCCTTTAAGAGAACCATACAAAAGGGCAGTTCACGTTTGAAAGCTTCGATTTTTCTGAGTTCTTCTTCTAAAGCAACAATAAATTGATTGAGCTTTGTTAATTTGTTGGATATGTCATCCATGGCAGAAACTTCAGTTAAAACGTCTGAAATTATTTTTGGGACATAAATAAAGTTCAAATAAAGTTGAATGTATCAGATGAAAAATAATAATGCAAATCAACTTCAACATTTACTATGTATCAGAAGTAATGATATATCTCGTACTTATGTTATGTATCATACTCATAATGTTTAATGTATCAGGTGTAAAACAAACTAAAACTCACATACAATTTTTAGAATGTATCATATAAATCTAAAATCTCGACAAAATTAGATCTATATATCATAATAAGTATACTACATGTATCAAGTATAAAAGTGAATCATAATCACATATATGTTGTATTATGTATCATAAAACATTAGCCTTGAATCTATGTATTAGATGCAGTATATTAAATGTATTAGATGCAGTATATTGAATGTATCATATCTATAAAGAAACAAAAATCACATGTAAAAATTTATGATGTATCAGAACGCATACATTGTCATGAAAATCGATTTTTTGTAACTTACTTCTTCCTCTTTACAGATGCAATAATCGATAATTTCTTCATTATAACCGGGTCATTTTTATATTTCAATCGATTTTCACGAAAATTAATATCTTTCATATCATAATGAAATGGAGAAAATTAAAAAAGAAAATTAATGGTTGATATATGTACATCGTCGAATATTTGGATCGACCATTGCTATCTTGCACGTTGCACTGATGGACTTATTGACGTTATTCATGGACTACTTGTGTTACCATTTCCAACAGCTACTTCACTCAACATGATAATCAAATTGTGAAAATTGTTAGATTGAATTTAGTAGATGAGAACATGGTGGAAATTCAAAAGAAAATTAATGGAAATTGTAACTTGAATATTGAAGTAGAAGATGAAGATGAGAACATGGTGGAAATTCAAAATGGGTGAGTTGAGAAAATTGTGAGATATATTTCTTGATTTTTGGGCTTGATTTGTGGCACAATAAGGGGTTGTGAGTGGGTTTTTTTAGATGTATCAGAAAAGAGACAACTATTTTGAGTAAAAAAGAAATTTTTGTAATTAGTTTGGTTGGATGAGATTTTAAGTAATAATAGAAACTTAAGGTGTGGTTATAAATAATTTATCCTTAATTAAAGTAGAATTCTAGGTGAAACTGAAACTAATCCCTTAAAAACTTAGGGATAATTACTACTCTAAACACATCGATTAACTAATTTAGAAAATTATACAGAATGTAAAATGTCTATCGAAAACAGTTTCTTCTACTCCATAACGGTAGGGGTCCATGTTGATATACTCTAGTTGGTCGAACGGTATATATCCATAACTTTTCCTTTATATCGTATTATCTATAATTCGGAATATTAAATTTAAAAGGAGAACTTTAAAAAATAGATGCATTTTACTATAAAACTCATATTTCATAGCCACATTTTATATAATTACCATTTATAGCCGCTGTATTTGATTTATGCCCGCTGTATTCAATTTTACAGATAGTATGTATTCATACTTTCCTATTTAGTCGCGCCAAAAATGGAATTCAATATTTTTAAAAAGAAAAATAATCTCAATCACGCTTATCTCGTTGAACTGAATACTTTCTTGCCTAACACTACCATTATCTTTTTTTCTATTTTTTAATTTTTTGTGTTTTTTTCTATTTTTCCCTACTTTTATTTTTTTCATTTTTTTTTCTCTCTTTAATCTCTAACTTCTATTTCTCTTTCTTGTTTTCTTTTCTTCTTTGATTTTTTTTATTCTATTTTATATTTTTTGTATTTTCAAAAAATATGACTAGTCGAGCATAAGTCAAGGATGATAACGTAAATACCACAATTGTTTATCGTATTTGTAGTCACACCACCTTTGATATTTTTGTATTTATTGATACGACTGTATTTGTATTTGTATTTTAAAGTTCACACTTGTATTTATATTTTATAGTTCGTATTTGTATTTATATTTAATAGTTCGCACTTGTATTTGTATTTGTTAGTTTGCGTCATCATTTATATTTTATATAATTCACACTTGTATTTTAAAGAACTATTTTGTATTTGTATTTTATAATTGATTGAATATTATATTGGATTATATTTATATTATGGTTTTATTGTGTTTCTATATTTAGATTATATTTGGGTTATACTTGTATTTATATTCTATTTTCTTCATTATCTTTTTATTTTTACAAAATTATTTTATATTTGTATTTGTAAGTTGATTGCATATTGTATTTAGTCGTGACTATATACAATTTATCATTTGTATTTGTATACAAACAAGTAAGTGCATTAATTATATTTTCGTGATTCTAAAATATATTAATATGTAATGTATCATTTGATACAAATGTGCCGCTTTGTATTTGTATATCAAAATTATCATTCATATTTGTAAATAACCAAATATCACTTGATACAAATACAATGACAAACAAATGAAACAAATGATTTTAGAAATACAAATACATATTTGTATGTATTATATTTGTATAAAAATTTGAGTTGTATTTATTTGTATAAATAAATACAACTAGTATCAATAAATACAAACAAGTATTCGTAGTCCGTAGAAGGAAAATCAATCGTTCCTTATTAATAATTAAAAAATACAAATGATAATTCACACTTGTATTTATATGTTATAGTTCGCATTTATATTTGTATTTTATAGTTCACACTTGTATTTATATGTTTTAGTTCGCATTTGAATTTGTATTTTATAGCTAGCACTTGTATTTGTATTAGTTTAGGTGTACGCGCCTTGCGCTGTACCTCACTTTAATGAGTTCAAATATTACATTAAATAGGATCTTTGTTTAAATAATAAAGATGAATATAATAATTAAATTTAATATCTTTTGAGTATGTAAAGATAGAGAATTTATTTATTAAACCTAAGAGAATTTATTTATTAAACCTAATCTTTATCAAAAATATTTTTAAAAGTCGATCGATATTCATCTACCATTTGAAAATTGCAATAAAATAATACAATGATAGAGACATCAAAATAATACAATTAAATCTAATCTTTACACACAAAAATTTTCTCAAACTCATCGGATACTCATCTACCACCTGTAAACAATTACAAAATAATACGATAAAAGAGATATCAAAATAATACAACTAAACCTAAACTTTACAAAAAAAATTCCTCAAAGCCGACTAATATTTATCTATCACTTGTAAACTGCAACAAAATAATACGATAAAAGTGATATCAAAACAATACAATTAAACTTAAATTTTACACACAAAAAATTCTCAAAGCCAATCGAGATTCACCTTCGATCTGTAAACTACCACAAAATAATAAACTAATAGAGATATTACGATAAAACAATTAAACCTAACCTTTACCTAATTTCTTTTTCAAAGCCAACCCACATTCATCTGGCATCGGTAAATTAAAATAAAATAATAAGATAATAAAAATATCAAAATAATACAACTAAACCTAACCTTTACACAAGAAATTCTTCAAAACCAACCGACATTTATCTAAGACCTGTAAACTATAAAAAAAAATATAGTAGTGATCACAAAGCTTCGATTTTGATCCAACAACTTCTTGTCTAAGCGAAAATTTTGATCCGAAAGAATGATTTTGAATGAAAACAAAAAAGATATATATATACACATGTTAAATTTTTACTATGCTGACAAAAATAGTGAAAAAGTTGAGGGTTAAAAAATTAAGCATTTACCATCTAGACATGCAATTGAATCAAGTTAGATGTGCATCAATCATATTCTCCCAATAGTCAAATCGATTTGTTCTCTAATTTAACGTACATCTCAATATTGATAGAAGTATTTCCTTAATAGAGTCTTATTTAGGAGTATTTTTCTAATTGAATAGTAGAAATGAAAATAATAATTAATTCTCCTACCATATATTTTAGGAGTCCCAGATATTTTAGGAAGTCTAGTTAACATAATAAAAAATAATTAAATAATAAATTAAAAAATAGTGAAAAGATAATTTTGTCTAAAGAAGAGTATTTTAATAAAGGGTAAAAAATTTAAATCACTTTTCTAAGGGTATTTACACTTTTAATATATTATAGATATAGATATAGATTATAAATATAGATGTTATAGTTTGCATTTGTATTTATATTTTATAGTTTATATTTGTATTTGTGTTTGCTAGTTTGCACAATTAAAAAGAAGGATAAAAATTGAAAAGAAAAAAAAAGGAGAAAAATGAGAGAAAAAGAAGGAGAAAAAAATGAAGGAAAAAAATACAGAAAAAAGAAGAAGAAAAAAAAAGAGGAGAAAAATGAAAAAGAAAAAAATAAAAAAAAATAAAAATAAAAAAATAAAAAAATAAAGAGAAAGCAACAAAAAAAGAAAAAGAAAAACTGAAAAAAAAAAGAAAAAGAAAAAAAGAAGAAGAGAATAATAGAAAATAGAAAAAGAGAGAAAAATACACGAGACAAGTTATGAATTGTAATTAAAAATAATTAATAGGCAAGAGGGGGCTATGAATTGTAATTAATTAAAATTTAGACTTTAAGCAAAATAAAAGCCCAATAATAATTAATCTGGGTAATTTTCCCAATTTTAAAAAGTAAATCATCTATAAACAAAAAATAGTACAAAATGAGTTTACTCCTTAACATTAGGGACGGCAAAAGTTTTCTGTGCAGAATTTCCAAAATTTTACTCAAATCGACATACCTTTTAGTGGGATAATGACATTATTTCAAACTACAAATTAAAAATATATTAGTGACGAAAGCCACCTTTAATTAAAAATAAGTAAGTCTTTTTTTTTTTTTTTCCGATGATAAGTTCATCATTTATTTATACATTTTGGAAATTAAATTTTGTTGTCCCTTGTAAAATATTATGTTAGCCATGAAATAGTAAATCGTCTTTTTTACGTTTAGTGGTCCTTGATATGACGACGAAGGATTGACAAAATAAATTTCGTAACAAAAGATATATATGTAATGCCAAATAAGATATTTTGGTCACAGAAAAAGATTGTCAATAATTTTTTTAAAATTGTAGTGGACTTTTTATAATTTGTTGCAACATTAAAAAAAAAATTCTTATTGAATTTTATCTTGCCATGTCATATTTTTAGTGGGTGTATAATGGGGCAATGACCGTAATAACTAATTTTAAAGTGATAGTTTATTATAAAAATAACATGACTTTTATGTAGAGCTGTCAAGTGGGTCGGGTCGGGCCAATCAGGAATCGGCTCATGTTATTTAAACGGATTGAGGGCCGGGTCGGGGTCGGGTTGGGGTCTAAGTGGGCCGGTCCGATCTGGGCCCAATAGTAAAAAAACAAATAACCATCCTAACCCGACCCACTTAACCCAACCCGTCAAACCCACCTAAAATCGATCAAACCTGTTTAAAAAATCGGTCAAACCCGGTCAAAAATATAAAAAAAAAA
>NC_061117.1:22961607-22986734 GCF_002878395.1 Capsicum annuum | reverse complement strand
TCTATATATATTGTAATGTATATATATTGTAGTATATTTTATAAGTATTAGTATATATACCTTGAATGGTACGTATATATGAGTAATTGACTAATTGTGTATATGTGTATATATTTTTTAAATTCTAATGTAGTATACACTATATATATAGTGTATATATATTATTTAATGTATTTATAATGTATATAGGTGGGTATATGTAATGTATATTGAAAGAAAGTTTTTTTAAAAATATTTTTGACCGGGTTTGACCGATTTTTTAACCGAATTTGACCGGGTTTTGGGGGGTTTGACCGGGCTGGGTTAAGTGGGCCGGGTTAGGGTGGGTTTTAATTTTTTTACTGTTTGGCCCGGCCCGACCCGACCCTTCGAGCGCCAAAACCTGCCCTTAACCGGCCCTCAACCCGGTTAAAATAGAAGGGCTGGTTCTGAGTTGGCCCGACCCGGCCTGTTTGACACCCATATCCTAAGTGCGAAAAATACTTGGTTGCAAGATTAGGGAAATTAGGTCAAAGACTTTTCAATGAAGTCAAGAACTTGTAAATTTGACAGATTATGAAAATTTGTATATTAACCGATATTTTGGTATATTTATATATGTTTAGTTTAAGATCACAAGTTTTTTTTTTAAAAATACTTTTACTTTCTTAAATTTCGTATCGAATCAAAATTTAAGTGAATAATGTTTTTGGTTATTACCATATGCTAATTTCTTATCTAGATTCATTCTCAATCATAATATAATGTTGGTATCATGAAACTTCCTATTGATAGATTCAATTGTATAGTCAATGTCATGTCCAACTGCGAATATCTTTCGGCATTATAATATGTCTAAAATTTAAAGCATTTCATCATTCGTAAGTATAAGGAATTTTTTCTTTCCGTATCCTTTTTGTTGGATAGAGGTTATAATCCTTTGATTTTTATATGTTCCGAAGAATTTTATCACTATTTTTTGCAACCATGTAATGGTAGGCTTAGGTATCTTAAGAACAATGAAGTGGGAGACTTATAATGAATAAAATAATGTCAATTCTCACTTGAATTGAAAAGACATTAGCGCTATTAAATTATGTGTACAGGTTGTTTGGAGTCTCGTGAATTCCGATCCTGTTGTTCGAATGCTGTTCAAATTACAGAATGACCACTGATCTAAGTGGGTTTGGAAGGGTCACATGCCATTAGGATTGCGTATGAGACTAACAGGATGGGTTTGGCTTGAAATTTATTTATTTCACATTCGCCTTACTATCGTGTTGTAGATTATTTATCTAGTGCGGGATTGTACGATGTGGTAAAAGTAGGTAGGATGCAGTACAACTTTCCCTGACACGCCCCGAAATCGGGCCATATCGTAGGGGCACCTCAAGCCCACATGAACCGAAGGTTGCCCCGATAACCCACCACAATCATCACATCAACCACATGGGTCGGGTGAATCCTGACCAAAAATGAGATAGCGAAAAACATAATGTCTAACCATTTCATAAATATCAACACACTAGCTAATAAACCCAAGTCCACAGTCATCCATAATACCTCTATACAAACTAAAGTTTAGAAATGTATATGTTAGGACAAGTCCCCCGACAATAGCCAAACCAGTCAAAATTAGACCAAGTCTAAAGATAGGGGACCAAGAATGAATGTCTTCCGAAATAAGAAAGCTCTCTACTCCGTAATCAATGCATGAACCACTTCAATCACCTAATCACTGCGCAGGAAGAGAGGATGATGCTCCGGCCCCTATGTCGCGTGGGGACAATAGCGTTCGGAGACGGTTAGTGGCTGGAACGCTAACATGTAACTCAAGGATAAGGATAAAATAACATCATCATTCAACAACAAACAATATATCATATTCAATCACTTTCATAACCTTATCCATATATATAGACATATCACATGCTAATCAAGGAGACAAGATTTATCAACACTCTGGAAGCTCTCATTCATTATACATGCCATAGAGGACTCCAACCTTCCATACTTAAAGATTCAAGCATTTCTCATTAGGCATAGGACTCTAACCATATTCACATATCATTAAGTAGGGGATTCTAACCACATATACATCCATTTAAGTGAGGGACTCTAACCACTCACACACATTCATTCAAGCAAGAGACTCTAACTACACGCTCATACATTTGGAAAGGGACTCTAACCTCATGCCAAATTAGATAGGGGTATCTAACCCCAAGACAATTCATTTGGCGAGACACTTCGACCTTATGAGATCTTATTATGCAAGGGAATTTAACCATAAACGATTTCATTAAGCAAGGGACTTTAACCTCAAGCCATCACGACTATCATTAGTCGATATTGGGACTCTAACCCTTTAACCATGCATCCACATACATTCCATTCCACACATAAGAAATTTAACCCATTTAGCTAATTCAACATCATACATGACTACATGGTCCTCATGGGAGCCTTCATTGCTCAACCATTTTAATAAGACAATGCCTTAATTCAACTCATCATACAATTCAAGCTATGGCCCTAAAGACCCTTACAAGCCATTCAAATTTCATTAGCAATTCTATACCATAATTTAGTCCCACACACAATTCACGTTCATTTTCATGTTAGGGACTTTAACCCCTTTCTCATGTTAGGGACTTTAACCCCTTTCTCATTCATCAAGGTATCAAGGTCATCAATTACACAATACATGGCTCATTTAATCTTCACGGTATTATTTATCAAGCATTCATACATATTGGTCCATTGCCCTAGTTCAAAACATCATCATCATGTAACTAGACATTCCACTTAGACATTTTCACAAACACCTTGTGTACATGCCTTTACCAAGATCAATTTCATGGTAGAAACCATCAAGACTAAGGTTTATCAAGACCCAGATGTTAGACCCATACATACAAAAAGTATTCACATGTGCAAACTACCATTAATAACATGTATAAACATAAGTCTAAGCAAGAATTATCATTATTCATCATTAGGCAACAAAACCTTTTTTTCATTTGATTTTCAAACCACCATATACACTTACTAATCCAAGTATAAAATACATCGTTTTAGAGTTATTTAGAAAGGGGAAGAGGTATATGCCTTAAACAAGATGAATCACCAAGAATATTGACTCCCCTTTGCTTCTTGAAGACCACTCTTGAAATTCTAGCCTCTAATTTTTCAAAGATGAGCTTGAGAGAGTATTTAGGGTGTTTGATCTATCAAAATGGATGCTTAGGAGGATACACACAGTTATATAGTGAGAGGGATTTGGGTTTTATACATGGAAAATGAACACAAGTCCCTTAGTTAAAATCATAAAATTGAACCCATCTAGGGGTACGACTCACCTGAGACTCACTAAGTAGTCATACCCTTGGGTACGAGTGGTACCCTGACTCGTACCTTAGGCTTCTCCTAGGTCACACACACTGTTAAGGGTATGACCATATGCCTTTTATTCGTATCCAAGGGTACAACTCACCCTTAACTTGTGCACAACAATTGTACCCAAAATAGTCCACTTCCAAACTCATGACTCCCATGTACGACTCACCTAGGTATGGCTCGTACCCTTAGGTACGATTGAGGGGAGGGTCACTCGTACCTAGGAAAGTGAATGAACATCACCACATAGCCTAGGATACAAGATAGGAGAAAGATAAGGATACGACTCAAGCCCCTAGTCGTACCCACCCTAGTGATACCAAAATATTAAATTTTTCAATGGTTCTAAGTCTAGGTGTTTCAATTCTTCCCCACTTAGATTATCCGTCCTTGAATGAGGGGCAAGACAAGCAATAAGCACAATCCAACACATTATCATACATTAGAATGAATTTCTAATAAGTTAGAACAAACATATAACAAGGATATAACACACATCATACTTATTATCAATCAATCATTCACATCATCGCCTTTGGGACTCAAACCGATTATTTATCAAGACACTTGTTCATTTTAAAGCTTAGGGACTTAAACCCTTGCTTATCAACACTTACTTATTTCACAACTTAAGGACTTCAACCCATCAAATTATCAAGGATATTTACTCAATTCAAGGATTAGGGACTCGAACCCATTATTTACCAAAGACATGAATCAACTTAAGATACTAGGGACTTAAACCCATCTCAATAAAACATGCATAATTTTAAAGCATTAGGGACTTGAACACATGGTCTAACAAGACACAAATTAACTCAACACACTGGGGACTTTAACCCATTGTTTATCAAAGACCAAAAATAAAAGCAAAGATATCAACACATACCTCTACTCCAAGTTTTCAAAATAGAAAACAAATACGGATACTTGGACTTCATGTCCTCTCCTGCTTCCTACGTAGTTTTTTTGGAGTTTTGGTTCCTTCATAGAACCTTTACCAAAGCCACTTCTTTCATTTACAACCGACAAACTTGCCGATCTAAGATCCTCATTGGGATCTCCTCATAGGACAAAGAGTTTGAAATATCAACATCCCTCAAGGGAATAACGAATGAAGGATCACTCACGTATTTCCGCAACATAGAGACATGGAAAACTAGGTGAATGGAGTTCATACTAGAAGTCAACTCCAACTCATTGGCAATATTATCAACCCTCTTAACAATTAAGTAGGGACCAATATACCAGGGACTAAGCTTCACTCTTTTGCTAAACCGCATCAGTCCCTTCATGGGAAACACCTTCATGAATACCCAATTGCCAATACTAAACTCCAAGTCCCTACGCCTCATATCTGCATAGGATTTTTGGCGACTTTGAGCGATTTTCAACCTATCACGAATCACCTTCACCTTCTCTAAGACTTGGTAAACTAGATCGAACCAAGAAACATACCCTCGCCAACCTCGTACTACCCAATAGGAGATCGACATCTCCTACCATACAATGCCTCAAAAGACACCATGCCAATACTATAATGGCAACTATTATTATATATGAACTCAATCAAAGGCAAGTGGTCATACTAACTGGTATGGATCTAGCTACTAAAGATAGAAATCTACCAAAAGAAGCAAAACAAAAACAATGCAAGAAAAGAAAGATAGGTAAATTGACATAAGAAACTATAAGGAATTAAGAACCAATGAGTGTATCAAACTTGAAGACCCCTAAAACCAATAGATTCAAACACCAATTTCTGACGTAGACCTCAAGAAAATTAGATTCTCGAGCAACCCACAATTCTAAATAAGATGTCAACACAAGTTAATTCAAGTTTGCAATTCATTCTCAAAGGAGCATTTATTCATATATCATCAAAAGTTTCTAATAAATGACTAAGACATCTATTTATAGTATTTGCCTTTACATAAACTAGCCTATTACAAAATATCCCTAAAGTGTCTATTTTGGAAATAGCCCACATGGGCTCTTCAAAATATCCATCGAATGCATCCTTGAGATCTAGGCTTGATCATGGCTTGGACCTTTTTGCATTGGCCTTAGAAGATATAGTCTAAAGCTTTAAGGCCGATACGGATCATATCAACCTCCCCTTTTTGGAAAGGATTCACCTCGAATCCAAACCTTACAAAACCAAAGAAAGGATAAACATACACAAATTCCTCATGGCATGAGAGTTAGGGTTAGTATAATCAATCATAGCATCACACCAAGGTTGTACACACTTCACATATAACCAAACATCCTTCAAGACATAGAAAGAAAAGTAAATATTTAAAGTGCAAAGGAGTTGGCTACAAAAAACATCTAGAAATTCCTCTAAGTTAGTCTTATTAACAATGTTACTAAGTAAATCATCACATGTTGGAACAATTAAAGGTGGAAGCAAGGAGTCTTTAGAGAGTAGATTACCCTTTCGATCATAAGAAACCATGTTTACACACAAGACATACTTAGCACCAACATGGTTATGATCACAAATGAAGAAAATAGAGAGACAAGAGTTATGTTTACTTAATGTGTAACCAATAACAAGACCATATGACGGTAGGAACAAAGAACTTATGTACCGCACATCCCTTTTACTTGAACAACCTTTCAAGAAAGAATCAACTTATCTATCTATATAAGTGTGAAAAGAAATAAGGAACTAAAGTAGTTTATCAAGTGGAAACCATAGCTCTTCTTGGAACAATAAATAGATTTTCCATCCGATATAGGGAGTCCATACATTTATACATATTCAAGTCATTCCAAAAGTCATCAATACCATCTAGGTAGGATTTTAAATCAAATGTCTTCATTGCATTATCTACTTTAGGGTAAATATCATCATAATTCTAAGGAAAGCTAAAAATAAGAGGGGGTAGGTACATGCCTTTGGAGCAAAACTTAAGCTTGATCTCTTGCCTTCTAAACTTGAACCATGGAAACTCATCCTCTTATGCATCAATTTGAAAGTTGGCACAATGCTAGTGCTGAATGTAGTGAATAATAAGTGTTTGGGTTCGACACCAAGTTCTCCTTCCTGATCCCAAATATTTTCATCTTTAAAATTCATATCCGTCCTCATCACAAGGATAAAATTTAGGAGTTCTCCTTCTTTGGGCTAAACATTTTCTTTGGGAACTTTTATCATCAATCCACATGGTACAAAAAAATTTCCTTCTTCCTCCGCTAATTCCTCTTCACCTCCAATGTCATTATACTCTTAAGGGTTCTCCTCACCACCATCATTTTGGGTTACTTTATCCCTGAAAATGTAAGGATCACCCTCCACCAATACAATGTTCCTTCGGTTGGGGTATTCACTAGGATTATGACCCCAACCTTGACATTTAAAGTAAGTAATATCTTTAGGATTAGGATTAAAAGATGGATTACCTTCATTCCTGGGTGGATATCTTTGGATTGCTTTATCAATAGGCTTTTTCTCTAAGGACTTGTTCAAATCCTTATACTTGTTCTATTCGAAGAAAGTAGAAGAATTATAACCTTTATTGAAGGACTTCTTGGCATTGTTGCTCTTTTCAACCTCAATGGATGCTTCAACAAGGTTTTATATTTGGTCAAACTTGTGGACAACTAGTTGAGAAGCAATGTCATAGTCCAACCTACCTTTGAATCGAGCCATACAATGAATCGGGGGTTCAATAATATCAATACTAACGATCAAGTTTTGAAACTCCTCATAATAGTCTTCCACACCTCTACCTCCTTATCTTAAATTATGGAGCCTTGTTAATTGCTTTTTCTTGAACCTTTCCATAACATACCTCTCCCTATAAGTGCCTTCAATTCATCCTAATTTGAAAGGTTGGGATTATCAGTTCTTTCTCTTTGCACTTTTTAGTCTCCCACCAATTAGAAGCATACCTTTTAAGTTGAGAAATTACGTGGGCGACTCTCTTGTGTCCGATTAAATCATTGAGTTGGAGGATCTTATTGCATTGTATTTCCTAATCAAGATAGATAGATGGATCACTAGTTCCTTTAAAGGTAGAAAAATGATCTTAATGGAGTTGAGACCCGTGTATATACCCAAATTTCCTCCTTAAACCTATTGATGATCTCCTTGAACCTAAGAACGGTGTCTCAAGTTTCCTCTTCTATGTGGAATCAAACCAAACCTTTCTCCTCAACCTCTATATGCTCCTCCTTAAGCTTTTCTTCTAGTTTGTACAAATTCTATAAAGAGAGCTACTTCATCTAACTCCTCATTTCCTCCACAAGGTCCCTCACCTTCCACATCATCAATTTAGATTGGTTGGTTGTGATTAGACAGGACTTGAGGTGGTTGGTTTTGGTTAAGTGGGACTCTTAATAATTTTTTGGGTATTTGGATGTAAAGTTCTTGGTTTTGTGGAGATTCTTGGTGGATTTGGTTTAATTCATGTTGTAGTGGACTTACGGGGTTTCGATTGTTTGGATAAGTATTGGATTGGATGATGGGTTCATGTACTTGTCTAGGTAGATTAAGCATTTGGTGAAGTGTTTTTAGAGTTATAGTAGTGGAGGTGTTGAGAGCATATCCACTAGAGGAGGCATGGTAATTTTGAGGAGTTAAGTAGGTGGAGTCTAGACGAACTTCCAAGGTGTCCATTCTTCTTGAAAGAGATGCTTCCATCCCTTCCATTCTTCCTTTCATTATTTCTATCCTTTCTTCAAAAGATCCCAATCGGCTATCCACAGTATTGATAAGATTTTTCATGAGGGAACTAGCCCAACTAGGCATCTCACCTTCATCCGCCATTGTACCTATCAAAAGAAATACTAAACAAAAACAAAATGACCAAACAAGTTAGAGGTTGGAAAATCAACCTTACAAGTTCTCAAAGTTCACACCTTTGATTGTCACTCAATTGGTGTCACAAGTGTTGATAGCTAGTTTTTACTCCAATGAGATGACTTGGTACCAATTGTGCCTCCTTGCATTGGCCTCGAAAGATTTAGTCTAAGGCTTTATGGCTGATCTGGATCATATCACCAACTACCATAATAATCAATCACACAATCTCAAAACATGTCCTCCAACATTTGAATGGTCCTTTCCACTTGCCCATCTGTTTGTGGCTGGAAAGTGGTACTAAGGACACTCTAGTACCCAAACCCATTTGGAATGACTTTCAAAAGTGGGATGAAAATAAAGGACCATGATATGAAATAATAGAGATCGAAGCATTGTGCAATTTCATGATCTTCATAAAATATAACTTAGCACAATCTTCTACTGAGAAATTAGTCCTCACGGGCAAGAAGTAAGCTGACTTGGTCATTCTATCAAAAATGAACCAAATGAAATCACATTGTTTTCGAGATCTAGGAAGACCAGTAAAAAAATCCATATTAATTGCCTCCCACTTCCTTTCGGCTAATGGGGTCTCTTGATACAACCCCTTGACCTCATGTGCTCAACTTTCACTTATTGACACACCATACACTTGGCCACATAACTAGCCACATCACATTTCATGTTTCCCCACCAATAGAAATCTCTAAGATCATGATACTTCTTGGTGGATCTGGGATGAGTGGCATAACGGGATCCATAAGCCTAGGCCATGACCCTTTCCCCCAATTTATTAACATCGGGAATCCATAGCCTACCTTGGTATCTCAAGATACCATCACCACCAATCACAAAGTCTGCAATTTTATATTGACCCACATTACTCTTGATCTTCATCAATTCGGGGTCCAATGCTTTCTTTTACTTTATCTCAACAACAAGAGACGACTGAGATACCGAAAGCACAAATACACCACCATCCTAAGATCCATAAGACAAACTCTAAGACTATATAAACAACGAATGTCCTTCACCAATTCCCTCTTATCCTCACCAACATGGGCCAAATTCCCCATGGACAATTTATTAAGAGCATCAACGACCATGTTCGCCTTACCTGGATGGTAGTGAAGACTTATATCATAGTCTTTCAATAGCTCGAGCCACCTTCTTTGCCAGAGATTTAACTTCTTTTGGGTAAACATATATTGGAGACTTTTATGATTGGAAAATATATCAACTTAAACCCCATATATATAATGTTTCTAAATCCTTAACACAAAGACCACGACTAACAACTCTAAGTCATGGGTAGGGTAGTTCTTCTCATGAACTTTCAATTGTCTAGAGCATAGGCCACCACCCTACTATGTTGCATCAACAAGAAACTAATACCAACACGAAAAGCATCATAATAAACCACAAAACGATCACTACCTATGGACAAGTTTCAAATCGAAGCCAAAGTTAATTTATTTTTCAATTTCTCAAAACTACCCTCACACGAATTATACCACAAGAACTTGACCTTCATTTGGGTCAATTTGGTCAACGGGGCAGCTATAGTAGAGAAACTCTCCACAAACCTTCTATAGTAACTAGCTAGACCCAAGAAACTTTGAATTTTGATTGGGGTCGTAGGTCTAGGACACTTCTTAACTACCACAACCTTTTAGAGATCTACCATAATCCCTTCACTAGAGATAACATGACCAAGAAAAGCTATGACTTTTAACCAAAACTCATACTTGGAGAACTTGGAATATAAATGATGATCCTTCGCAACACGGCATAGAGGTGATCTACATGATCCGCCTCACTATTAGAATAGACTAAGTTATCATCATTGAAGATGATGACAAACATATCTAAGAATGGAAGAAAGACCCTATTCATCAAGTTCATAAATACTGTCGGGGCATTGGTCAACCCAAAATACATGACAAAAAACTCATAGTGACCATATCGAGTTTTAAAGGTAGTCTTACAGATATCTGCATCCCTAATCTTAAGCTGATGATAGCCTAATCCACGGGCTATATGGGTTCGGCGTTGCCCCCTAAATGAGCCCCAGTGCGTATAGCCACATGAATCAGAGATATCATAGGGGGCGGGGATTCTCATGTATCCTTCACCCTCCATGATACATATATACAAGTATAAACTTTGAGGATTCTCTTGTACCCCTTAAAGTATATGGTCACCATGAAAACTCTCATGTCGAAAACTATGAGTTTCCTGTGTCCGTTCATCGGACTCACACTTTTATGGTTAGCTGACACAACCCGCCATTATTGACCAATTAAAATGTTTGATATATAATCAAACCATCAATTCTAGGATTTAATTACCAAGGCATTATGAAGTGGTATCGTCATACCGACTATAGCTTGCAAGTAACGTCATTAGACAACACTTAGGGGATTCCCATATACCTCACAAGGTTTCTAATTAAACGACAACCATGGCCACCAAGGTGTAAAACCCTGTACTTCTACCTAGCTTAAAATAATCCTAAAAATGTTAAAAACTTAGTTTAAAAGATGAGTCCACTTTTATACATGTGCAATTTTTAAGATTTTAACTTTTTGTTGTGTGGTAAATTGAATAAGCTTTCCATTAATACTAAATTCTCCTAAATCCAACACTCGGGCAATGATTTAGAGCTATTTTAGTAAAACAATGTGACACCAAAGCCATCAACGCATAGTGGAGCATGCCAAAATGGCAATCGTCAAAATCCAGTGAGCCTCCGCGATAATGACATGTCGCGCCAAGGCTCAAATTCAGAATTATCCTTTTTCCAGTGTCTCAACGCGATACAACCATATCGCGGTGAGCTTCCAGGTCCCATCCAATTTTGCAACATGATTTCATCATGTATCATACCATGATGCAATTTCCCAGTAGTCATTTTTTAGAGACATGTCGCGATAGCGCCGCATCGCACAAGGTGCCCAAATCAGGTTTTTAGTGATGAAAAATAAAAACTTTCTAAGGGAAATTGGGTATTTTCCATGACCCAGATCAACCTTTAACCGTGAAATTATGCCTTAAAAATCATATTACATCACTTTTCCTCACTTTGTCTCAAGAATAAAATCATTCTCTCAAGAGGCAAAACCCTAGCTCAAGAAATCAAGGCCAATTCAAGAATCTTTCCAAGAACTTCAAGAATTTAGATTTCCATCTATATTAAGTTTTGATTCATGGGTCCCTTTCACCCATGAAGCTTAAAGATCTTTTTTTAATTCAAAGATTGTGTATTTATGAATGTTCATGATTTAATTGAATTAAAATTCATGTTTATATTGTTGTTGGGTTTTGATTCATGTAATAAACTATTAATTACAAGAATTGATTCTAGTATGTGATGATTTACATGATGTTCATGATAAACCCTTCAATTTGCAAGTTCAATGATGTATCCATGGTAATAAGATTGATTGATTATTGTGTAATCAAAGCATGCTCCCCATATGTTTGACAAAATGCCTGTGTGAATGAAATAGTGTTGTTATAGTATGTTGACAAGAAATCCCTATTTAGGTACAAGTTAATGCAGTCTAAGTGCTTGATGAAAGATCTTAGTGAATGAATTATGACACACTAATATGCATTCCTATCCATGTACAACATTATGATAACCATGTGCTTCATGAAATCCCCAACTTATTGTATTATGAATTGTTAATATTGGTCATGTGTTCAAGAAGTGTCAACTCTTGTGAGTTTCATGCTATCGAGTCCTGGAGGTACTTGTACCCAAAAATTTAGCTGTGTGCCTAGATCCAGTGTCTGTTTTCATGATACTCTCAGTTAAGCCATGATCAATAGAATTCAATCAGTCACACGACGCAAAAAAAACTCAGTAAATTTAGTATCAGTCTAGTCCTACTGGCTAATATCAGTCCGTTATTATACCTTAGTAGTATTCTGTCAGTCAACAAAACTCAGTAAACTCAGCCCGGTTCAGTTCAGTAATAATCAGTTCAATGTCTATTTAGTTGGGAGTAGGATTCAGCATCGAGCGAAACCAAGGATGAGGGCTCATCCATCAGTCAGTAGAGGGTGTGATCGTTAGAAGCAATCCCTGTATTTCAGAACTATGTAGCCAACGTAGGTAGAGATGAACCCCTAAGAGTCTAGGAACTATACATCTTCTTTGAGTTTTCCTACTAGGAGGGGTTAACGGAAGGGCTCCCTGTTAGAGAGGGTTTACTCACAGCTTGTCTTTACCCGTGGAACGGTACTGATACCCTTTCAAATGGGGTTACAGGTTGGACCCCACCAGTTCAAATTCGAGGAATGTTGGTTAGATGATTACCTCCCACAGTATCAGTTTCGGATCCAGTCTTAGTAATAAAATTCAGTCTAATTTTATAGATTTCAGGACTATCAGATATAGTTGCTTAGCTCTGTATATAACTCAGCTAGTTCCATCAGAATCAGAACTGTCAGACATGGTCACTCAGTTAATAGTATATTAATTATATGAAACTTACGTTATGTGTATTCAGTTTCAGGATTGTTAGATATAGTCAATCGGACCAGTTTTTCATGATCAGAACTGTCAGAAATAGTCATTCCTTTATCAGTAATATAACATCACTCCCTTAGTATTTAGTAGACCCAGTTATCAGATATAAGTAAATCCATGTTATCAGAACTTATTAGTCAGTGTTACCACAGTCTTATTTACAGTTACGCATTCATGCATGTTTTCTCACGTTCATGTTATTCAATTAGTATTGTTCATGCATATGAACCCCGTTCATTCAGACCACCTCACTTTGCGTGCCAGTATATTCAGACGTACTAACGCATACTTTTCTTTTGTGGTATGGTGTCTTAGCAGCTCAGGATCAGTCAACAAAAGTAGATTTTAGTGAGTCCTCATCATTTGAAGATAGCATGATTAGTTCATTACTTTATTATTTTAGCTTTAGTAGACAGAGTTAGTTGGGTACATGTCATCAACTCTATAATTTTCAGACAGTTTAGAGGCTTTCAGACTATAGCATGTCAGACAAGTTATTTCAGTTGTTTTGTTATTGATATACCGTATTTACAGATGTTATGTTTTATCAGATATTTGAACCTTATGGCCTTTTAGCCTTTTATTTCATATTTATACAGTATATTATGAAGTTCTAAGTTACAAATATCAATCATGAGTTAGCTTGTGGTCCTTCGGGGCAATGAGCACTGCATGGCATTTTGAGGACTAGATTATGGACATTACAAACTTGGTATCAAAGCCTAAGGTTCAATAATATCCTAGAAAGTCTGAAAAACCGCAATTAGTAGAGTCTTGTACAAAGGTGTGTTTTGCACCACACTTATGTGCAGGAGGCTATGAGATGTTTTAGGAATAGTTTTCTTTCTTTCAGTATTCATGTCGTGCCAATGAGAATAATCTCAAATTTAACTCTAAGTCTTATCCGTTTCTCCCTTTTATTTATAGAACATTTCTCTCGGAGGGACTAACGAAAGGAGAATGGGAAATCAGTCAGTAGCTCAGCTCATTCAGGCAGATCCTTTGGATAAATACGTCTCTTATATAGAGTTCAGAGCTGCATTCACTACTATTACTAATTCAGTTGCTACTCAGAATGAATGGTCAGCTGCTGTTCTAGCCAATCCAGTGGCCAATACTGCTACATCTATGATTTGAGACTTCACCCGAATGAATCCTCCATATTTTTTTGGGTCTAAGTCAGACGAGGACCCTCATGAATTCCTTGATCAGGTTTAAAAAGTCATAGATATCATAGGAGTCACTTCCAGTGAGAGTGCAGAGTTAGTTGCCTATCATCTGTAAGATATATCCCATACGTGGTTTAAGCAATGAAAGGTAAATAGGGGTGCAAATATAGAGCCCATAGAATGGGAAGAGTTTACTACGGCCTTCTTAGATAGATTCTTTACTCTAGAGCAGAAAGAAGCCAAAGTGTTAGAGTTCATAAATCTCAGACAAGGTACAATGAGCGTAAAAGAATACTCCCTCAAGTTTACTCAGTTATACAGGTACGCTCCCCAGGTAGTAGCAGACAGTAGATCCAGAATGAGTAAGTTTGTGTTTGAGATATCAGGTAGAGTGGTTATGGAGTGTAGGATTGCGATGTTGATTAAGGATATGAACATATCTAGGATCATATTCCATGCTCAACATATTGAGGATCAAAAACTTAAGATGAAAGAGTGGGAAAATAAGAGAGCCAGGACCGGTAGTTCTAGTTTTTCTAAGCCAGGGTCACAGGGTGGTAGCAGTTCTCTGCGTAGACAGAAGTTTTTAGCCCCAGTTCTATCTTTAGCTAGTGCACCAACACCAAAGTTCAGCAATAACCATAGAGATAGGGCATAAGGATCTAAGGCCCAGGGTAATAAGAGTAGGGTTTTTACTCACCCGCTTTGCGAATAGTGTGGTAAGTATCATAAGGTATATGTAGAGCTGAAAGTGATATGTGTTTCGGATATGAAGAGTCAGGTCACAAGGTCTGAGACTATCCTAAACCTGGTCCATGAAGTCAACACGATTGTCCTTCAGCTCTGTTCGATCACCCGAATCAGCAGGGTGCCAATTCCAGCACTATCAGTAGGCAACATCCAAATAGACTCTGTGCACTTCAGTCCTAACAGGATTAGGAAAGTCCTCCTAATATAGCCACTGGGGTGTTACAGTTCTTTTATTTACATGTTCACACTTCTTCAAATTTAGGAGCTTCTTTTTTTTGTAACTCTTTACATAGCAGTCAGTTTTAAGGTCAGACCAAATATTAACAGGACCTTTCTCAGTCTCCATCCTTTGGGTCAGCCCATCATAGCCCGACAGGTATATAGGGACTGTTCAGTTATGATATATCAGAAAGTCAGGCCTTCAGGTTTCAGTAGTAATACCAGTATCTATAGGAAATCAATAAGGGAAGATGATTCCCGACCCATTCCTACCTCAGTGCGAAGTTTTTTACTTCAACCATCATGATAGTTATGCATGCTTTATGTTTCAGTCCAATGAATACAACCTATATCCATGTGTTTTTCATAGAATAGTATATGTTTCAAGTTCCTCGTATGAGGAGTCCAAGTTTATCCAGTGTTGCAAATCATGTTCCATGAATTCAGAAATTCTAAACCCAATTTATGTAGCTCATGAATCATGCACTCATGTCATAATTTATAGTATGCTCAGCCACACGATTCATGACTTCACTTCTAGTGTTCAGCCAAGCTCAGATTATGTGATGTATTCCCTCAGTTTAGACCCCTCGGTAAACCTATAGTGTTAATGTACCATCCCTCAGGCCTCAGTTACAACATTAGTTCAGTAATTAATATTCAATTATGGACTCAGATAGTCCTATAGGACCATAGATTTCAGTTATCAGTTACTTAACTATCAAAATTTAGTACTCTAGTACCAGTCTACACCTCAGTTATCAAAAAATAGTATTCAATTTCAGTTAGTCTTAGTTGCGGTTATAGTTTCAATTTCTATCTTAGCTACAATATCAGTCCTAGGCTCAGCCTAGTAGTCAGATCAAAAACTCAGTTCAGTTTCAGAATTACCCAACCATAGCATATATCCATCAGTTACTCAGACATTAGTAATTCAGTACCTCAGATCACAAAATACTTTAGAAATATGTCATACGCTTGGTCTCATATTCACAAATAATACAGACTTCATAAATCCATGCTCAGTCACCTCATGTTACTCAGTTAGTCCTTACCTTCTTTGTATAATACAATACTCTAAAGACTCAGTCCATATATTCAGATTAAGTGCAGTTCAATCTTACATGCCTAGTATTCAGCTACCAGTAATTTGGTTAATCAAATAACTTAGTATGTTTAGGCATTCGTGATCAGTGCTCATATAAATATTTTTTAGTAGTCTCAAGTGAAGAGGAAGTAATTCAGTTAAGTATAAGTTTTCAGTATGAGTTAGATCGATCAGCCAATAATTTAGTTTAGCAATCAGGCAACAAGTTCATATAGTGTGGTTTCCCATCTTTCCACCTAATATACTATCAGAAATCTTAGGAATGTAACTATTGAAAGATAGAAAACCCTAGTAGTTGCAAAATTAGCTCAGTTCATGTATCATGTCTTAGTTTCAGATCCCAGATATTCAATCACGATTCAGTTCCTGTGCATTGTCCTAGTTTTCCTCAGTATATCCGTCAAGTCAGTATTCTTCTAGGGACATAATGTCCCAAGGGGGAGATGCTCTATAACCCCCGAGCTATCATGTCCTAAACTCTCCAATTTCTCTTTGTGTAACGAATCTAGTTTAGAGTAGTGGGTACCCATAGGTTGACCCTCTAGCTTCAATCTCGATCGTATGCCATATACTTGATGTCTTAGGTTAGTTACGATACTCAGACCATATCATACATTACCAACTCAGCCCTGCTCTCATATTACAGTTCATGCGCGTTCACTGAAAGATCTTGAGTTGAGATAAAAAATTTCATATGTTTGAAAATCTCTTCTATGAAGGGAGTGAACAGGTTCAGCAAGAAGGGGAAGCTCACTCCCTGATATTTCGGTCCCTTCAAAGTTTATAGTCGCTTCAGTAAAGTAGCTTATGAGCTCGAATTTTCTTCAGATCTAGCTTCAGTGCATCCAGCATTCCACGTCTCCTTGCTTAAGAAGTGTATAGGGTACCCAGCAGTTGTAACCCCTATAGAGGGCAAAGATGTATAGAACAGCCTCTCTTATGAAGAGAATCTAGTCAAAATTCTTGACTACCAGACTCGCAGACTAAGGAACAAAGAAGTTCCTCTAGTCAAAGTTCTTTGGCAGAATCAGTCCATTGAGGGAGCTACTTGGGAAGTAGAAGCAGACATGCAGATCAAGTATCCTCACCTCTTCTCCGCTAGTTCAGAATCAGCCCAAGGTAATAACTTTTCTTAAGTTCATTCAACTTATGGTTTGAATATCAATTATAACTATGCTTAGTTTTCATTTCAAACTTGGTATATTTACCCTTTCATGTTCATTCACATGTTCATGAGTCAGTTCAGTCATGTATTCACACATCAGATATACGTGATCAGATTATCAGTACTCTCAGTCAGGCAGTCATGCATCAACTCAGTCATTAAATCATGCATCAGATAGGCATGCTCAGTATAAATATAAGTAATGTCAATCATGTAGTCATGTTTCAGTTGTTCATAATCAGTATGTACAAATTTTACCCATGAAGCTCAAAGATCCCTTTTCAATTCAAAGATTGTGTATTTATGAATGTTCATGATTTAATTGAATTGAAATTCATATTTATATTATTGTTGGATTTTGATTCATGTCATAAACTATTAATTACAAGAATTGATTCTAGTATGTGATGATTTACATGATGTTCATGATAAACCCTTCAATTTGCAAGTTCAATGATGTAGCCATGGTAATAAGATTGATTATTGTGTGATCAAAGCATGCTCCCCATATGTTTGACAAAATGCCTATGTGAATGAAATAGTGTTGTTATAGTATGTTGACAAGAAATCCCCATTTAGGTACAAGTTAATGCATTCTATGTGCTTGACGAATGGTCTTAGTGAATGAATTATGACACACTAATGTGCATTCCTATCCATGTACAACATTATGATAACCATGTGCTTCATGATATCCCCAACTTATTGTAATATGAATTATTGATATTGGTCATGTGTTCAAGAAGTGTCAAGTCTTTGTGAGTTTCATGCTATCGAGTCCTTGGGGTACTTGTACTCAACAATTTAGCTGTGTGCCTAGATCCAGTGTCAGTTTTCACAATACTCTCAGTCAAGCCGTGATCAGTAGAATTTAGCTTCATTATTTTAGCTTTAGTAGACGGAGATAGTTGGGGATATGTCCCATCAACTCTACAGTTTTCAGACAGTTTAGAGGCTTTCAGACTATAGCATGTCAGACAAGTTATTTCAGTTGTTTTAGTATTGATATACCGTATTTGCAGATGTTATGTTTTATCAGATATTTGAACCTTATGGTCTTTCAGCCTTTTATTCCACATTTATATAGTATATTATGCAGTTCTCAGTTACAAATATCAGTCATGGGTTAGCTTGTGGTCCTTCAGGGTCATGAGCACCGTGTGGCATTTTGATACCTGATTCAGGGCATTACACAAGGCCTTTACAATCCATTTATAACCAACCAAACCAATTTTAGTTCCATTACCATATTATTCCATGCAAAGATTTTTCAGTAAAAGTCAAACTATGTGACAAAATCGTTCTCATTGATATTTTATCAAACATGTTGAGGGCATATAATTTTCAAAACCAAAACCAAATATCAATTGACGTTTTTTATGTAACCACATTTTCAAACCACCATTATAACATGAAAACCATAAGAAAAACTTCAAACATTATCCAACCAAGAACAACAAAAACCCCCAACATATATTTCAGAACCAAATCAATACCACAATGTTACCATGATAAACATTCATTAAAATATGATTTTAGTTGAACAAACAATGAGGGATGGAATAACATGCCTTAGACACAAAGAAAGACAGAGAGAAACCACCCTTGAGATCCTTAATTGGTCACCTTGAAGAAACCCTAACCTTTTGTTGAACCAAGAGTTTGATAGAGATTTAAGAGTGTTTAGAGAGTGTTTGGTTGAAAATAATAGGTTAAGAAAGCCTCCAAAGGTATTTTGTGTCATGGGGTCAAAAGGGGTTAAGAGGAAAATTATCCAGAATACCCCCAACTTAAACTATAAAAATTCCCGCAGGTGGGTATGATTCGACCCCCAAACTCTTACCCAAATTATATGAGTGGTACCCTCCAATCGTATCCAAAATAGAAAGTTGGACTCCACACTTTGTCCAACATACGACTTCCTTGCCTAACTCGTATCCTCACCATATGAGTAGTACCCCTAAGTCATACCCTAGGAAGAACACCAAAGGCTAGACACTGAACAATATATAATTTAGACCCTACCTCTTGTCACATCAACATACAACTCATATGCATTTTTATCGTACCTTGGAAAGAACTTGGACAATATCACACTGAACAACAAATGACCAGGCTCCCTAGACCTATAACCACACCATACAACTAGTATGTTGAGTTGTATGATTAACAGAAGGCTCAAAACTCAGGAAATTTCCATGGGCCAAAACTTAGGGTTTTTGAATTCTCCCCCACTTGGATCATTCTTCCTCGAATGATGGAACAAATTAGTACAAACATGATTTACACCCCAACACCTCTAATCTAACCTTTAATTAAGTTAGAAAACAAATATGGATGGAAATCAATCTTTCCTTTATCTAAGTTAGAGAACAAAGATGTTATGAAGAACACATATCTCCACACGAATTTTTGAAGCAAAAAACAGGAATGGATACTTGGACTTCATGTCCTCTTTGAATTCCCAAGTAGCCTCTTCAACCTTGTGGTTTCTCTATAGAACCTTTACTGAGGCCACATCCTTGGTCCGTAACTGATGAACTTTCTGATACAAGATTTCAACTAGGGTCTCCTCATAAGACATAGAATCTGAAATACCTGTATCATTGATAGGCACAATTTGCGATAAATCACCCATACACTTCCTACGTATATTAACACAGAACACATGGAGCTCAAACTAGATGGCAAATCCAACTCATACGCTACATAACCAGCCCTTTTCAAAACTAAGTACGGACCAACATACCGGAGACTAAGCTTCCCACTCTTCCCAAACTACTTTACTCCCTTCATGGGAGATACCTTCTAAAACACTCTATACTCATCTTAAACTCTAACTTTCTTTGCCTCACATATGCATAGGACTTTTGGTGACTTTGGCAGCCATAAGCCTATTTCAAATCACCTTCACTTTCTCTATGTCTTGGTGAACCAAATCTGCTCTAAATATCTATGCCTTACCAACCTCAAACCACCCAGTAGGATACTTACATCTCCTACCATACAAAGCTTCTAACGGAGCCAACCTAACGCTAGAGTGGTAGCTATTGTTATAGGAAAACTCTATAAGAAGAAAATCCTCAACCCAACTACTACCATAGTCAATTAGGCAAGATCGAAGCATATCCTCTAATATTTGAATAGTTTTTTCTGATTGCCCATTTGATTGGGGGTGAAAAGCAGTATTAAGACTCACCTTAGTCCCCAAATCTTTATGAAATGATTGCCAAAAATGAGATGAAAACTGAGTACAATGACCTAAGATGATAGAAACTAGTACCCCATGTAACTTCACAATCTCATAGAGATATAACATTGTATAATCCTCAGCCAAAAAATTTGTCCTTACTGGTAAAATATTAGCAGACTTTGTCATCCTATCCATGATGACCCAAGTTGAATCAAACTGATTTCGATATTGAGGAAGACCGGTAACAAAATCCATATTGATTACTTTCCACTTCCACACTGGCAACTCAATTTCATGATACAATCCTTCGGGCCTCATTTGCTCAACTTTCACTTGTTGGCACACCATGCATTAGACACAAAACTAGCCACATCCACTTCTTATTATTCCACCAATACATCTTCTTAATGTCATAATACACTTTGTCTAACTAGGATGAATGACATAGCGTGAATCATGATCCTCACCCAAAATCCTCTCTTATAAATAATCTATATCAGGAATATATAGTCTCTATTAGTACCACAGGGTACCATCACCATTAATCTCGAAGGCCATCACCTTCTGCCCTATCTATTTTACCCTTGATCCTCATCAAGACAGGATCTAGCACTTACTTCTCTTTAATCTCAACACCAAGAGACGACTGTGCCACCTCTTGTACAAATACAACACCATCCCTAGAGTCCAAGAGATGAACTCCAAAGTTATCCAAACGATGAATGTCCTCCACTAACTCCCGTTTCTCTTTATCCACATAAGCCAAACTCCCCATGGATAACCTGCTAAGACCATCAACAACCACATTAGCTTTACCTGGATGGTAGTGAAGACTCATGGCATAATCCATGAGCAACTCAAGATATCTTATTTGCCTGAGGTTAAGATCCTTCTGAGTAAACACATATTGCAGGCTCTTATGATCCAAAAAATATCCACATGCACTGCATACATATAGTGATGCTAGATTTTCAATGAGAACACCATAGCTAACAGTTCCAAGTCATGGGTCCGATAATTCTTCTCTTGTACCTTTAACTGCCTAAAGACATAAGCTATCACCTTGCCATGCTGCATCAAAACAAAACCAAGCCCCATACGGAATACATCGCTGTAGACCATAAATCCATCAGTACCTTCAGGCAAACTCAAAATTAAAGTCTAAGTTAACCTATCCTTTAGCTTCTAAAAAAAATGCTCACAAGCATCAGACCACAAGAACCTCCTCTTCTTCTGAGTCAACTTAGTCAACGGGGAGGCTATAGAAGAAAAACTCTCTTCAAACCTCCTATAATAACCTGCTAAACCCAAGAAGCTTCGAATATCAAATGGAGTCATAGGTTTAGGCTAAAATGGGAAAAGACATAATCGGATTGACTCTTGAGATTTATGCGCCATGTCTAATGGAGAAAACACATCAATAAAACTCTTCAAGTTTGGATTAATATCCTCATGTCTTGGTCTCCAAATAACCCATTCATTTGAAGCACAGGAAGCATCACGCTAGTAATGTTAAACACTCTATTACTTTTGTCAACAAAATATGAATAACGCTAGCTCTACCCGCATCACCGAGGCGCTCTTCGTCCTCAAGATACCTATCAACCATCATTGCCTTACTACTGTTTTGTCTTATAGTAGTGTGTATACTATTATATGCACTTGAGAAAGAACGAAAGAACCGAACAATATAAAATAAAATACTACGGCTAACCCAAAGTAACTAAAAATACTATAAGAGTGAAAACTATATTTCATTCCCCCGATAACGATGATATTTTTAATAATGCTCAAATTACACTCTTGAATGGGTGTAAGCAATCTTTGTCAATGCAATAACTCAACTTAGGTTGTCATCGAATCCACAAGGAGTGAAAGCATGAAATTCAAAATTCAAGAGTGTTGATAATCTATTAAAAGGTGACTTGTAATGTGAATGAAACAAACATAAATGTAAAATAGGAGAATTATTTTGAACATGTGCATAATGACAATTACTTCTCTTTTAAAGTGCTAGCTTAACGTTGAAAAATGCTAAGAGTTAATTCAATTGGGGTGAGGCCTGGTGTTATTTAATTCTAGGTGTGGGTTCATGCATGGGTACTTAACCATTTATCCAAACTCTATTACGAGTCATGGATAGGCTAGCATTCAAAGTATTGATGCCAATCTTTCAATTACGAAACCCATTTCATAATTGGATTCTTTTAAATACCTCACAAGTGTAAACATTTGACACATCTATTGGCTCAATTAACATCCTCATGTCTAATAGATTCCATTAAATGAAATGATTTAAGTTATTGGTTGCATTTATTCCTCACTCATATTCCATTTTCAAGGATGACATGGGTCCATGGGTGGTTAAAGTTTGCAACCCCTAACTCTTAATTAAATTATGGAATAAATGCAATACCCATCATAATAACTAAGAAAGAGAATAAATAGCTAACACCCATGCACTAACCATAACCTATTCAAGCATAATCCCAAGCTTTAGAATTAGCTACTCATAGACAAAAAGGGTAGAGATATACCAGAATTATCATTGACTTCATCCATGAGAGATAAAGAGAATTTAGTTCCAAGCTTATGATTTTAATAACTCTTCAATGGAAAATCACATATTCTTCTTTTGAAAATTACTCACATATATTCTTCACTCAAGACTTAGTACAATATTGTTCTAAGATGAAAAATTAGAAGTTAGGTCTTGCAAAATGAGCTAAAAACCCTTCTTTAAGCTTCACTTTCATATTTGATAAAATTACAAAATTGCCACCTTGATCTTGATTTGCTTGAGTGGATCCAAAGTGGATGGAGAGTAGATGAAAAGCAGATCCAAAGCAGATGACTCTTCCCTTAACATTTGGACTCTTTTTAACTTGAATGACTTTCTCATCTTTCCTTTTTAACTTCTACCTACACAAATGAGAATTAAGTAAGATATTGACATCAAATTAATGAAAAAGCGTAATAATTTAGGCTTAAAAGGTACTAGTAAGTCGTCAAATTGATGACTTATCATATTCTAGTAGTTTTTTCTCCAAGGATTTTGGAATCACTTTGTATGTATGCTATTTTTACGCTTGTTATAGTAAATCTGTTGTTTTGTTGTTTGAGGAATAAATATGTTTACAAGATTACTTTTCAATCAATTTTAATTGATCAATTTCTACTCATGGTAGACTATTGTAAGTTTAGCTTCAACAATAGTATTGATGACCACATAATGTTTAGGCTAGAAATAATTTTCATTTTTATTCTTTCAAGAATGCATATTGCATGAAGATAGGTGTTTTCACAAGTGCCTTCATATTTCACATTCAAGAACATAATGGGTTAAATTTTTTATAAAATTGTCACTTCTGGAGAAATTACAGAAAGAAGGTGTACGAAAATAAATATTCTAAGCAATTACAGCAAAATAATAATTCATACTACTTGAAAAAATTAAAAATTATCTCGACCTTCAAATCAATTTTGAGCCAGTAAGAAAGGATATACCTTCAATACAACAGTGGTATTTCGAATTTGAATTGAAGAATTTGTATATTTTTCATCTGAAATAATATTATTTTTGTCTCTAGCAATTCAGAAGTTGCTCGTTATACTGGATATTATTAGCGGTCAAATTTGAAACCAAAAAAGTTGTTTTATTGTATATATAAAATTACAGCACTACATAAATAAGCCTAGAATAAAAAAAGTTGTTTCAACTAGTTGTATGCATTTTCTTTCTCTGTTTTTGGCTGAATATTTTATGGGTACTAACCGGTTGATATACTAAAACATATATGAACTACCTCTTTCTCTCTCTATTGAAAGACATATGAGCCGATAACAAAATCTGTCTCTTGTGTATTATTTTAGTGATAAATGTCAAATTTTTCTGTAAGATTTTAGCACTATGTTGATAATTTTATTGTAGAAACTGTTGGTATCCAATGGTTAGCTAATTTTTGTTTTGATTATTTTCTTTTAAAATGTTGTTAGGTATTAAGGCTTCATCTTTCATATGTAAAATTTATGTAATTTTTATTTAGCTTTTGATTTTGTGTGTTTTAAGTTGAATGTGTTGCTATCCTTTGTTGAATATACTGTTTGTTTGCGAAAATATATTTAGATCTTTAGAATGGGTACTACTTATACAAGTGTGTTATGTGATGGTTCGGTATTTGCTATTAAGCGGCTTAATACCTGAGAACTGAGCGAAAGCAGTTTGGGGTTGAGATGATTAGGTTAGGGCAAGTTAGGCATCCTAATTTAGTGTCATTATCGGGGTTTTGTGTTGTTGAATAGGAGAATCTTTTGAAATATTAGCTTTATTTGAATTAGTTATGTTATTTTTTTTAATGTAAAGTTACATTAATATCATCCTGCTAACATAATTATTAAGTAATAATTTCTTTGTTCAAATTGACTCTTTTGAAGACTCATCTCTGAAGAAATTCTTTGTAATAGATGTTCACATGACTCAAACACCCATGAAGAAACTGCCTATTAAGATGCTTAGAAAGTATTCAAAGGAGATTCTTCCAACTAAGTCAAGGAAGGCCGACGATATATTTAGGCTAAGGGTGTCATGTGGGCTGGGTCGGGCCAGGTCGGTCCGACCCGGCCCTTGTAACTAACCCAGCCAAGTTTGACCCGACCCGGTAAGCCCTAGGGCTTTAGGATTCCGGGTCTCGGGTCGATTATTTTTTTAAAATGGGCCCAGCTAACCCAGCTCGGACCAAGCTCGGTCCAAGCCCGCCGATTAACCGGCTCGGATAGGTAAATGGTTTTT
>NC_061117.1:22920706-22958607 GCF_002878395.1 Capsicum annuum | reverse complement strand
AGGTCTTTCATTATTTGTCTAATTCGGTTTCTATAATTAATTTCATTTAAAAAAAAAGGATTTTGGGCTAAGCTAGCCGTTGGCCCAACGGCTATATAACCGTTTTTGGGTCCAAACGGCTAGTTTGGGCCCATTTATTAAAAAAAAAATTAACTTTAAAAAATATTTTTTAATCCCAAAAAAATTCTATAAATACCCTACAACTTCAAATCATTTTTCACACAATTTTTCACTCTCTCAAATCTCATTCTCTCTCAAATCTCAATTCTCAATTATTCAATATATTTAATTTCTTAAAGTGTTCACTTTAATTTTTTAATTTTTCGTTTACAAAGTACAAGCGGAAGTTTCTAAAGTCGCAGCCTTCAAATACTTCCAAAATTTGATATTGTCGTTCCATATCTTACGTTTAATTTTTATTTATTGTATTAATTGTTTAATATTTAATTTTATTATATTTGTGTATCTAAATATTTTTAGTTTAATTTAATTTATATTATGGATAAATTAAGAAACCTCGCTACTAAAGATGTTAAAATTTTTTGTCCCGGAAGCGGTAGTAGTAGTAAAAAGCAAATTACTAGCGGTAGAGGTAGTTCAAGTAGTAGATATACCAGTGTGCCTTCGCCTCCGGTACCACTTGGTACACCTTTTGAGGAAGAAATAGGTGTAGGTGCTCACGATATGGATTATGTAGAAGCTCAGAAAAATTACGGTATGGAAGAAGAAAATGAAGTAGATTCGATTAACTTAGACGAAGATAATGAACATATTGCTGAGACACCCGCAGTAGGAGATGTTAACTTTAGATCTGAATCGGTTAATCTCCCTCCTTGTCCTCCCAGTGCTCCAAGACCTTGTAAAAGAACTAGTGTTGCATGGCAATTTTTTGAACGTATATCAGATATTGAGGTGCAATGCAATATTTGTCAACAAATATATAAGCATAGAAGTGGAGGCAGGCAAGGGGGTATGGGTACGTTAATGAGACATATAGCTAAAGATCACAAAAGAGAGTTAAATATTGCACAAGGTGGTGGGGATGTTGGTGGGCCAACGCAAACTAGAATGGACCCAACAACTGGTCACGTAGCGAAGAAGTATAATAAATTGAGGGACCGGGAAGAAATAGCTAAAATGGTAGCTGTGGGTTGTTTGCCTTTTAGTTTTCCTTCTTCTGATGCCTTTATTCGTTATATACAAGTAATTTATAATCCTATGTTTAACGGTATTCCTAGAACTACTTGTCGGTCTGATATTTTTAGACTCCATTCATAATATTATTTTTATTTATCAACATTGTTAAAAAATATTCAATGTAGATTGTCCCTAACTTCTGATCTTGGTCGTGCTGTAAATAAAAATGATTATTTAACCGTTACTTGTCATTGGATGGATAGTAATTTCGTGATGCAAAAACGTATTCTTGCTTTTTTATATGATGAAGATCGTAAACATACTGGACAATTTATTATTGATTCTATTGTTAAAATTGCCGGATATTATGGTATCGAAAATAAAATTTTATGTATTTCTTTTGATAATGCTTCTAACAACAAGACTGCTATAACAAAAATAAAATCTATGCTATCTCCGCCCTTGCCTGAAATTTTTCATATTAAGTATGCATGTCATATATATAATTTAATTGTAAAAGATGGTCTTGAGTTTTTTGAGCTTTATATTAAAAAAATTCATCTTTTCGTTGGTTTTATTCAAGGAAATAATCGTAGATTGAGAATTAGAGAATTTAAAGTTAAATGTCAACAAAATGGACTTACACCAATTTTGATGCCTGAGGAAATTGATACTAGATGGAATTCTATGTATGAATTTTTAAAAACTTGTTGTAAATATAGAATTTCTATTACACTAGCTTTTAACCAACATTGCAGTTCATTTACTGATTCGGCTGATTGCACGCTACATAATTCTGATTGAGTTGTAATTAATGATCTTGTTAATTTTTTAGAAAAATTTTATGTAGCTACGGTTGAATTTTTCGATGCTTATATCCTACTGTTTGTAATATTTTGTCATATATAGCCGATATTTCTGGTTTGCTCAAAGAATATAAAAATAAAGAAGGTTATAAAGAAGCTGTTGGCGCCATGTTTACGAAATCTAAAAAATATTTTTTCCCGATTCCCCCTATTTACTTAGTTGGTGCTATGCTAAATCCGTGCATGAAATATAACAATATGTGCCACTTTAGTACTCTTATTTATACTAACTTAGAAATAAATACTAACCATGATTCTGAACAAGTACAACCTGATTTGTGGACGGCTACGGCTGATGCAAAGGATTACATAGAAAAATTATATAATCACTATGCTGATTTATTTGATTTAGCCGTACCTACAAATATCACTCCAACTGTCGCTCCTCATCCTCCCGAGGAGCCATCATCTTCTAAAAGGCTGGCACATAGTGGTTTTTCTGATTCTTTTTTTGATTTAAATTGTTGGAACAGTATTGATGAGAGAACTTACACATCAACTTATCGGTAAGAGCTGAAATATTATCTTTGGACGGCACCAGAGGATCACAGACGACGAATCAACACGTTGATTTGGTGGAGGAGTAATGAAACTCAATATCCTGTGCTTTCAAGATTATCTAGAGATATCTTGAATGCTCTAATGTCAACCGTTGCATCAGAGAGCGCCTTTAGTCAGGGACGACAGCAGCTTGGAGACAACCGACACTCATTGGGAAGCAATGCAATGAATGTTCTAGTTTGCCTCAGAGATTGGATTAGAGCGGAAAGAAGAAACCAAGGAATGGAACCGGAGTCGAGCGACGAGCTGAAACTTGAAGAAATTATGACTTCACGGGAGAACTCAGCAGAATCAAGTCCAATGCATGGTTTTGCCCCCGTTGACTTCGACTATCCTATGCAAGTTCCCGTTAATATTAGCATGAATGAGTTGGAAAAAATGATGCATAATTTGTAGATTTTTCATTCATGTAAATTATAAATTTTGGATCATTTTGCAATCAATAAAATTTCCCAAATTCATTTACTCCTTAGTCCTTGCTTTTTATATTTTTTCATTTAACGATTTAAAATTTTAAATTGAATTTCTAGTTTTATACTTTAAATTAAAAACTTACTTCTAATATATTATTAATTTACTACCAAATATTATTAATTTATTATATTAAGTAGCATATGTTTTGTATATTTGTGCATATATCTTCTAAAGAAGTGTATATTTAACGTATACACGTGTATATATTTTATAAATTAGTATATAAGTATATCTATATATATTGTAATGTATATATATTGTAGTATATTTTATAAGTAGTAGTATATATACATTAAATGGTGTGTATACACGTGTATATATCTTCTATAGAAGTGTATATTTAACGTATACATGTGTATATGTTTTATAAATTAGTATATAAGTATATCTATATATATTGTAATGTATATATATTGTAGTATATTTTATAAGTAGTAGCATATATACATTGAATGGTGCGTATACACGTGTATATATCTTCTATAGAAGTGTATATTTAACATATACATGTGTATATGTTTTATAAATCAGTATATAAGTATATATATATTTTTATATATATATATATATATATATATATATTGTAATGTATATATATTGTAGTATATTTTATAAGTACTAGTATATATTCATTGAATAGTGCGTATACACATGTATATATCTTCTATAGAAGTGTATATTTAATGTATAAATGAGTATATGTTTTATGAATTAGTATATAAGTATATCTATATATATTGTAATGTATATTATAAGTAGTAGTATATATACATTGAATGGTGCGTATATATGAGTAATTGACTAATTGTGTATATGTGTATATATTTTTTAAATTCTAATGTAGTATATACTATATATATAGTGTATATATATTATTTAACGTATTTATAATGTATATAGGTGGGTATATGTAATGTCTATTGAAAGAAAGGCTTTTTTTATATCTTTGACCGGATTTGACTGATTTTTTAATCTGGTTTGACCGGGTTTTGGTGGGTTTGATCGGGTTGGGTTAAGTGGGTCGGGTCAGGGTGAGTTTTATTTTTTTACTGTTTGGCCTGGCCCGGCCCATCTAGAGTCAAAACCGGCCCTTAACCGTCCCTCAACCAGGTTAAAATAGAAGGGCCGGTTCCGGGTTGGCCCGACCCGACCCGTTCGACACCCATAATTTAGGCGGATAAATGCTCTATATAAGCCCAAGAGTTGTGGAACCTAGTATTCTGTATTAATTTTTGTTGTAAATATATTTTTGAGTATTAATTAGTTCAACCTAAAGTTATTTTAATTTATTTTATTAATAATACTGCTTAAATAATGTACTTATTTACTTTGTTGTCTCATATTAGATGTTCATTTATGATGTAAACTCAATTTCATGTGACATCAAAGTATAGGTAAAGAATATTTTTTGTTTGTGTTGTTTTTAGAGTTAATACTTCTAGGTTTGTCATTTGTTAGATGCATACAAGCTACCATATGTGAATTACTTACTAGTAATTAGAAAAAATCATTGACTAGAATGAATTATTTTATTTCAATATTAACTTTATTTTACAAAATATTTATTGACTTTATTTTACAAAATATGCTGCAAAATAAAAATAATTTATATTTTTGTAACAGTTTATAGCCTAGAAAATGGATACAATTGACCGTAACTTTTTATATTTTTGTAACAGTTTTCAAACTTTTTATCTAATTTTAAAGCGTACTAATTTATTTCGATTTATGGTTAGTGCCTTATATAAACAGTTTTTCCCTATTTTATGCCGTTGTGAATCATCAATCATGTCTCAAATGTCTAGAGCATCGATGTCCTTTGTTCAAGCAGACACATGTTACTGCGGAGATCATTGCAGAATTAAAACATCAAGGACCACTAAAAATTCAGGTTGTTTATTCTGGGATTGTAAAATTTCTCAGGTAAGATTGTTTGCTATCTTTTTAAATTGGAATAAGTAAAAAACTTATGGTAATGTAATTTATTTAAAAATATTTTGACAAATGGTGGATGCAATCATTTTCTATCCATGGATGATGCTTGTTCTTACGCTAGCTTCAGCATGTAAAACCTACCACATCTCGCTAGCATTCTATTATTTTGTTTTTGAATTCTATTGGCCTCCAACTAGTAAAACTCTTAATTTCCTCGCGGCATGGTCATGGAATACCTCGTTGGGATTGGTTCTCCTAGATCTTACAAGTCATGAATCAAATATGCTGACTTAGCATATTGATATGTCCACCCACGATGCAAATCACAATGATATTCGTGTGGATATAACAATTTGACATTACATAGATCATCATTATGCTCTATAAGAAAATGAGGTTAAAATTCCTCTAGGTCTAACTCAGTATTATAGATTGATGAGTCACTAGAATAGCTACTATTAGATGAATTATCATAATCACATGCATTTGGACTTTTTGGGAAGAAATCGACTGATCTACATTTCTATTATTTGCAATATTGGTCTAGCAGAACTTACTTGGAATGATGATTTCATAAGAAATGAGAGGCTACTTCTATAATTTTCAAAACGAATATGGTTCCACCATATTCGTCAGACATTAAAGGCATAAACACTTAAAAATTGTCATCATCAGATATTTTGTAGTCTAAATTCTACTTTATTAAATTCATTGTCCCATTAAGTTGAGACCTTATAATGCTTATTTGCATTCAATTATTTTTTTTACGAAACAGATTTAGAGTAAAATTTAACTTCTGTGAAGTATTTCATGGCATTGATGTAACTCGTTTTGTTGGATGTTTAAGTCCTAATGCCCTCTTGTTTCGTTCAAGCTCGTTAGCCTCTTTTATGCACTATCGCAACTCTGATCTCATTGTATTATTGTAATTATGATTGTATATCTTATTTGCATTATTTGAGAAATTAAATTCCTCAATATTACTTAATGCCCAAGTTCTACCCATTGTTGTAAATATATCTTTTGGAGTAAACAAAAGAAGGAAATTTTCTTTCACAATCTGCTTATAAAAAGTCATGGCAAGATATTTTGTTGCCCTTAACTTAAGTAATTGAGGTACATTATATAGTACTTTTTATGACACCCTGTAGACTCATCATAAACTTATACTATATTTTTGAAAGACACTTATTATTGATAATCTAAAGAATAAAATTAATTTATCTGATATATCATTCTTTGATTGAATGATCATACAAAGTTTTTATTTTATAAGATGCATTGTCCCATCAACGATCATAAATAAATAAAAAATAAAAATAATTATTACATCGAGTGATAGTCTACAAAATAAAATTAATTTATCCAATATATTTATTCTTTGATTGATCAATCAGATAAACTTTTTACTGTATGTGACACATTGTCCCATCAACAATCATAAATAAAATAAAAAATAAAAATAATTATTACATCGAGTGATAATCTACAAAAATAAATTAATTTATCCAATATATTTATTCTTTGATTGATCGATCAGATAAATTTTTTACTGTATGTGACACATTGTTCCATAAACATTCTTAAATTAGATTAAATACACAAATAAATTTTACGATGAATGAGAATCTACAAAATGTAATAGATACCTTCGATATATCATTCTTTGATTGACCGATCAGATAAAAGTTTTAATTTATAGGACACATTGTTCCATCAGCGGTCATAAATCAGATGCAAAATGAAAACTATTTTTATGCTATATTGATAGTCTAAAAATGAAATTAATTTATTCAATATATTATTCTTTGATTTACTGGTCCTATAAATTTTTTTTTTATATGACATTGTCCCATCAATAGTCATATATAAGATGAGAAACAAATATTTATTACATCAAATGATAATCAACAAAATAAAATTAATTTATCTGATATATCATTATTTGATTGATTGATCAGATAAATTTTTTAGTTTATATGACCCATTGTATCATCAATTCATAAAGAAGTTGAAAAATAAAAATAATTATTACGTCAAATGATACCTATGCTATATCATTTTTTGATTGACTGATCAGATAAAGTTTTTACTTTATATGACACATTGTTTCATCAACGATCATAAATCAGATGCAAAATAAAAATAATTTACGCTATATCACTAATCGCATTTTTTATTTCATCTGTAAACTCAAAACACCTTATATCATATTTTTGAAAGACACTTATTATTGATAATCTTAAAAACAAAATTAATTTATCTGATATATCATTCTTTGATAAACAGATCATATAAACTTTTTACTTTATATGACACATTATCTCATCAGCGGTCATAAATAAGATGAAAAATGAAAAAAATTATTACATCAAATGATAATCTAAAGAATAAAATTAATTTATTCGATATATCATTCTTTGATTGACCGGTTGATGTTCCGGCATTTGACGAAATATTTGTACCTTTAACAAGAGCTAATTGTATGTTTTAAACAACTATTGAAGCGCTTGATGTTGGTTTTTACTTGCTCTCAGGAAAATCACTTAGAGAAAGGAATCACTTGGAAAAACAGGAAAAAAATGCATGTGATGGAGTAATTGACGGACCGTCAACCTTATAAAGAACCATCGTGGTACCCGTCAGGCTTAACCAGAAGTGAAATTGTCAAGGACTAAAGTGACGGGTCATCAAGCTTGCGACGGACCGTCACTGTGTCCGTCAGTCTTAAACAAAGCAGAGTGAAACAAAATATCCAGTGATAGACCGTCAGGCCTGTGATGGACTGTCACTTCGGCTGTCTTCCTTAATATAGAATGAAGATAAATTAGAGTCCCAATGATAGACCGAGTGGAGGGTCGTCAAGCTCAAGACAAACTGTCACCTTGGCCGTCAACCGTGACGCAGTAACCTGTGTTTTAAATTTTAAATTTTCAATTTCTGGGAGCCTATAAATACCCAGTTTAGGATTAGATTAGGTATCATGTCAGCTCTTGAGATATTTAGTAACTGAGATTCCCCTGAGAAACAAGATTATTGCTTTGGGTTTTCATTTTATTTACCATCATCTAAGATTTGAAACAATCTCTTGTATCTTTGTAAGTAATTCTAAATTAGTTACAAAATTTATGATGGATTTATTTTCTTTCATTATGTGTGGCTAAAACTCCAATAACTAGGGTTATGGGAGCCTTGGTGTGATTCATTGCGAGGGTTATGAGAATAATTAAATTCCATAGATAAGATCAATTGCATAACCTTCTCTTCAGATTAATGATTCTTCCTTGTTGCAAACTTGAAGGATGTGCCTATAAACACCATTTGTTTGATTGAAAGAGTTGGTGTTGGAAAAAGAGAAGAGTTACAAGAAAATTAAAGGCTTTAACCTTTGATTTATGGGTTGATGCCTTAACAGGATCAACCCCCTTGAAGATTTAATAAAAGTAATCATTATCACTCTTTAATTTTGAAAGAGGGTTGAGAAACAATTAGATGGGCTTTATTGCTCAATTAACCTTACATTTGGACTTGTAAATTAGGAATTTGAAATAACTCACAACCCTTAATGCATCAACACCTTGGTGATCATAATCCTAGTTTAACTAATCTCATTGATTTCATTTTGAAAAATACTCTCTAGCTTAAACACTAAGTGATATTCTCAATAATATTTGTTATCAATATAAGCCCCCTTTATTTCTAGAAATCTTTGATCAACAGTCTGTTAATAATTATATGACTTAGTAACACCATATTCCTTGTGGGATTCGACCCCAATCTAGTTGGGTTATATATTTGACAACGACCATTAATAATTTTTAAGTAGAGTTGTAATTTGAGCGTATCACCGATCAGATAACCTTTATACTCTGTATGACATATTGTCCTGCGTTCATAAATAAGATGAAAAACGAAAATAATTATTACGTCGAATGAGAATCTACAAAATATAATAAATACCTCTGATATATCTTCTTCGTTCGATCGACCAAATAAAATTTTTACTTTATATGACACATTTTCCTATCACCAGCCATAAATCAGATGCAAAACAAAAATAACTTATACTCTTTATCACTAATTGCGTATTGTTTATCTTATTTGTAGACTCATAATAAACTTATACGATATTTTGTAAAGACACTTATTATTGATAATCTAAAAATAAAATTAATTTATCCATTATATCATTCTTTGATTGGCCGGTTATATAAAAACTTTACTTATATGACACATTGATCCATCGACGATTATATATAAGATGAAAAATAAAAATAATTATTACGCTAAATGATAAACTACAAAATGAAATTAATTTATTCAATATTTCATTCTTTGATTGATTGGTAAGATACATTTTACTTTATATGCTATATTATTCCATTAGCGTTCATAAATAAAACGAATAACATGAATAATTATAACGTCGAATAAGAATCTGTAAAATATAATAGATACCTCTGATATATCATTCTTTGATTAGTCAATCAGATAAAGTTTTAACTTTATATGGCAGATTATCCAATCAACGGTCATAAATCAGATGAAAAAGAAAAATAATTTTTATGCTAGATACTAATCACATATTTTTTATTTCATCTAGAGACTCATAATAAATTTATAGAATATTTTTGAAAGACACTTATTATTGATAATCCAAAAATTCAAATTAATTTATTCGATATATCATTCTTCAATTGACCAGTCATATAAAGTATTTATCTTATATGACACATTGACCTATTAGCGGTCATAAATAAGATGAAAAACAAAAATATTTATTACATCGAATGAAAATCTATAAAACAAAATTAATTTATCTGATATATCATTCATTGACTGACCGGTCAGATAATTTTCTTTACTTTATATGACACATTGACCCATTAGCGTTCATAAATAAGATGAAAATTAAAATAATTATTACGTCGAATGAGAATCTACAAAATGTAATAGATACCTCATATAATTCTTTGATTAGCTGATTGTAATGGATCTTCAGGCCATTTTCTTTATTTTTTCACATTTTTGCTATTTAAATCTTTCCAATAGCTACCCCAAGTTATTTATGACTTCCTGGAGATGGCGGTCCTTTATAGGGCAGTTTGTTTGGTTTTTAGAGTTAATTTTATAGTTTGAAGTCTTTGTCGATTAGAATTGGCTACCGGGCACAAAAACTTTAGTCAAACAACCTCGTATACAAATTATGACTATCTCATAAGCTATAAAAATTTGACTTTAGGCTAAGTCGACCTTTGATTTGGGTTCCCAGGCCTTTAGACTCATTTCAGACTATTGATTGAAAATTGAGAAAATTGGCCTTTAGGTGTGGGGCCCATTTTTAATCAAAATAAATTCAAAATTTTAATCACACCATTGAGTCTGGAACATCAAATTTGGTAGGGTAGCATAGTTCATTTGCATATAGGGGATTCCAAATGAATCCCGAAGAGCCGGTGGAGACTAGAAAAAAATTCAAGTTTTCAGCTGGCGTATTTGCTAAACCGGCCCTTTGGGCACTTTAGAGGCTTGGCCTGCCCCAGAAAGTTGCTTTAGTAGCAAGCTGACTGCTAAAGCACAAGCCGCTTTGGCGCCGACTTGTCAGCTTTAGTGGTAAGTTAGGTATTAGCAGGTACCGCTTTTGCAGCACCTTAAGCCATTAAATGCCCCAATTATCTGATATTCTTATATTTTTACACAAGTTCAAGAGTGAGAAACCCCAGAGAATGTAAAAAAATTGGGAGAAATATTAATAGAAGATTTTGGGGTGTTCATGAGTTTGGATTACTCGTTTCTTTTCTGAATTCTTGGTAAGTTTTTATTAAAAATTCATGGTTAAATTCTCAATTATTTTCTAAATTCATAGATATATTGGTGGGTTGATTTTAGCACCTTTTGAGATTGAAATTTATCCAATCTTAGGAATAAATATTTTTTGAGCATACAGGGACGTGTTGACAGTTTTCAAAGTGCGATTCCTCAAGCAGGCCCCACATGAGATTTTTATGTAATTTTGGATCCAAAGCCTCAACATGCAATATAGGTACTATTTTTATCTTATAATGAGTAGATTATGATTTTGATAGCATGGCACTATGTAGAAGCTTCTGAGAAAGGAAAATCACTGATTTAGCAAATTTCACCAAGTTTTTTTGGGCGTTCGGGTAGGCTAGATTTTTCTTTCTTTTAAATTGAGCTTAATAGTAGTATATTTATGATATTGTGAAAGATATAGATAGAAAATTAGGTATTAGAGGTATAATTAATTATTTAGCGTATTGAGGAATCATAAAATTAGGCGTACTTGACTTAGTTACTCGTGCTAGGGGTAGAATTATTATCTTAGGACTAAATGTGGCACATTTTACATATAGTAGTGATATTAAATACCTTATCCTAGTAAGAGGTAGATTTTTCCTTAGAACAAATTTCAAAAATTAGATGTTGGCCTTTCCTGCCCACCTTAGGCCAAAACTATTATTAGTTCCTTGAAGACTTTATTGGCATATTTTACCCTTTTAAATTGTTTATTAGTAGATTTAAGAGGTTGATGCATGATTCTTATACTAAATTGGTACTCAGGGGTTGATGCTAGTTTCATTTCAAGTTTGGCAATTTATGACTTTGAGTTCCGATTCAAGTTTGACGGTTTATGATTTTGAATTTCGATTTAAGTCCGGCAATGAAATGTGAGTTTCGGTTTTAGTTACACAGTGAGAAGGTATTCATGATATGATTATGGTATGAAAGAATTCTCGGTTATGATTTTTTGATATAGTTAATTGGCATAATTCCAGTTAATATTTTCTTTAATTTCACCTTTCGGGCTTAAGAGGGCCCGCATTAGGTTATTTTATTTTCTGCACTTACTGGCTTATGGGGGATAGTTTTATAGTGATAGTTATGTGTTTCTTTAATTGATTTATTTATTTATTTACAGTACATGGAGCATTATTCTATATTTGCTCTTTACCTTGATTTAGCTTATTTATTTTCCATGTTTATTGTATTTATATCAGGATTTTGTTGAGTCGGTTGATGATGCCTACTGAGCACCCGTGATTTTGGTACTCATGCTATATTTCTGTACCTTTTTGGTACAGATCGAGTTCTAGTGACCCCCACTTTATTTACGATCTTGCTTTTTAGGGTTCGAAGACAGGGTGAGATCTCAGAGCCGGAGTTGACCTTTTCTCCATCTTCTACTATATTTAGTCTTTCGTTATTAGAGACTAAAGTATATTTGACTATTATAGTACCCATATTCTTTTGTTAGGGCTTTTGTATCGAGACTACTAGGTCGATGGATGTTATTGTTATCTTATTTGTATTTTCTACTCTTATTTTATGATTTGTTCATGTAAGTCTTTTACTTGCACATTTTCCATCATTTATGCTATCTTCCACCAAATTAGCTCATTGCTCATAGCTTCGAGCTACGCTTTGGCTTAAATATTAGTGAAATAAAGTAAGAGCCATTATGACTTAGAAAATGGATCGTGACAAATTGGTATCAGAGTAATTGGTTCGCCAATGTTATTGGTACAAGAGCAAGTCACTAGTAGAGTCCTACAGATCAAAACAATAACATCTGTTTCTTATCTTCGGGGGGCTATGGGACATTCTTAGGAGATCTTTACTTCTTTAACCCATTTCATGCTAAGATTCCAAGTTGGTTTCTAAATATTTCTTCGGTTTCCTCTTTCAAAGATGGCTAAGATGTGCATTACCTCTACATGAGGTGAGGAACGTCCATGGATGATCGATCGACCAAGAAAGGCTGGGAGATGCAGACCCAGACAGAGACTAGGGAAAAGATTCTTCACAAGCCTTATTTTTGCCTCAAGCTAGAGATTTCTCTACCCTAATTAGTGGTGGTCCAGGGACTAGCCCAGACTCCATCTTGTTTTATTTTTTCTTTATTTCTTAGGGGTGCATTAGTTCATCTTATGGGATTAGTTGGTGGTGCATGTATGATGATGCATAGTTTATGGATCAAAGTAGTACTGAGATGGGGCGTAGCTGTAGTTGTGGCTGCTAGAGTTGAGACCCTTCCTGCACCGGTGGTTACTCAGGCGGTAGTTGCCCAGCCTACTATGTCTATTGAGAAGTAGAAGATGCTGGGTATTATCTTAAGATTTACTCACCCTAGGTTTTCTGCTGCAACAAGAAAGGGTATTTACGAGTTCCTGGTTATTTGTGAGGATATGCTCTATAATTTGGGCTCAGTTGAGAGACATGGTTTGGATTACACTATTTTTCAGTTTAATTTGGCATCTCGACACTAGTGGAGGGGTCATCTAGATTCTAGGCTATTTGGATCTCCCCTATTAACATGGACTGAGTTCTCTAAGGTCTTCTTAGAGAAATATGTACCTCACAGTCTTAGAGATCATTTGAGAGATCTATTCTCAAGGTTGGAGTATGGATCCATGACTATTGCAGAGTATGAGACACAGTTCATGAGTTGGCTATACATGCGACATCAATCTTATTGATCAAGTATGAGCGGGATTGTTTTTTTGTTTGGGGTTTGAGACTCCCTCTCCACATGGCTACGCAGAGTTTGGTTATGATGGGTAGATCTTTAGTTAAGGCTTCTAATCATGCCCAGGTTATGAAAATGATGCATTAAGAGGCATAAGGGGGCAGCATATGAGGTTGCAATACCAGATTATAGTAGGAGTTATCATTTTTCATGATTCAAAGGCAATGGCTCTCTGGTTAGGTGCTCTCCGCGTCAGCGTTATCGGCATCATGATCAGTCTAGTAGGCTCGTTCATGCCACACTTTATATTACCAATGAAAGCCTGTCTATTTATATTGATCATCCTAGATATAGTAGTGGTCATCCTTTGAGGGGTTTATCTTTGGGATATTCTAGCTGTTTTGGTTATTCTGGGTCAGTCTAATTTTTTTGTTTTAGTACAGTGCCAGGGGTTTGCTATGGTTGTGAGGCCGTTGGCCATTTCAATAGAGTTCCCCAATCGTGGAGTGATAGTTCCTTCAGATCAGAGTATTTCACCGATTAGGGAAGTACATCCCCCAGCTAGAAGAGGTATACATGGTCGTTGGGATGGTACGTAGGCTGCTTATAGAGGTCCTCAAGCAGGTAGACAAGATATTAGTTAGGATCCCATCCATGTGGCGGGTGTGTTCAGTTGTATGCCATACTGTTAGACATAGAAAAGAGTTTTCAGATGTTGTTTTTACAAGTAAAATTTTAATATGCCATTAGTTGGATTTTTCTTTATTTAATATGATATCCACGTATTCTAATGTATCTACTTATTATGCCCTACAGTTATGGTTATCTTAGGATTCTTTATTTGTGCTATTATGTGTATCTACTACCATAGGTGATTATTTAGTAATGAATTAGGGTTATACATATTGTGTTATGACTGTTTAAGAGTTTGATACTTAGGCGAATCTTATTGTAATAGACATGGTGGATTTTAATATGATACTCAGCATAGATAAGTTATCCCCCTATCATGTACTCTTGGATTGTTTAGCCAAGACCATTACCTTATCTATGCCTGGCATACCCTCGATTGGTGTGGCAGAGATCTATTAGCCATGAGCTAATAAGGATTATTCTTATGTTTAGAAGAGGAGATTTACTTTAGTGGGTTGTAGGTGTTACCTCATATAGATTCGTGATGTAAGTATGCAGAGTCCCTTCCTTAACTCTGTTCCTATAGTCTGGGAGTTTTCTGATATTTTCCCTATTGATCTACCTGGTCTTCCTCCTGATCATGATATTGAGTTTTTTTTATTAATCTAGACCCGAAAATCTTACCTATTTCTATGGCACCTTATCGTATGGCTCCTGTCGAGATTGAGCTGAATTCTTAGCTTTAAGATCTTTTAGGTAAAGTTTTTATTAAGATAACTGTATCTCCTTGGGTGCTTCTATCTTGTTTATCAAGAAGAGGGATGGTTCCTTGCATATGTGTATTGACTACAATTAGCTTAATAAGGTGTTGGTGAATAATTGGAACTCTATGCCTCGTATAGATGATTTATTTGACCCACTTCAGGGAAAAATGGTGTTTTCTAAGATTTACTTAAGGTCCAGTTACCATCAATTGAGGATTCAAGTTGAGGAAATCCGATGACAGCCTTCAGAATTCATTATGGTCATTATGAGTTCCTAGTGATGTCTTTTGGGATGACTAATAACATGGCAATATTTATGGATTTGATGAACTACGTGCTATGGCCCTATTTTTATTCCTTCATGATTATGTTCATTGATGATATCTATGTATATCTGAGGAGTAGAGAGTAACATATGCAATATTTGAAGATTATGCTCTAGACCTTGAGAGATCCTAGTCTTTTTACCAAATTCACTAAGTGTAAGTTCTGGCTTGAGTCGGTAACAATCCTAGGTCATGTAGTGTTTAAATATGAGATTATGGTAAATCCTAAAAGGATTGAGCCTATTCATGATTGGTCTAGGGCTACTCGAAAGAAGGTTTCTTTCCAGTGGTTCGAAGAGTGTGAGTCAAACTTTCAGAAGCTTAAGGGATTCCTCACTTCAGCTCTTATATTGGCCATCCTGTAGAGGGTGAGAAATTCACCATATATTGTAATAATTTTGGTATTGGCTTGGATTGTGTGTTGATGAAGCAGGGTTGATTTATTTCATATACATCGAGACAACTGAAGGTGCACGAGCACAACTATCCCACTCATGATTTGGAGTTGGCAGCGATAGCTTTTGCTTTTAAGATCTGGAGGCTTTATCTTTATAGCGTGCATTCTGAGATCTACATAGATAATTGTATTCATCAATATCTTATGGCCCTGAGAAAGCTTAATTCTAGGTAGTGTAGATGGATGGAGTTGCTTAAGGATTATGTCATTTCTATCTTATTTCATTAGGGCAAGGCGCACGTGGTAGCAGATGTCTTAAGCCAGAAGGCGGAAAGTACTGATAGTTTGGCTTCTATCTTAGTTTCTCAGAGGTCTTTGGCATGGGACATCCCTTCTTTAGCGAACTTAATGGTGCGATTTGATTTTTTTGACCCCCAGAGGATTTTTGCTAGTGTTGAGGTGAGGTCTACCATATGTAAGAGAATTTAAAGTCTCCAATTTGAGGAAGCGAGACTTAGTATTATCCATAATCAAGAGTTGAGTGGTGATTCTAAGAGGGCTACCATAGATTCTAAGGTTTGATGGCCGAATTTGTGTTCCAAGGGTTAGAGAATTGACACAGTCAATTTTGTAGCTACAACTATCCTATTCACCCTAGTACAACTAAGATGTATAGATATTTGAGGCAACATTATTAGCGGAGTAGCTTGAAGAGATATGTGGGTAGACTTTGTAGCTCGTTGCCTATGTTACTAGCAAGTGAAGGCCGAGTATTAGAGACCTAGTGGCTTGATTCAGAAATTTCCCATTCTCGAGTGGAAGCGGAAGTGGATCACTATGGACTTCATTAGTGTTTGTCTCATACCTTTTGTGATTTCGATGGTATTTAGGTCATTATGAGTTGATTTAACCAATTGGCATCTTTTATTCCTATTCAGACGTCCTTCAGTGTTGAGAGGTTAGCCCATTTCTATGTTGGGGAGATAGTCCGTTTCATATTGGGGCTCAGTGTTAACTTCTAACTTTTGGAGATCATTTCAGTAGTAGTTGGGTACTCAAGTGGATCTTCGCATAACCTTCCACCCTCAGACTGAAGGGCAGTCGGAGTAGACTATTTAGATTCTTGAGGATATGCTTTGAGCTTGTGTTATGGATTTTGGAGGTTAGTGAGAGCAACACTTATCTTTAGTAGAGTTCACGTATAATAAGAACTACCATTCAAGTATTGAGATAATAACTTTGAGGCTTTGTATGGTAGGCTATGTCGTTCTTCAATTGGATAATTTAAGACTTCTGAGATTTGACCCCGTGGTATTAACTTGCTTTAGGAGTCATTGGATAGGGTTAGGGTGATTCAGGATAGATTGAGGACATCTTAGAGTAGGCGGATGACTTATATAAATCGTGGACTTGAGATTAGGAGTTGGTGATCGGGTATTCTTTTGACTATCCTCCATGAAGGGTGTGATGAGATTCGAGAGGAAAGGCAAGCTCAAGATAGGATATATTGGACCTTTTGAGATCCTTCGCACAGTTGGAGAGGTGGTATATTAGTTAGCCTTACCCCCAGATTTTGCTATTGTTTATTTGATTCTCCATGTTTCTATGTTGCAACGGTATACTCTCGATGAGTCTCATGTGCTTCGATGGGACTCGGTTCAGTTAGATGAGCGGTTGACCTTCTTGAAGGAGCCTACACTCATATTAGCTAAGGATATCAGGCGGTTTCACTCTAGAGAGATTCTAGTAGTTGAGGTTCAGTGGAGATACTACCCAGTAAAGAAGGCTGCATAAGAGATCAATAGCGAGATGTGGGCCTAGTATCCTTACCTATTTGAGGCTTAAGGTATTCCCTAACCCTTTACTTTCGCGGACGTAAGTTGTTTTGTAGTAGATATTATAATGAACCTCCAGGTCATTTTCTACATCTCAGCTCATTTTTGCAAATTAGAGATATTCTATAGCTACCCTAAGTGATTTATGACTTGCTGGAGCTGATAGTTCGATTACCAGACTGTTTGTTTGGCTTTCAGAGCCAATCTTCTATTTTGAAGTCATTGCTGGTTATAATTGACTACTTGGTGCAAAATTTATTCAAATGACCTTGTATGTCAATTTTGATAGCTTCATCAGCTCCGAAAAGTCAATTTTAGGCTAGAAAATATTTGGTTCGGGTCCCAAGGCTTCCAGACTCATTTTGAGCTATTTGCTGAAAATTGGCATTTGGGTGTGAGACCTAATTTTTATCAAAACAACCTTAGATGAAAATTTTGATTTCTTTATTGAGTTCAAAACATCGAATGTGATAGGATGGTATATTTCATTTGCATATACGGGATTTTGAATAAATCCTGAAGGATTGGAGGAGATTTGGAAAAATTCCAAGTCTTTAGTTGGTGCGACCACGAAATTGGATTTTTGGGCGCTTAAGCGGCCTGCCCTGCCCCAGCAAGTCAATCTAACGGCAATCTGACTACTAAAGTACAAGCTATTTTAGCGGCATGCCAAGTATTAGCAAAGACCGCTTTAGCGGTACCTGAACACTTTAGCGGTAACTCTAAAATGGCCCAGTGCTCGCCTTAGTAGCACCTAGAGCCATTAAATGCCCCAATTAGCCCGCTTACAAGTTCAAGAAGGAGAAACCCTACAACGTCTGAAAACTAGGGAGAAAAATTAATAGGAGATTTTGGGGTGTTCGTAAGCTTGGATTACTCATTATTTTCTCTGAATTCTTGGTAAGTTTTCAATAATTTCATGTTAAATTCTCAATTATTTTCCAAAATCTTTAGAATATTGGTGGATTGATTATAGTGCTATTTGAGCTCGAAATTTATCTATTCTTGAGGACAAAAGTTCCTTAAGCATAGAGGGATGCGTTGACGGTTTTGAAAGTGTGATTCGACAATCGAGCCTCGCAAGAATTTTTTATGTGAATTTAGACTCGAAGCATCAAAATTCAATATGGGTACCGTTGCACTCATATTGGATGGAAAAATCACCAATTTAGCGGATTTCACGGAGCTTTCTTCGGCGTCCAGGTAGACTAAGTTTACCTTTATCTTAGATTGACCTTAATCATAGTATATTTATGATATTGATTGGAATTAGGTCTTGGAAGTATAATTAGTATATTTGGATTATTTAGCCTATTGAGAAACTATAAAATTTGGCGTAATTGACTTAGTTACTCGTGATTGGGGTAGAATTTCTATGTTAGGATCGAAGATGAAGTGATATTAAATACTTTAGACTAGTCCAAGATCAAATTTGCCTTTGAATGAATTTCAGAGATTAGAAGTGGACCATTCTGTCCCACCTTAGAACAAAACTATTATTAGTTTCTTATAATTTATAGGCATATTTTACCCTTTAAATTGTATATTTAGGAGCATGAAGAGGTTGGATTCATGATTCTTATACTAGATTAGTACTTGGGGTTGATGCTAGTTCCAGTTCAAGTTTGATAATTTTGGTTCAAGTTCAGCGATTTATGATTCAAGTTTCGATTTAAGTCATACAAATGATTACATGAGTTTCAGTTTGAGTCCGATAAATGATGATGATATGAGTTTCGATTTGAGTATGACATTCAGAATATATTAATGATATGATTATGGTATGAAAAGATTCACGATTATGGTTTTGCGATACAGTTAATTGACATAATTTTGACTATTTCTTCTCTTTGATTGCACCCTTCGAGCTTATGGAGGCCAGCGTTATATTATTTATTTTTCCGCACTTACTATATTTTGAGAGACAATTTTTTAGTGATAGTTATGTGCTATTTTACGTTATTATTTTTGTTTATTAAATTTTGTACAGTACATGGAGCTTTATTTCAGATTTGCCCTTTCACCTTGACTTAGCTTATTTATCTTGCATTTTATTATAGTTATACCATGATTTAAGTTAGTTGACTGATGATACTTACTGAGTACCTGTGGATTTGGTACTCACACCACACTTATGTACCTTTTGGGTGCAGATTGTATAAGTGGCCACCGCTGACGTTACGATCGTGCTGCTTAGGGTTCAGAGACCGGGTTATCTCTTGAAACCGGAGTTGGCCTTTCCTCCCTTTTCTATTTTTGTTTAGTCTTTTCTTATTCGAGATTAATGTATATTTGACTATTATAGTACCCATATCCTTTTGTTTGTGACTCTTGTGCCACACTACTAGGTCATGGGATGTTACTGTTATCTTATCTATCTTTTCTATTATTATTTCATTATTTGTGTTTACTTTATATGACACATTGTCCCATAAATGATCATAAATCAGATGCAAAATAAAAATAATTTTTACGCTATATCAGACTCATAATAAACTTATATGATTTTTTTGAAAGACACTTATTATTGATATTCTAATAAACGAAATTAATTTATCCGATATATCATTCTTTGGTTGATCGATCAATGACGTATTGTCCCATCAACGACCATAAATAAGATGGAAAAAAAGATGATTGTTACGCCGAATGATAATCTATAAACCAAAATTAATTTATCCAATATGTCATTCTATAATTGACCGATCAGATAAATGACACATTATCCAATCACACCCCTTTTTAACCGAAAAGATTAGATTTTTGTTTGAAAGGGTTTTATTATTAAAGTGAAAAAATGAAGATTTTTATTTCGAAAAAGGATTATTTATATTTTTTATTCAGATTCACCACTTGGCATAATTCGGTGCGCCAAGTTACCTTCGGAAATCCTTTTCAAAACCGTTTGACTCTTTAAAACTGGTTTGCAAACAGAGATTCCAGTTAAGGAATTCTGTTGACCGAGAGGAAGGTGTTAGGCACCCCTCGATCCCATGGTTCGACCATAGTCGCTTGGTGGAGTATATCAGCTAATTCGACACTAAAGAATGTATAAACCACACAAAAACACACAAACCAATCAATCAAACAAACAAACAAAAATTCAAAACCAAAATAATGTAGGGTCCAAATTATACAGTCCAAAGTAAAAATGTACGGTAAGGTAAAACCTATTCTATTCTAAACTAATCCTGAGCTAAACTACAACCCGCCACTTCGGGCCCTCGTCACGAATGTTCTCCGGGTACAAAATACTTTGGGGCATTCCCCGACAAATAAACACAAATACCTCGGGGCATTCCCCGGCCAAATAAGTACATCTAAATTAAATAAGATAACTAGAAAAACATTCAAAATACACATTTAAACATTCAAAACATTCAATCAACACATCACTCCTAAATTTTGCCTACCCGAACCTATATTGCCTATCTATTTCAACATATCATAAATTTATCACATTCATACTTATTCCGAATAAAACAAAAGACAACAAATCAGAATTAATCTACGTCCAAATTTTATTAATTTGTACATTCCCGCCCCTATTCATTATCAATCTCACAACTCCGTCAATCCTTAAGTATTCAATTTTGAGATAAATATAAGACAATAATAATCAATATGTCTTAAACAAGCTCACAAACACTCCACACAACCACAACATTTAAACACATTTTGAGATAATAATAAGAATAGTAGAGTTGGGAGCTGGACCTTAATGCCGCTTTTGATGAATATTATTTGACAAAATAAAGAAAACCCACCTCCGATAATTTTAACTTAAGTCTCAGCGACAAATCTATCCATCTCGGTATAGAGAGATTGAAACCCAAAACTAAATTCAACGAATGAGTCAAGACGAACCCCAAACCTGTAACGAATACCGCAGAACCTGAGATAAAAATCGCAACAGCACCAAAACAGTCCTGTACTTAAAACTATCACAAAAAATTGATTTGAAATGGGACCACCCTTAGTGAAGAATCCCAACTGTTTCAGGTTTTTTAGAAGAAACTCAATGTTTTCGTCTAGATCCACTCCGAAATCAGAAGAAAAATGAAGAATTTTTGAGATTTATGGAAGTAGGTCGACCAGGCGACGAACCCAAGACCTATTCCAAGGGAGTTTCATCCAGAACAATCTAGAAATGAGATCGATTCTCTTACCCGTTCACTGTTCTGAACGTTTTCTTCCCCTTTCTAGTTTTTTTTATTCTTTTCTCTTTTGATTTTTGCTTTCTTCGATTTGTTCTCCCTTTCGATCTCTCACTCTCGACCCCTCTTTCTCTCTGTATGAGTGTCGTGTGTGAATCGTAAGAAATGGTGGTGTGTGTTTATCTGTGATTGTGCCCAGAAGAAGATAAGGAGAAAAAAGATGGATTCTATCGATTCTTCTCTTGTCCCTCCTCCTTTAAATGTAGCACAATGATTGTATATATATAAAATATGAGAATTGAGCTCCTCTTTCTATTAGGAATAGAAAAATTCTAAGAATATTCTCTCCTGGGGCCCACACTTTTGTTTCCTTTATGAAATGGTTTCAAATTAGGAAAAACATGAGGGTGGAAAATTAGGGTGATGGTGTCATTTTTAATTGAAGGGGTAAGGGTTAGGTGTCTATTTTTGATTGGGTGAGTTGTTGGAATCTTTAAGATATGACAAAATTAGTTAGGGTTTGTTATTTGGATAAAAACAAAAGGGAATAAATAAATAAGTAAAAGATGAGGTGGTTATTCATTTGTTTTTCTTAAAGAAAATTATAAAATGGGATCAAAGTGTGTGATAGCGGATTAAGGATTATTTTCAAAGGGAAAATCTTATTAGACAAGACATAACCGTTCTTATGAGGTCCGCATACTCTGGTATAAACTTCAACCATGATTGTCGAAGCTTCTTTTGCATCAACACACCTTTAAAGTCCCAGATCCGGGGTTCTCTTGTATAAGATTCCCCCACTTAAGAAAAATCCACTAACCAAATGCCTAATAGTTCTCTTTTGATCATTGGTGGCATGTGTTGGGTATTCTCCTGACTGAATGTACTACTTCATATCAAAGAACCAAGGTTCTCCATCAAGCTTTTCTTCAACTACATTACCATAAGCGTGTTGATCACGACTCTGTATATGCTCTAGATCGATGTAGGCCTTATCAGGGTGTTGGAGCATTGTAGACAAAGTGGCCAAAGCATCAACAATCTCATTACAATTCTTGGGATATGCCTAAAGTTTATAGACACAAACCGTTGACATAGATCCTTCAAGTATTATCGATATAGCATTAGCTTTAAATCAACAGCTAGCCTCAAACCAAGAATGCAAGCTTCATATTCCGCCATGTTATTGGAACAATAAAATCAAAGTTGCGCTGTTACCGGAAAATGTTACCCCGCCTCAGAGATAAGAACTGCACCTATTCAGATTCCTTTCATGTTGACAGCTCCATCGAAGAACAACTTCTTACCTGGATCAGTATCTATAATGACTTCGTCGACACACAACACTTCTTCATTAGGAAAATATGTCTTTAATGGCTCGTACTCTTCATCAATGGGATTCTCAGCAAGATGATCTGCCAAGGCTTGGGATTTCATGGCGGTTCGAGTCATATATACGATGTCGAACTTGGTAAACAATATTTGCCATTTTACCAAATAGCCAATCAGCATAGGCTTCTAAAAGATATACTTCAAAGAGTCCATACGGGAGATGAGATAAGTAGTGTAGGACGAAAGATAGTGCTTCAACTTCTATGCTACCCAAGTTAGGGCACAACACGTCCTTTCAAGAAGAGTATACCTGGCCTCATATGTTGTGAACTTCTTGCTAAGATAATAAATATCCTGCTCTTTTTTGCCCGTGACATTATGTTGAACCAGGACACAACCAAAAGAATTATCCATGACAAATAAATATAAGATCAAAGGCCTACCAGGCTCCGGTGGTACCAGCACGGGCCGATTTGACAAATATATTTTGATTTTGTCAAATGCTTCCTGACATTCTTCAGTCCACTCTACCGCAACTCTCTTTTTCAGCAACTTGAAAATGGGCTCACACGTGGTTGTGAGTTGAGCAATAAACCTGCTGATGTAGTTCAGTCTACCAAGCAAACTCATCACCTTTGTCCTATTCTTGGGCGGGGGCAAATCCTGAATGGCTTTGATTTTTGAGGGATCAAATTTAGTTCCCCGACGGCTGACTACAAACCCCAACAACTTTCCAGACTAAACTCCAATCACACATTTTGCTGGGTTGAGCTTGAGATTATACCTACGAAACCTTTTAAAGAACTTCACTAAATCTTTAACATGGTCAGCCAGACTTTTTAACTTAATAATCACATCATCTATATAGACCTCAATCTCCTTATGCATCATATCATGAAACATAGTGGTCATGACTCTCATGTATGTTGCTCCAACATTCTTAAAACCAAACGGCATCACTTGATAGCAATAAGTCCCCCATGGTGTGATAAAAGACATTTTCTTCGTGTCTTCACGTCTTTTCTGCGTCTTCTTCATCCATAATGATCTGGTGGTTTTCGGCATAGCAATCTATAAAATAGGCAACCTCGTGTTTAGCATAATTGTCCAGCAAAATATGGATGTTGGGTAATGGAAAGTCATCCTTCATACTTGCTCTATTCAAATCACGGTAATCAACATATACTCGAATTTTTCCATCTTTCTTTGGGATAGGAACAACATTGGATAACCACGTAGGATAATGAGCCACTTGAATGACTTTGGCTTTAAGTTGTTTCATGATTTCCTTTTTGATTTTGATACTTACATCAATTTTAAACTTCCTCAACTTCTGTTTCATGGGGGGAGGGAGGGAATAAAAGATCAGTTGGCAATTTATGGACCACTAATTTGGTGCTTAGATCAGGTATATCATCATAAGACCATGAAAAACATCCTTATAATCAATTACTGCTTGAATCATTCCATCTTTTTGCTGTGGAAAAACATGTACACTGATTTTAGTTTCCCTAACATCTTCTTGATTCCCTAGATTAATTGGCTCAGTTTTATTCAAATTAGGATTTGACTTGTCTTCAAACTGTTCCAACTCTTTGCTTATTTCCTCTAGTGCCTCTTCTTTATCATATTCCCCCTCTTGCTTCATCATATCTTGATTAGTTTGGATTTTAAGATCAGGATGAAAATTTCACATGCATTTCATGTCATTAGAATCAGCATAAAGAGAACTGTATAAAGAAAAAGACAAAAATGAAATATATTAGACACGAAATAAAAGGGACATTGCATTTCATTAAAAGGAAAGATAGGAGGGTTTAAACATAAATCCAAAATAACATAAACAAACTAAAATCCAAATTAAAAACTTGAAATAACTCAGATAAATCGAAATAAAAACAAAACAAACTACCCAAACTTCCTCCTGACGGGGAAAGGAGTGACTTCCCAATTATTAAGCCAGATAGCTGGACCTATGAATTACACATCTGCCTTACTGGTACCTTCTCCTACTTCAACCATGTCACCTTTTATAAACAGGTTCTGGAAGTCATCAACCAATTTATCTCCAAACTCTATAGGTGCCACGACATTGTCCTTGATGAATGAATTACTGAGTAAGGGCACTGGGTGAGGGAGTGACCATGTTTCCTTTTTCCTTCCCTTGGCCTTTTTTAGATCTTCAGCCGTAGGTTCAAATCCCAAACCAAAACTGCCCATGTTCTCATTCAGATATATAGGACAAACCATACCGTGCAGAGACACTCCCAAACCCCTTCCTGGCTCGAATCCATATTTTAACATTTCATTTATCATCATGACAGAAGCGGGAGACAATTGTGGCCCTGGAATAACCTGCTCTTCAATGATATAATTCACCTACACTGTATTAAAATTTTGATAGACAAATGTCTCTTCTACATTGTGTGCTTCAATAAGGGACAAGGGAGAATCTTCGTAGGCGAAAAAATCCCCTTCACCATGAATAACCACTTCTTGCCTGTCATGCTCAAACTTGATCATTTGGTGCAATGTAGATGCAACCGCCTTGGCCTTGTGGATCCATGGTCTTCCCAAAAACAGATTGTAAGAGGAGTCTATATTCAATACTTGAAACTCTATGGTGAACTCAACAGGACCTATAATCAACATTAATTCTATTTCACTAATGGAGTTTGATTTTGTACCATCAAAATCCCTGACACATAATTGTTGGGCCTGATCCTCTCAACATCAATATTCAACTTTTACAAAGTAGAAATAGGGTAGATATTTGCACCTGAACCTCCGTCAATCATGACATGAGTGATGTATAAATCTGCGCATTTCACTGTAATGTAAAGACCACCCCAGTTATGCCCCGTACCATCAATAGACAATTCATCGTCAGAGAAGCTGATCTGATTGACCTCAAAGATTTTTCCAACCATTTTCTCAAACTGATTTACCGTAATCTCCCTAGGAACATATGCTTCATTTAATACCTTCAATATAATATCACAATGTTTCTTGGAATGCAACAACAAAGATAAGAGGGAAATTTTAGCAGGGTTCTCTTCAACTGATTTATTATTAAATACTCTGGCAACTTCATCTTTTTCAGAAATTCTTTGGCCTTTTCTTCGGTGACAGGCTTTTTAATAGATGAAGGTCCACTCACAATTGGTTTGGACTTCCTTAAACTTTCAAGCACGAAGCATCTTCCTGACCGAGTCAAACCCCCTACCTCATCTACATCTTCCACTACTTCCTTCCTCTGATAGGTCAGCACAGTCCACTTATAGTTCCAGGGAACCTTTTTTGTATCAACTATCGGAGGTTGGGTCACCAGTTTGAGGACAATAGGCACTGGTAGTGCTTCTTTCATCGTTAATATAGCCTTACCCGGAGCTCCTACTACGATCAACTTAGGTTTATCTTTACTTAAATCAATATATCTTCTGGAACCTTGCACTGTGATTATGGGTTTGTTTGTGCTTTCTTGGGTTTTATCTTCTCCCATTCCTTCCTGGCTTAATGACATTGCTTTCAACGACTCCGCTACATTCACCAATTTTTCCTCATTGGCCTGTATCTTGACAATAGGCTTATAACACCTTTATGACTCTTTCCCATCATATATCAATTCTAACATATTGGTTTCAGCATGGGTTGGCAGCGGATTTTGGTTAATGTTTGGAACCTCCAGGGCCTGGACCAACATCTGATTTATGTCAATTAAATCTTGGATAGCTCTCTTTAAATATCAGCATTTCTCGATATCGTGGCTTGGTATTTCAGAACAATATACACACCTTCAAGAATAATCAAGATTCCTCGGAGGTGGATTTGAAAGCCTTTCTTGAATTGAGCTTAAGACCTTCATCTTTCTCAACCTATCAAATAAGCTAGCATATGACTCCCCAAGAGGTGTGAACTGATTTTTGACCGCCTTCTCTTTCTTGTACTCGGTCCGGGGTTGGAAACTGGGTTTGGAGGGGTTTTGGTAATTTGGTGGAGCTGATGGATGATTTTGTGAAGCTTGCACACGCCATTGCGGGTAAGAAGGGGTTTAGGCATATGGCTACGTGCTTTATAGTGGGTATGGGGGTGGTGGATTGGAATATAATGGGTTTTGTGGAGGGTAGTAATGATGGGGAGGAATATATGGAGCTTGGGCATAGACTTGGGCTTGGGATTGGGGATAGGGGAGAGACGGTCTTTTGGGATAGGAATGGGTTCCAGCTACAACGGTTGTGACATCCTCTTTCTTATTTTTACCTACGAACACACCAGATCCACCTTGAATTGCTTGTGTGGTGGCTTTCAATGCACCAAAACTCACTATTCGGCCGGTCTTGATTCCATCCTCTATTATCTCTCCCATTTTGAGGACTTTAATAAAAGACTTTCCTAATGTCGAAAGTAAATGTTAAAAATAGGTCTCATTTTGTACTTGAATGAAGACCTCTACCAGATTACTCTCCTTCATTGGAGGCTTTACCCTGGCGGCCTGTTCACGCCATCTTATCGTATATTCCCTAAAGCCTTTAGTGCTTTTCTTCTTTATGTTGACCAAGGATTTTTCATCCGAAATCCAGTCGACATTATACTAAAAATGTTGCACAAACTGAGAAGCTAAGTCATCCCAGCTGTTCCACTTGTCGATATCTTGATTGACAAATTATTCTAAAGCCAGATCGGAAAGACTCTTGACAAAGAAAGCCATAAGCAACTCTTCCCTTACCCCTGCAGCCCTCAATTGGTTGCAATAACGTCTCAAGTGTGCCACAGGATCACCGTGTCCAGCATACTTCTCAAACTTGGGCATTTTAAAACTGAGGGGAAGGTTGACGTCTAGGATCATGCAAATATCTTTATAAGACACACTCTTATAACCTTCGGTTCCTTGCAGCTTCCTCATGGCCTATTCCAAACTTTTTAATTTCTGCGCTATGACCTCTTGTTCCTCTATTGCGACAGGTTTCTCCATATCAAATAGAAATGCAGGTGGCTAAGTGTACCCATACAGTTTATTCATTCTCAAAGTAGGCTCCGGGGCATAATACTGACTATCTGAAATCTTCAATACTGGCTAACTAGCAGACCGAAGAAGCACCATTGTCGGACATACAACATATGTGGGAGCTTTAGGTGGTGGCGGTGCCACAAACATCGGTGTGATTGGTGGCGCCAGCTGAACAACGAGCCTTGATTGGGGAGCTACCAGGGGCACACAAGAGCTACCAGGATAATATTGATGTGGAGTGAATCCTGGTGCGTACTCTGGTGACTCAATAGGGGTAGCAAAATGAGCCCGAGAAAGCGATGGGCAGTTAGAGATATTCCCAAGACCTTCAAGGAGTAGAGGGGGAGGCATGCCACTAGCCTATGCTCAATGCAGATCTATTAATTGTTGGCTGAGTCTTAGAACCTCATCATTGCGTTCTGAACTTTCCTCCCTGGGATCCTGATCTGGGTTAAAGAGTGAATTTTTAATCTCCCTACTAGCCATGGCAAGCTTTGCTTTTGATCTAGTAAAGTATGGGTGACTAACCAGAGTGGTGCAAGCCAACCACTGTTATCTGAAAGAACATGCTGATCAAAGACAACACCCGTTAGGATTAGGACACACAACAAGCATGGGAATCACATTGGTAAATTGTCCTAGATTCATGTTCATTTCTACCAGCCTTTGAGGGTAGCGAGGTCATTTTAACATCATCCTAATCTTTCTCCTACACTCAATTGCTTCTTTCCTCCAACCATACCTTTTTTGTTATTTTCCGCCCTTTCTTCTTTTTTCTTTCACATAAGTCTCTTTCCTTCCTTTTCTTGTCTCATCATCCTTTCTTTCTTTTCTTCTCTCGCTACCTACCTTCATTTTATCATTATTTATGGCTTTTTATTTTCTTTAAAAGAGGAAAAATAGTTAAAAATAACGAAATGAAATGATTAGATCGAACCCAAAAAATAGGTTGTCTACGTATGATGTTGTACATGAATTAGATCTTGCGTAGTTCGGGGCGCTTATGCCTAAATACCAGCAAATTAAAGAATTTTGATTTATTTTGATGATTTTTTTTTTAAAAAAAAAAAACCAACAAAAGAAAGAACGACGCAACATAACAAAATTTTGGTAAAGGAAACAACTAAACATAGTTCAAATTTTGAACCACTTTAAAACTAAACAATAAATACAAAACAACATTCTAGACCCCTAAGATGACATACGTGAAATTACTAATAAAGAACCTAATATCAAAAACAACTTGACTCCGACTTAACATAGACACCACCTTACAATGACAGAAACATAAAAGACTCAAACTAAATAAAGATAAGAAATGCTCTTTCAAACTGGTGCTCTGTGTGACGTCCCTGGCTGAGATGAACCCGTCTGTGAAGTCCCCGCTTTTCCACTCAGACTTTACAACATATCCTGCAACGACGCTTTGACACTCGGGAACAAACTTGTTGCCCATATCCCCGCCTCTTGGATATTACACCTGAAAAGGTTTTTCTAACACCCATCCATATTTATGATTAAATACGACAGCTGAACTCTCAAAAACTCCACCTTAGCACCCTGATCTTCCTGTTTATCATCTTTTACCATGATTGATTCCCATATTCGCCCTCTAAGTTGGGCTGGTAACGGTCTACTAATGCCACGGGGTAGAGATTGTAGCCAGATTTCATAGTTTTGAGCGCACCCTGGACTTTCCTCAAGAGTATTGACACCTAGCTTTATCGTGTTGTTCCAGAATTGTTCATATTTGTTTTCCCCCACGGCTTGGTCTTTAAAGTACTCTACATCCTTTAAAAGGTCTATTGTTGGAGGGACGTCTTGCATCCTACCCAACTGATGCATCACCCTTCTTGGACTGTAAGGCCTAGTGCAGTTAAGTCCTATCAAAACCAGAAAGAGTTACATTTGGGATCCAATAAAGATTTTCTTAGGATGAAACCACATATAGGACCAAAGAATGTTGTCCGGAGTTCTTGATTCGAGAAATTCGATCCAGGAATTGACTCTCATAGGAAAAGAAAATTTATCAAAATGCATCCTCTCTTGTATGGCTTGCACTCGATCATTCAGACAATGGTCGATCACATCTTCTTTAATCAAAGAAGGCTTATGCAAATGATCCATCATCCATAACTGTAATATCAGATTACTCCCCTAAAAAAATCATACCACACCTTTTACTTCAGTTAAAGCCTTATATATTTTTGTTAAGATCATTGGTACAATGGTGACCTCATTTTTTTTCTTGAATAAAGCTATCACCACTGATTGTAGACGAGTATTGATATATCTCTCGTCTAACGGTAATACTAAGATGCCCAACAAAGCCAGACAGAAAACCTCAGAACGACGTTGTTCCAGATTTTTTTTGGTAGTACAGAATTCATCCCAAAAGCAGTCGAAACCCTCTAAGGACCCAAATCTAGCAAACAAATAGTCAAAGGAAATCAAAGATTGTTTAAGATATCCCAGATGCTTGTTATCTTTCTATCCACAGGGTCGAAGAAATCTCTTATGAGTATGATTACGAGCTAAAATAATCTGCTGACCCATATAAGTCAATTGAAACAAACGAGATATTTCTGCTAGGGTAGGAGTCAATTCACAACTTCCGAACCTAAACACCAAATTGTTTGGATCTCAAAAATTCAACGTAGCTTCTATAAGATCCGTATGGGGTGTGAGATCCATAAGTGCTATAAGATTGCCCAACACTTTCCTCACTTCGTGCTTTTCAGAGTAATTGAACGTGCCCCACCACTTGATCAACTTTTTGGGTACTTTGACAACCATAAGGACTCTAGACTTTGTGGACAGATCCATTCTGTAATAACAGATAAGAAATTATCTAAAAAATTTGATAACAACAAAAGGTTTCCAACTATTGGGAATTTGATGCGTACATACGTCAATGGGACAAACCGCTTCATGACTCTAATTCGCCGACCAGTAACACTGAATAAAATCAGCCTACTTGGCTAACAACTCTAGATTATAGGGTCAAAGACCTAGGCTAAGACTAAGACAAAGGCCAAAATAAAGATTACCGGACCCACCGAGGGTTGCCTACGTATCCCGCCCTGAGGGATGAGAATCAGGTATGCGTAGTTCATCCAAATTGGATAATTAAGGATTAAAGAACCAAACTAAGACTTGACCTGAGAGACGCGATTACAGACAGACGATGAAAGATGTCAATTAAATCTTTTTGAGTTTTTCAGTTTGACACTTCACATAAAGCTAACACCAACGATTATGAAAGAAAAAATCTTTTTAGATATTTCAGTTATACAAAACTTCTACCATCTTTTTTTGCATTCCTCTTTTATAAAAATCTCCTATTAAAAGAAATCTTTTTGAAATTTTCAAATTATGGACGCTTACTAAAGAAACAAAGAAAAATCTATTTGATGTTTTTGTTTTTGACAAAATGAGTGCAAAAGGTAAAAAATCTTTTTGAATTTTTGAATTATGAAAAACAAAAGCCATAAAGAACATTAAAAGCTATGAAACCCTTTTTGACTCACTTCTCTTTTTTTTTCTTTTTTTTTCCAGCACACCTTACCTCTAACACATGCTTTCCCCGAATCAGTCCATCAAATGACCACATTACCCTCAAAGATGCAACATTTAGCACATGGGGATGATTTAAAGGTGGGTCTCTTACAAAGGACCGTGAGGGCCCCGCTAGGTCTCAATATGATGCACATAAGAATGACCTAAAGGAGGACCTACGTTGTGGTTTACTAACAAGGCCATTCGGGGGAGCATGTGGTCGATGGTGGCTGCTTTGCTTTCCATCTACTCCATACATCCAACGGCTCCCCTCCTAAAATAAGGGTGACTCAACTAGAGTTCGTGCGCACGACGTGCACTCCAGGACTTGTTGCAGAAAGAATTGACTCAAGTTATGCAAATGATGCCAGATATAAAGCAGTAACACATAAAGAAAAACTGTAAAAAAGGAAAACAGAAATGCACAACAGTGATAACAATAACACAAAAAATAATCACAAACAATGTTTATACACCCATAATGCCAAACAAAGTCGATACGACTCCCAAAATAAGCCCGAATTCTAAAAAGTCCCCAGCAGAGTCGCCAGAGCTGTCACACCCCTTTTAAACCGAAAAGATTATATTTTGGTTTGAAAGGATTTTATTATTAAAGTGACAAAATGATGATTTTTGTTTCGAAAAAGGATTATTTATATTTTTTGTTCAGAGTTGCCACTTGGCATAATCCGGTGTGCCAAGTCACCTTTGAAAATCCTTTTCAAAACTGTTTGACTCTTTAAAACTGGTTTGTGAATAGAGATTTTGGTTAAGGAATTCTGTTGACCAAGAGAAAGGTGTTAGGCACCCCTCTATCTCATGGTTTGACCACGGTCTCTTGGCGGAGTATATCAGCTAATTTGACACTATAGAATGTATAAACCACACAAAAACACACAAACCAATCAATCAAAGAAACAAACAAAAATTCAAAAGCAAATTAATATAGGGTCCAAATTATACAGTCCAAAGTAAAAATGTACGGTAAGGTAAAACCTATTCTATTGTAAAATAATCCTGAACTAAACTCCAACCCACCACTTCGGGCTTTCGTCACGAATGTCCTCCGGGTACAAAATACTTCGGGGCATTCTTCGGCAAATAAACACAAATACCTCAGGGCATTCCCCGGCCAAATAAATACATCTAAATTAAATAAGATAACTAGAAAAACATGAAAATACACATTTAAACATTCAAAACATTCAATCAACACATCACTCCTAAATTTTGCCTACCCGAACCTATATTGCCTATCCATTTCAACATATCATAAATATATCACATTCATACTTATTCCGAATTAAACATAAGACAATAAATTAGAATTAATCTACGTTTAACTTTTATTAATTTCTCCATTCCCGCCCCTATTCATTATCAATCTCACAACTCCGTCAATTCTTAAGGATTAAATTTTTAGATAAAGATATGACAATAATAATCAACATGGCTTAAACAATCTCACAAACACTCCACACAACCACAACATTTAAACACATTTTGAGATAATAATAAGAATAGTAGAGTTGAGGGATGGACCTTAATGCCACTTTTGATGAATATTATTTGACGAAATAAAGAAAACCCGCCTTCGATAACCTCAACTTAAGCCTCAATGATGAATCTATCCAGCTCGGTATAGAGAGACTGAAACCCAAAACTAAACTCAACGAATGAGTCAAGACGAACCGAAACCTAAAGCCCCAAACTAGTAACGAATACTGCAGAACCTGAGACAAAAATCTCAACAGCACCAAAACAGTCCCGTACATAAAAATATCACAAAAAATTGATTCAAAACGGGACCACCCTTAGTGAAGGATCCCGACTGTTTCAGATTTTTTAGAAGAAACTCAATGTTTTCATCTAGATCCACTCCGAAATCAGAAGAAAAATGAAGAATTTTTTAGATTTATGGAAGTAGGTCGACCGAACGACGAACCCAAGACCTATTCCGAGGAAGTTTCCGCCAGAACAATCTAGAAATGAGATCGATTCTCTTACCCGTTCACTGTTCAGATCATTTTCTTCCCCTTTCTAGTTTTTTTTTTTTCTTTTTTTGCTTTTCTCTTCTGATTTTGGCTTTCTTCGATCTGTTCTCCCTCTCGATATCTCACTCTCGTCCCCTTTTTCCCTTTGTATGAGTGTCATGTGTGAATCATGAGAAATGGTGGTGTGTGTTTATCTGTGATTGTTCCTAGAAGAAGATAAGAAGAAAAAAAGATGGATTCTATCGATTCTTTTCTTGTCCCTCCTCCTTTAAATGTAGCACGGTGATTTTATATATATAAAAAATGGGAATTGAGATCCTCCTTTTGTTAGGAATAGGACAATTCTAAGAATATTCTCTCCTGGGGCCCATACTTTTGTTCCTTTATGAAATGGTTTCAAATTGGGAAAAATGTGAGGGTGGAAAATTGGGGTGATAGTGTCATTTTTACTTGGAGGGGTAAGGGTTAGGTGTCTATTTTTGATTGGGTGAGTTGGTGGAATCTTTAAGATAAGACAAAATTAGTTAGGGTTTGTTATTTGGATAAAAACAAAAGAGAATAAATAAATAAGTAAAAGATGAGGTGATTATTCATTTGTTTTTCTTGAACAAAATTATAAGATGGGATCAAAGTGCATGATAACGGGGTAAGGATTATTTTCGACGGGATAAAATTACGTGTCTACATATTCCATCTGCCTTCATAAATAAGATGAAAAACGAAAATAATTATTACGTCGAATGAAAATATATAAAATATAATAGATACTTCTTATATATCATTCTTTGATTGACCAATTAGGTAAGCTTTTTACTTTATATGATACATTGTTCCATCAATAGTCATAGGTCAAATGCATAAAGAAAATAACTTTTATGTTATACAACTAATCACGTACTTTTTATTTTATCTATACGCTCTTAATAAACTTGAACAATATTTTTGAAAGATACTTATTATAAATAATCTATAAACGGAATTAATTTATCTGATATATCTTTCTGATCGATCGATCATACAAATTTTTTATTTTATGTGATACATTGTCCCATAAACGAACATAAATAAGATGAAAAATAAAAATAATTATTAGATCAAATAATAATCTATAAACAAAATTAATTTATCTGGTATATTATTCTTTGATTGATCGGTTAGATATTTTTTACTCTATATGCCACATTGTCCCATCAGTGTTCATAAATAAGATGGAAAAAGAAAATAATTATTATGTCGAATGATAATATACAAAATGTAATTGATACGTTCAATATATCATTTTTGATTGACCGATCAGATAGAGGTTTTTCTTTATATGACACATGCCTCATCTGCGGTCACAATTCAGATGCAAAATGAAAATAATTTTTACGCTATATCACTAATCACGTATTTCATTTGTAGACTCATAATACACTTATACGATATATTTGAAAGACACTTACTATTGATAATCTACAAGCAAAATTAATTTATTTGATATGTCATTCTTTGATTGATCGGTCATATAAAGTTTTATTTTATATGACATATTGCCCCATCGACGATCATAAATGAGATGGAAAATGAAAATAATTGTTACGTCAAATGATAATCTACAAAATTAAATTAATTTATTTGATGTATCATTCTTAATTAATTGACTGGCTAGCTAAATTTTTCTAAAAATTACACAAATACACAACTTATATTTCCAATATTACAAAAAATCCCAACTCGCTAAACATATTATAAAAATCCCAATATATATACATAATACTATGTAAATATCGGCTATCTTATGTATATTAATAGGGGCAGAGAGTAAATTAATTTAAAAAGTGGGAGAGAGTGTAATTACTTCCAAAAGGATTGATATTTATGTTATTTACACTAAATTTTTTACTTTATATGACACATTGTCCCATAAGCGTTCATAAATAAAATGAAAACTGAAATAATTATTACATCGAAAGAGAGTCTACAAAATGTAATAGATACCTCCAATTTATCATTCTTTGATTGACTGATCAAAATAAATATCGGATGATGTAAAATATTTTTTTGTCCTAAAAAAGCCAATAATGGCAAGTGCTAAAAGCTAATGAAGAAAAGTCAAAAAGTCTATAGTTAAGCTATTAAAGCTATTCACATGAATCACGTATTTCATATTTTAAAGTTAGATTTTTTTTCTCCATATGTCGCTTTCTTACTTTAATGCTTTGTCTTCTTCTATTATTGCTCCGTTGATTTTTATCTTCTTGTCGTATTTGCTGCTTTGCTATCTTTTTTCCATCTTGCATGCTTATCTTCATTCTAGTTGTACATATGGTATAATGTTATCTTCTTCTTTACATCTCGAACATTGATGGTCTGGATATTTGTGTCCAATTATCTTACAATATCTTGTTAATAATTCATCTAAAATAAATTCTTTCTTAATTGCTCTTGCAGTAGATTATTTTTCTAGGTTAAGTAATGTCATTACCCATTGTCTAACATCTTTCATATCTGTTTTCGTAGTTCACTTGAATTTGAATAAATCATTTTATGGTCTCTTGTATAATAGCTCCATATTGGGTTTCCATTGATATAATTATTTGCTAATTCTTGAATAATTGTAGCTAGTCCAATAAGTCGTTTATGTGCGTAGAACTCAGGTATCTCAATTCTGGGTATCTGTGGCTGCTGTACAATATCTTCCGATAAAATCATATCTCTGGTTAATCCTATTTTTACAACTTGTATAACTAGTTTGATCTCATCGTATAATATCTCTGCTGGTGCAGTATAAAACTTTATATAAAATAGATTTCCTTTGGTTACTCTTTTATAAGTGTTGAATATTTTATGTAATTCTTCCATAGCTGATATTTCTTGTCCATCTTGGGTATATATGGCATTTAATAATCCATAGTCGAAATAAATTTTTATTAAGCTTGGGTTAGTTTTGGGTAGTGCGATTAGCTTGTTATGACCTTGCAATCTTTGGGTTATATAGTTTGGCTTTGGTTCTTGGATATCTGTAGCTTTGGGGTCAACGTTTAGAAAAGTTTGTACTTTGTAGATATTTTCTATGTATCCTCGGGCTAGATGGTTATAAGTTTTTTTTGTCTTGGTTCATACTATCTCGATATATGGTAATTTGTGGGGGTATGTACAAGGGGTCTTTTTGTATTTTTGGCATAAATGGCTTCTCAAATATCTTATTCATGTTCATGTTCTGGTATCTTTGTCCACTAACTTCTTTGCTTGTACCCGCAATTGTAGATTGATAAAAGTTATGGGTTTTATGGAGTGTCCCAACGTCTCCTTTTAGCTCTGTAATTTTAATGTCTTCCGATCCACATAACTCTGCACACTGCTGAGTTAGCTAATTTGTAGCTTCAGACTTCAGTTTAACTTCATTAGTCTTTAGCTTTTCTATTTCATTACCCATACTGTCCACTTTCATTGAAAGTGTAGTTAGGGTTTTGAGTATCTTTTCTACAGCATCATCTTCTATTATATCAGTCTGTGTAGCTTTCTCTTGATATGTAATTTGCAATAACATTTTTGTTAGTACTAATTACTTCAATTGTAAATATAAAATTTAATATATTCAATACTAGTCTCCGAATCTCTTTTGTTGTAACTGAATTTTGTATTTTCTTTGTTAGCCACCACCGAACCTGGGTATTATCTGTTCTCACAATAAATTTGTTATATACAATATATGGTTCAAATGCTAATAAACATTTATATAACGAACATAATTCTTTTTTATTTATTTTCCATTTTATTTCTTTTTCATTAAACATACCTGAGTATTATCTGCAATGATGTTCTAATTTTCATTTTCGTATCTATATTTACGTACTCCTCCATAACTATATTCACTTGAATCTTCTTCTACTATACATATAATTTTTTTTATCTTCTTCCGGAAATTGTAATTTTGGTAATTCTTTACAAAGTATTTTTATTTTCTGGACTTGTTTTTATCTTCTTCGTTGTAATTATATTCTACGTCCTTTTTAAATTTTTTCTGTAAAGGCTTTAGGTTTTCTGCTAATTTTGGTATATATTCTCTTACTTGGTTTACTAAACTTAAAAATGATTGTAATTTTTTTTTGTATCTAATTCTTCTTTTGAATTTATTATTTTTTATACTATATGTTGTTGCATTTTTACTCCACTTTTATCTATTTGTATTCCTAAAAACTCTATCTGCTTTTTTACAATTTTGGTTTTCTTTTCACTTAAACTTATTCCCGAATTTTGTTTTATATCTGTAAATTGTTCTAATAATTTTAAATGTTCCTCTTTAGTTTTTGTATATAGTAGTATATCATCTATGTATACTATACAATTGGGTAATTGTTTAAAATAACTATCCATAAAATGTTGATATCTACCTGGTGCATTTTTATATCCAAATGGTAATATGTTCCATTCATAAAATCCTTGTGGTACCG
>NC_061117.1:22911560-22920606 GCF_002878395.1 Capsicum annuum | reverse complement strand
AATTGTATAAAATAACTATCCATAAAATGTTGATATCTACCTGGTGCATTTTTATATCCAAATGGTAATATGTTCCATTCATAAAATCCTTGTGGTACCGTAAATGCGGTTAATTCCTTAGATTCTTCTTCTAACTTTAAGTGGTAAAATCCTGATTTACAGTTAAATTTACTAAAATAGTTATATCCTTGTATTTGTCTTATTTTTAATATCTTATTTGGTATTGGATAATTATATGTCATAGTTTTTGTATTTAAATTTCTATAATCAATAACCATTCTACTTTTACCTCTTTTTTGTTTACTATGTTTATTTACTATAAATGATGGACTATTATGTTTACTACTACTTTTTTGTATATACTGTTTTTCTAATAATTCATCTATATGCATTTTAAATTCTTTTAAATCGTCAAAATTATATGTTAATGGTTTTTGAGTTATTATGCTATTTTTATCTATTAATTCATTTTTATAGTAGTTTTTTTTTCCCATCCTTTTAATGGATTTTCACTATATAATTGTCTTAATTTTTTCTTTATTATTTCTATGTTATCTATTGAAAATATAGTTATTTCTTTTTTATTTATCGAAAATACAACTCGTTCTACTGTGTCTTCTGTATTTTTTATATTTTCTAACTTTTGTGTAATTTTTTCACTACCTTTATCCAATCAGTTTTCTTTCTTATTTTATTAATAACTCTTTTTGCTCTTACCTTTTGTTTACATGGTGTTGTAAACCACCAATTTATTTTATTTATTATATGTGGGTATAATTTATCTAAAAATGACATTCCTAAAAGCATATCGTTTGATGTTAGTTCATAATTATAGATTTCTTCTATTGTTATTATTTTATCCCATATCTATATTTTTACATTTTTAGCTTTTTATGTAATTAAGCTTCCTTCATTATTAAATTTTTTGACTACTATTTGTGTTTTTAATTTATATCATTTACTTTCTGGTAAACAGTTGTATCTACATAAGTTTGCTTCTGCTCCTGTATCTATCATATATGTATAATACCTATTATAAGTTCTTTTTATGAATAATCTTTCTTTATTATATGTTATAGATAATTCTGTATGTTCTATATTGTATGGTTTTACTTGTTTTAACCATTTTATTCCAAATTTTATGTCTGCTTTTGCATTTCTTCCATTATTTCAAATTCTATTTTTATTTTTCTGACTCCTATTATTATTTGTTTTTCTGTCGTATCTTTAATGTTTATCAGACTCCTTGGTAGATCTGGGCATATATCACTATTAGATTTTATTCCTTCACTTTTTACTAGATATTTTGCTATATAATTTTCTTCTTGTCCTGTGTTTAAGAGTATTAAATAATTTTTTTCATTTATTGTTCCTGTTATATAATATTGATTTAAATTAACTATTGAAGTTGTTTCATAACTTGTTCTTTTTGACGAGCTTGATGATTCTGACTTTTCATGAGTTATTCTTTTTGTTGTGCTTATTCTATTATTTATTATTTCTAAACCTTCTTCTATATCTATGTCTTTGTAACTATAATAATTATTATCAATTGTTTTTACAAATTATTCAAAAGGACTTTCTATTTGTATTTTATTAATTTTATTTTTTCCCGTTATTTTATGTTTTGTTGTTAATACATATAGATTTTTACATCTTGCTGTAAATATTTTACTTCCTGGGGTTAGTTCTATTCCTGATATTTTCCAATATAATACTAATGATTATCTATATTTTTATTTGTTATTGCTACTGAATAATTCACACTTATTATAAATTTAAATGTTTGGTATATTAAATTTCCTTTTATAGCGGTTATTATACTTTTTTCTATAGGTTTTATAATTCTATCATCTACTAAATATAATTCTATTGGTGTATCTATTCCTTTTCTTAAACATGTTTTTATGAATATCTTTATTCCTCCAAGATGTACATATTTTATTGGATCTTTACTTTTTATATCATTTATTTCTTTATTAATTATTTTTTTTGTTCCTAGTGGTATACTAGCTCTTCCTTTTGCATATCTACCATCTATTACATGTTCTTTTTGACTTACAACGCAGTATTCTTCCTTTTTTCTACTAAATATATTTTTTATTGTTGGTATTTTAAATATTTTTTCTAAACTTAAGTCTAACTCTTTTCCTTTTATTTCATCAAATATATTACTGTCAAATATTATTTTTTTGATCTGTTCCTTCTTCTTTTAAATATTCTTCCTTTGTTATTATTTTTAAATCTTCTTCAGGTATTTGGTTCATTTTTATATTTGTTCAGTCATTTGATTCATTTAATTCACTATCTATTTCATTATCTGTTTCATTCTTCGAAATTTCATATATACTGTCTTCGTTTTCTAATTCATAATCTATATAATTTATCTGCATATATTCTGTATTTTCTATTTTTATTTCTGATATTTGTTTATTTTTTAGTTTTTTTGTTAATTTACAATCTCTAGCTAAATGTCGTAGTTTTTTATAATTATAACAAGTACATTCTTTTATAAATTTCTTTTTCCTATATGATCTTTTATGTTTATAATTTTTTACATAATATCTTTTTCTTGGTTTCTTATATATATACATTGATATTTTGTATTTCTTATATTTCTTATGTCTTTTTCTTTTCTAATAATATCTTTCTTCACATCCAAATTGAGGTGCTATTTTATCTTTGCAACATGCTAAATTTCTTATTAATGTTTTTTCCATTTTTATTTCTTCTCTATATTTTTTTTCACATAGATTTCTATACCATTATTGTAAAAATTTTATTCTTGCTCCGAGGGTATCTACTATTTTTGCTTCATCCCAACTCTTTATTATTTTTGAACTAAATGGTTCAGGTAATTTACTAAAATATAATTTTCTTATTGCTTTACTTTCTTCTATATTATATGTTCCTTTATAATAATATTCTTTAAATGCGCACGTATACTCATCTATATAGCACATATTACATATTGCTAATTTTAACATTAAATTCCTATTTGTATCTTTCTCTTTATTTTGCTCTTCTTCTTTTGTTGTTATACTACTAAATTCTTCTCTTATAGCTATTTCATATTTTTTTTAATATTTTTGTTGGTAGTATTTTAGTAGGTATTGATGTTCCTTCTGTTTTATTATCAGATCTCAGTACTTTTTTACTTGATTCGGCTAGGTTTAAAAACCATAATTTTACTGTTCCTATTAATGCCTTTTCTATATATTCTGGTGTATTTGTTGTATCTATTTTATTATTTAATAATCTTTTTGACATGTATCCTACCCATAGTTGTATTATTTTATTTGTTTCTAATACACAGTCTAAATCTAAAAAGTTGTAATTAATTATTTGTTTTGGTATTCATTTATTTTATTCATCCTTTGGATTATATTTTTGAAACTTATTTTTGTAATTATAGGTTGGTTTTCTTATTTCTGATGTACTAGATATTATATTTTTATCTAGAGTATTTATTTCTGTATTTATTAATTCTAGATTTTCCTTATCAATTACCTCTTGTTTTTCATTAATTTCTAGTTTTCCTATGTTTTCTAGAATTTCTGTATACGTTTCACTATCTTTCGAATCATAATTATCTGTTTCTTCAACATCTATTGTATTTATTTCTAATTCACTGGTTTCTGGTTTTTTATTTCTAATTTTTCTTTAAATTGATTTATCTCAATTAATAATTTTTGTTCTTTATCTTTTTCTTCTTTTTCTTTCTGTCTCTTTTCGTATAAATCTTTTAGCATTTGTAGTTCTTTTTATAATTCAGTAACCCTACTATTTTTAGTTTTTTTCTATTTTTCGTATTTCTTCTGTGGTTTGTTGTTTTATTTTATCTATTTTTTTTCTGTCTATTTCTTCGCTTTCTCTTTCTATTCTTACCATGATTGTCAACTTATCTTCTAATTTTAATTCTTCTTTTTCTAACATTAAATATAAATGTTCACCTATTTTCTTATATCTCCTTCCTAAAATAGAGAATACTATTTTTATTTTTAATCCTTCGTGATTTTTATATGTTCTTTCGTCTATTATAAATTCTTCTTTGTTCATTTTATTTTAATGTATATAGGTTATGTTGATATATATATATTCTAGACTATCTATTGTTGATTCTAAATTTGATATTTCTTCTTTTTATGCATTTATTGAGTGTTTTCTAAATCCGACAATTATGTTATACTGTAGTCTTTCTATCCTTATTTTTAATTCTTTACGTTTTTTAGATATTATTTGTTTTAATTCTTTATATTGTTGTAGTTTTTGTACGTTATCCATCTAAACAAATATTATAAATATTGTTTTGGTAAATACCTAAATTTGGTTGTTTCATAATCAAATAAATCCAAATATATACTACTTCCGTAACTTTAAACAACATAGGCTTTGATAACAATAGCAGGAGGGTGTGGATAACTTGGATAAATAAATAGACAAATAGATCCATTAGCCAATTACAGGGGGTTGCGGATAACTTGGGTAAATAGATAGATAAGTAGATCTATTATAACTCTAATGGATCTATTTTTATTTGTGCGTGGATATTTCTTAACTTCTCTAAATATTTTTATTTTTTGTTTATTTATTTTAATTTTATTAATGTTCATATATTGGGGGGGGGGGGGGGTGATTAAATGGTATTTGATTAAATGCTTTGCCATAGTATTATTTAGTTTTTTATCTTAGTCTTTGTAATTCTTCTATATTATTTTTGAAGTATTCTAAATGTTCTATATCTTTTGTTATAAAATATTCAATTAAATTCTCTTTCATAAGTATCTCTATTGCTCTTATTTCTTCCATATCTTGTCTCTAATAATTTAAATATTTGTAGTTTATCATTTTATCCTGTAGTTATTGTAGATTTACAAATTTCTGTATAATAATTAATCCTAATTGTACTGTAATGTATATCTAATTCTAGATTTTCAATGTTGTTTATCATCTCGTGTTGTTCTTCTCGTAGTGAGTTTTTTAAATTATATAAACTATCACATGTAATTTTTTCTAAATTTTCTAGGGTTTCTTCTGTCCACATTAATTTTTCTTTTAGATTTTCCATTATTTCTCTAATTCAGTTTCTATAATAAATTTCTTAATTTAGATTATTTTGATTTTCTCTAGTTTTTCTAATATATTCTAACATTTCTTAATCTGAATAATATCCATCTGGATAATTATCTAGGTATAGTCGTTCTATCCAATTTATAATTTCAATTTCATAGACTAATATATTTTCTAATATTATTCTCTTAATATCTACAATTTCTATATCTCTAAGTATATATAAGATTAATATTTAAAGATTATCTGTCATTTAAAATTGGTTAAATATTTTATTATAATATTTTTTAGTTTTTTGTTTTAATCTCATTAATTTTTCTATATTTTCACTGATAAATTGTATATATTTTATATTTTTAGTCCTCATATATTCATTTAAATTTGTTTTCATTTTTTTTTTCTATTAATTGTATATTTTTCATAACTATTTTTCTAAACATACGTAATTTATCATGGTTGGTGTGTAGGTTTGGTATGTAGGTATTTATAAGAGTAGTTATGTAGGTGAGGTATGTAATTTATTCTAGTTATAAAATATTTATCAAATATTTTTTTCAATATGATTTTTCTTATATCTACAATTTTTATATCCTTAAGTACATACAAAACAAGTATTTTAAATTTCTCTACCATTTCGTCAGATAAATAAGTATTCATTTTTCATATGATACTTTTTTAAAATATTCCCTTCAATCATACACATAACAAAATATGATCATTTTAGATTACTATATACTAGATTATTCTTAAATAACATATTCGTCGGTCACTATAGCATGGTAATCTGGATAATTTTCCCTTAAACAGCGCCTCTACTCTGGCTATTCCCCTATCACGGTTTTTTTGCCTCACCAGTTTCACCTTTAGGATGGCATAGTTCTTAGGAATTTTTCTCCTTTTCCACTTTGCGAATAAACTTCTTAACATGCTATTTTTCGAATAATTCTACTATAAAACAACTAACATGAACTTATTTTATCATATCATGATTGTTAATTATGAATTTAGCTATTCATAATCATAAATAAATATACTTGTTCTGGTAGGTTTGATAATTCTAAGCTTTGTTCATCCATAGCTTTTTCCATTGAAATATACCTGTTTTTAATAAATATTCAAAAGTTTGTTGTGAAAGAAAAGTGTTTACTTCAACGCATGAAGGCTTATCCTTTTTTCTGCCTTCGATGCCTTTTATTTATAATGAATCCTTTACATGGTTCGTGATGTTACAAAAGTAAAAAAAGGAGGCTATCCTATTTTACACCTATTCGAATATATCTCTTTACACGTTTCCTAAATAATTACATCTTTCAAAAAGTCTTATAAAGACAAAGAAAACAATTATGGTAAGTGCCAAAAAGTCTTAAAGTAAATAGTATCTAATAATTTACGTAAAGTTTTCAAGAAAAAGTATTTATTCTTTCATATGTCACTTTCAACTTTAATTAACTTGTCTCTCTATTATTGCTCCGTTGTTATCTTCTTCTTGTCGTTTTTGTTGCTTTTCTATCTTTTTTCAAGCTAGCATGCTTATCCTCTTGACTTTTTCTTTTATTCTAGACGGACTTCTGGGATAATATTATCTTCTCCATTACATCTCGAACATTGATGGTCTGGATATTTGTGTCCAATTATCTTGCGATATCTTGTTAATAATCTGTCTGAAATAAATCCTTTCCTAATTACTCTTGCAGTAGATTATTTTTTTGGGTTAAGTAACGTCATTATCCATTTTCTGATATCTTCCATATCTTCTTGTCGTAGTTCTTTTGAATTTGAGTAAATCATCTGATGGTCTCTTGAATAATAGCTCCATATTGGGTTTCCATTGATATAATTATTTGCTAATTCTTGGATAATTGTAGCTAGTCCAATGAGTCGTTTATTTTGCGTAGAAATCAGGTGTCTTAATTCTGGGTATCTCTGGCTGCTGCCCAATATCTTCTGGTATAATCATATCTCTGGTTAATTCTATTTTTACAACTTGTATAACTAGTTTGATCTCGTCGTATAATATCTCTGCTGGTGCAGTATAACACTTTATATAAAATAGATTTCCTTTGGTTACTCTTTTATAGATGGTGAATACTTTATGTAATTCTTCTATAGCTATTAATTCTTCTCCATCTTGAGTATATACGATATTAAATAATCCATAGTCGAAACATGTTTTTATTAAGCTTAGATTGATTTTGGATAGTGCGATTAGCTTGTTGTAACCTTGCAATTTTTGGGTTATATAGTTTGTGTTTGGACCTTGGGTATCTGTAGCTCTGGGGTTTAGGTTTAGAAAAGTTTGTACTTTGTAGATATTTTCTATGTATTCTCGGGTTATATAGTTATAAGCTTTTTTATCTTGGTTCAGACTATTTCGGTATGTGGTAATTTATGGGGGTGGAAATAAGGGGTCTTTTTGTGTTTTTTTGGTATAAATGGTTTCTCAAATATCTTATTTATGTTCATGTTCTGGTATCTATGTCTACTAACTCCTTTGCTTGTACCTGCAATTGTAGATTGATAAACGTTGTGGGTTTTATGGAGTGTTCCAACGTCTCCTTTTAACTCTGGAATTTTAATGTCTTCTGATCGACATAACTCTGCACACTGCTGAGTTAGCTGATTTGTAGCTTTAGACTTAAGTTTAACTTCATTAGTCTTTAGCTTTTCTATTTCATTACCCATACTGTCCACTTTCATTGAAAGCGTAGTTAGGGTTTTGAGTATCATTTCTAAAGCATCATCTTCTATTATATCAGTCTGTGTAGCTTTCTCTTGATATGTAATCTGCAATAACATTTTTGTTAGTACTAATTATTTCAATTGTAAATGTAAAATTTAATATATTCAATACTAGTCTCCGAATTTCTTTTGTTGTAACTGAATTTTGTATTTTCTTTGTTAGCCACCACCGAACCTGGGTATTATCTGTTCTCACAATAAATTTTGTTATATACAATATATGGTTCAAATGCTAATAAACATTTATATAACGACCATAATTCTTTTTTATATATTTCCCATTTTATTTTTGTTTCATTAAACATACCTGAGTAGTATCTGCAATGATGTTCTAATTTTTCATTTTCGTATCTGTATTTACGTACTCCTCCATAACTATATTCACTTGTATCTGCTTCTAATATATATGTAAATTTTTTATCTTTGTCTGGAAATTGTAATTTTGATAATTCTTTATAAAGTATTTTTATTTTCTGGACTTATTTTTTTATCTACTTCGTTGTAATTATATTCTACTTCCTTTTTTAATTTTTTCTGTAAAGGTTTTAGGTTTTCTGCTAATTTTGGTATATATTCTCTTACTTGGTTTATTAATCCTAAAAATGATTGTAATTTCTTTTTTGTATCTAATTCTTCTTTTGAGTTTATTATTTTTTGTACTATATGTTGTTGCATTTTTACTCCACTTTTATCTATTTGTATTCCTAAAAACTCTATCTGGTTTTTCATAATTTCAGCTTTCTTTTCACTTAAACTTATTCTCGATTTTTCTATTATATCTGTAAATTGTTCTAATAATTTTAAATGTCCTCTTGAGTTTTTGTATATAGTAGTATATCATCTATGTCTACTATACAATTAGGTAATTGTTTAAAATAACTATCCATGAAATGTTGATATCTACCTGGTGCGTTTTTATATCCAAATGGTAATACGTTCCATTCATAAAATCCTTGTGGTACCGTAAATACGGTTAATTCCTTAGATTCTTTTCTAACTTTAAGTGGTAAAATCCTGATTTACAGTCAAATTTACTAAAATAGTTATATCCTTGTATTTGTCTTATTTTTAATATCTTATTTGGTATTGGATAATTATATGTCATAGTATTTGCATTTAAATTTCTATAATCAATAACCATTCTACTTTTACCTTTTCTTTTGTTCACTATATTTATTTACTATAAATGCTGGACTATTGTGTTTACTATTACTTTTTTGTATATACTGTTTTTCTA
>NC_061117.1:22701496-22908560 GCF_002878395.1 Capsicum annuum | reverse complement strand
TATGTATGTATGTATGTATGTATGTATGTATATTCTAGACTATCTATTGTTGATTCTAAATTTGATATTTCTTCTTTTTGTGCATTTATTGAGTTTTTACTAACTCCGATAATTATGTTATACTGTAATCTTTCAATCCTTATTTTTAATTCTTTACGTTTTTCAGATATTATTTGTTTTAATTCTTTATATTGTTGTAGTTTTTGTACGTTATCCATCTAAACTAATATGATAAATATTGTTTTGGTAAATACCTAAATTTGATTGTTTCATAATCAAATAAATCCAAATATATACTAATTCCGTATCTTTAAACAACATAGGTTCTGATACCAATTGTAGGGGGGTCCAGATAACTTGTATAATTGAATAGATGTATTATAACTCTAATGGATCTATTCTTATTTGTGCGTGAATATTTCTTAACTTCTCTAAATATTTTTATTTTTTATTTATTTATTTTAATTTTATTAATGTTCATATATTGGGGGGTGATTAAATGGTATTTGATTAAATGCTTTGCCGTAGTATTGTTTAATTTTTTCTCTTAGTCTTTGTAGTTCTTCTATATTATTTTTGAGGTATTTTAAATATTCTATATCCTTTGTTCTAAAATATTCAATTAAATTCTCTTTCATAAGTATCTCTGTTGCTCTTATTTCTTTCATATTTTGTCTCCAATATTTTAAGTATTCGTAGTTTATCATTTCATCCTATAGTAATTGTAGATTTAAAAATTTCTGTATAATAATTAATCCTAATTGTACTGTAATGTATATCTAATTTTAGATTTTCAATGATGTTTATTATCTAGTGTTGTTCTTCTCGTAGTGAGTTTTTAAATTATATAAACTATCACATGTACTTTTTTCTAAATTTTCTAGGGTTTCTTCTATTTACATTAATTTTTCTTTTAGATTTTCCATTATTCCTTTAATTCGATTTCTATAATAAATTTCTTCATTTAGGTTATTTTGATTTTCTCTAGTTTTTTTAATATATTCTAACATTTCTTAATCTGAATAATATCCATCTGGGTAATTATCTAGGTATAGTTGTTCTATCCAATTTATAATTTCAATTTCATAGTCTAATATCTTTTCTAATATTATTCTCTTAATTTCTAAAATTTCTATATCTCTAAGTATATATAAGATTAATATTTTAAGATTAACTGTCATTTAAAATTAGTTAAATACTTTATTATAATATTTTTTAATTTTTTATTTTAATCTCATTAATTCTTCTATATTTTCACTGAGAAATTGTATATATTTTATATTTTTAGTCCTCATATATTCATTTAAATTTGTTTTCATTTGTTTTTCTGTTGTTGATAGTCTAGAATATATATATCAACATAACCTATTTACATCAAAATAAAATGAACAAAGAAGAATTTATAATAGACGAAAAAACATATGAAAATCACGAAGGATTAAAAATAAAAATAGTATTCTCTAATTTAGGAAGGAGATATAAGAAAATAGGTGAACATTTATATTTGATGTTAGAAAAAGAAGAATTAAAATTAGAAGATAGCTTGACAGTCATGGTAAGAATTGAAAGAGAAAACGAAGAGATAGATAGAAAAAAAGAAATAGATAAAATAAAACAACAAACCACAGAAGAAATACGAAAAATAGAAGAAACTAAAAATAGTAGGATTGCTGAATTAGAAAAAGAACTACAAATGCTAAAAGATTTATATGAAAAGAGACAGAAAGAAAAAGAAGAAAAAGATAAAGAACAAAAATTATTAATTGAGATAAATCAATTTAAAGAAAAATAAAAAATAAAAAATAAAGAACAAGAAACCAGTGAATTAGGAATAAATATAATAGATGCTGAAAAAACAGATAATTATAATTCGGAAGATAATGAAACATATACAGAAATTCCCTATTTTGGTAACCAATTAAAAAGTTGGCTCATTTCTGTCAATTTCTAGTTATTAAGTCTCACTTTGGTCGCGTATTCTTAGTTAAAGGCCTAATATGTAGAAGCGAATTCAAAATGTAAAAGAATATATAATTAGTTTTTAAATTAACGAAGATGAGCGAATACTCTCAATAACAAGAAGTACTGTTTAATTAAGCGTAACTTAGTGAAAAAATACCTCTTACTTTTTAGATTTGAATAATTTTTTTTTTTTTAAATATGCTAAAAACATCATATACTGACATTTCTACAAGTAACATTTGAAAAGAATGGATATGCATAGATCTTACCTATCATCGTGAAGTAAAATTACTGAAATTTTTGTAAACTTTTAAGCTACACTTTTGTATTTTGTATATGGATTAAGAAAAGTTGGGAGTACGTGTAGGTGATGGGAGACAAATGCATGGAAATTCACCTTGTACAACATTGTCAGACTTTATAACTTTATTATATACTCCAATTCATATGACATGCCTTTGTCCGACAGGACTAGAAAAGCCTTTTCTTTGTCTATTTTATTTTACCTATGGTTTTGTCTAATTTCCCCTTTTTTCACCTACCTATTTTTTTATTACAGTAATTATTTTACCTCTTATGAAATGTTGACCGAACAAACCAAATTAAGGAAAGGCATGAAAGTTAAGAATTAAAATATAACAGTAGTCGATAATTGAGATAAGTTATGTTGAAATTAGTTATGTAGAAATTATTTTTTATTGTGTGTTTGATTTGTTATATTTAAAATAGTATGCATTGTATAATTTCTAATAATAAATTATTTGTTTACAAAAATATCCTCCACCTTATTTTATTTTTTTCTTTTATTTTCCTTGCAAACTTTATTTGTTCATTCTAAAAAATAAAATTTTCATCTTATTTAGTTTAAATATTTGTGTGTGTATTCTCATGATTGTATCGTGCGTTTTTGAAAATAAAACTTTCATCTTAAATTTATTTTAGTAAAAGAGATTTTATCGTTTTTGTCACTTCATTTAAGCATATATCACTATTTTATTATAAAATATTAAAGTTATCTTTATTTTAATTGATATATAAAATTTAAAATTTTAAGTGGCAAAAGATTATTTAATTAAAAATATGTAATTAAGTAGTCGATCAATATTTTTATAAGAGAAATCAAATTATAAATAAGCATAAGCATTAGGCAAACAAATTCAACGTATAATATACTCATAAATAAAAATTATATTTGTAATATAAGTTTTTAATAGAAAATATATTATCAAAAAAATAACGAGTAGTGAAGAAAATGGTATTAAAAATTATAAAAATATATATGGATGTGAAAAAGTGATGTATAAAAGAGGGTTTAAAGTGGGTATTTTTGTTATTTTACGCATTTTATCCCAGTATAAATTATTCCGATATTACTATACCACTCTAAAGTAGGGATAACTTATCCCGATACTACTTATTAATCTTGGATAAGTTATCCCACACTTTTGTAACCAAACAAGGAATTAAGGGGTACTACAAAATTATCCCGAGATTATCTTTTTTTACCCCTTACACCAAACGATCCCTTAGGAAAAGTGGGGGTTAGTCTTTTCTTTTTATTTTTTTCTTATTTAGTAGTCCTATTTAGTATTCACATATTATTCTTCAATTTTTACTATTATATTTGCTTTGTTGGGAATCTTAGTAACTAAGTTGATGGAGATGAGCCATGAGTGACAAGTTTAAGACTGTTGTTCAAGCTGGTCATGAACTTTGTATTGATTAACTACGTGGTAAATAATGTGTTTGTTAGTTATTAGAAAAAAGTTCGTTGACTATCAAACTTTTACCTTGTTGGTGAGGATTTAATTCTTCACCTTATAATTCTTTCCCCCATTTCCCCTTCCTTTACCCCAATTGGAAGCAAAATATTTGTATTGTTTATCTTGCTCTTTTGCTGACTTTTTTTTCCTTTCTATCTTGTGCGGATTACACTTCTTTTGAGTCGAGGGTCTATTGAAAATTGTCCGATCTTTACCCCACAAAGGTGGTAGGGAAAACATTTTTGTACGTCCTACCCTTCTCATAATCCACTTATAAAATTACACTCATATAATATTATTGTTCATGTATTGTATGTTGCACGTACAATGTATCCTGTATATATACATAGAAAGAGTCTTAACTAGATTGAAAAAAATTGTCTAGTAATCTAAAAATATTTACATAAGTTAAATAAAATGCATATTCTACAATTTTCATTGTTTTATCTGGCCAACAAAGTAGATAAATAAATAGGGTAATATTAGTAGAATTTTATAAATATTGATTAATATTGATAATATTTATGAATTGACTAATATTAGCACATCGCATTTTTCCTCTGAAAGGCCAAATTGGATAATTTTCTCTAAAATTTACATATATATACACAAACTAAAGTTATCTTATTACATTATATACCAATTTGGTAAAGTATTTACATATATCCCAAAATATTTACATAAATTCCTTTCTTTTCAACTTTTTCTCTCTTAAATATTATACATCTAAAACAAGGTTTTCTCTTCCGTATTTTACTCCCCCATATGCTCCCACTAAACACATGATATATCCTCCATATTTGAATCCCCTTTTTCACAGCAAAATTCAAGTTACCTGTATTTGGAGGTTACAAATTTGTAAGTTTTGAAGATTTATTCGATTGTTTTTTTTAACTTTACCATTTTTTAATTTTTCCCGTATATTCTATGGATGCATGTTCGTTTATATGAAATTACCTTATTTTGCAAGTATTTTCAAGTTTCGTAGTTCGATTTTTTCGGTTTTCTTCATATAATACAAATTCAATTTTTTATTTTCTTTGTTTTTAGTTGCATCAGGTTAATCGAATCAGTGTAAAATTGGTAATGGATTCTCGTCCTAACTTTAGTTTAGGATTTAGTCAGTTAGATTCTAAGAAACAAGATATTTTTGTTGGGTTTGTTCCTGGTACATTTGATTTTGAAGAACCCAATTTCGCAGAGAATCGTTTAAAGCATCGAAATGACCCGACAACAATGAAGAAATTGAAGGAAACGACCAGTTCTAGATCGAAGAAGTCAAGTTCAAAAGTGGTTAATAAGAAGAAGTTTGACGATTCTGGTCGTCCACGTCTTCCGAAGGTATTAATTATACATTATACTTTACTTACTTTGGAATATTAATGTATAATATATTGGAACACATTAATTTTTTAGAACCCTAATGTATAATGTTACTATTCTGTTATACATTTCAATATTTTATATATTGGATGTTCTTATTACATATAAGAGGCATTTTATCTTTTTTGTGTTATTATACAGTTAGGAAGTCTTCGTTTTGTATAAGGTTTTATTATACATTCTGACAAGATTATATGTCATATATGTTTAAGGTGAAATGTTTAGTCTGGCATTATACATTGCATATATTCGAATACTAATGTATAATTTTTTTATTCTACTATATAAATCTTTATGTTATACATTTCATGCTCTTATTATACATAACAGGCATTTTATGTTTTATTTGATATTATACATTTAGGGAGTTTTCATAGTGTATAAGGTGGCATTATACATCTGAATAGCTTATATGTGATACATGTTTTTAAGGTGAAATAACTTAGTATGTAACACTATACATTACTGCATTTCACTATTTAATTGTATAAGTTACCCTCAAACATGTGTAACTTTGTGTGTAATTATTGTATTATTTTATTATTCCATGGCATGAAATACTGTATAGACAAAGTCCTGGATCACCCTTTGCATATCGGTAGCTTATGCAACCGTGGTTTTGCTGAAGACATAAAGACTTATTTTGAAAAAGATGTTTTAGGGGCATTTAGAAATACGTTATTTGGGATTTTTCTTGACTTGCCGCAGTGCAACTGGATAGAGCAGATTTCAAAATGTATCCTTATGCTATAAATTCAGCAAGATATTAAGGACGAGATTCATGTATGGGTGCAGGAGAACGGAGTAGGGGGAAGAACATCTTTTTCCAGTGAGCTTGTCACCGAAATAGTGCCTCGTCGTAGAGACCGTCCACTCCTCCCCAAAACCCAATCGAAATCAGCTTCAAACCCCTTAAAATCGTGACACCAGTGACCGACTACTCTGCCGCAACCACTATTACTGTTCCAGCGATGGAATTTTTGCTTGGAACGCACCAAATCGGTCTAAATTGTCCCAAAAATATTAAGAAAATAGTGGGTTCACCTTTGGGTTTTCGACAGTCGAGTTCAAGGTCTGTTTGAGATTTGGTATTGGTGAAAGCGGAATAAAGGGGATATATCAAAGTTGGAGTTGTTTGTTTTGTGAGGTTCAATCCGAGATTATAGACGCGGTCCAGTCGGAAGGAGAAACTTTAATCAAAAGCAACATTTGAGGTTCAATTCTATATTCTCTACTTTTTAGTTTTTACATAATTATGAATGATTTATGTGTTTGGCATGTTTGAATCTTTGTGATGTGTGGGTTGGTGTTAGATTTGGATATAAAAACTTGATCGGTGGATTGTATATTGAATTGGTATAATCGTATTAAAAAGTTGGGGCGCTAACTGAAAATTTTCTAAAGTGAATTAGGATTAATTTTGATTTATTGTTGTTTTGATTCATGACGCCGTCGATCGCGATAGTGCCATGATAGGTCGAGTTGGGTAGGCAAAAAGTAAGTCGGGTAGTCAAAGTTTAGTATCTATAATTGTTGAATGATGGAATGTTTGTGAAGGATTTTGATTTATGCATTGGGATCTATTGTATTCATTTGGCCGGGATATGCCCCAAAGTATCATGTACTTGAAGATGGCGCACGATCAAGGCCCGGAACGTCGGGTGGAGAAAGCAATGGAGTGTAGTTAGGATTAGCCTAGAATAACAGTAGGTTTATATTTCCATATTTTTTATTTTTTTGGGACTGTATAATTGGACTGAACACTAAATTTTGGATTATTTTATTTGGTTTTGCTTGATCGATTGTTGTGCGTGCTTTATGTGGTTTATACAGTTTTAGTGTTAAATTAGCCGATATGCTCCACCAAGCAACTGTGGTCGAACCACGGGATCGAGGGGTGCCTAACACCTTTCCCTCGATCAACAGAATTCCTTAGTCGGAATCTCTGTTCGTGAATCAGTTTTATAGAGTCAAAACTATTTTGAAAGAGGATATCCAAGGGTGGCTTGGCACACCCGATTTATGCCAAGTGGCAACTCCGATTTTTAAATAAATAATCATTTTTCGAAACAAATTCTCATCTTTTTTCACTAAATAATAAAAACCCTTTCGAACCTTAAAATGATATCTTTTCGGTTTAAATAAAGGGCTGTGATAGCTCTGACGACTCTGCTGGGAATTTTTTCAGAATTCGAGCTTATTTTTGGTGTTGTATCGACTTAGTTTGACATCATGGGTGTATAAACATTGTTTGTGTTATTGTTTTGAGTGCCTACGTGCTCTTTGTTTACAGTTTTTCTTATGTGTTACTGGTTTATATCTGGCATCATGTGCATAACCTGAGTCAATTCTTTCTACAATAAGTTCTGTAGTACACGCTGTGTACATGAACTATAGTTGATTCACCCTTATTTTAGGAGGGGGAGCGGTTGGCTGGTATGGATTAAGTGGAAAGCAAAGCAGCCACTATCAACTATACGCTCTCCCGAAAAGCCTTGTTAGTGAACTCCAGCATAGGTCAGCCTTTAGGTCAGGCTTATGTGCATTATATTGAGACCTAGTGGGGCTCACTTGGTCCTTTATAGGAGACTCACCTCTAAAGCATCCCTACGTGCTAAATGTTGTATCTTTGAGGGTAATAAGGTTATTTGACAGATTGATTTGGGCAAAAACATATGCTAGAAGTAAAGGAAGTGTGTAGGCAAGGAAAAGTTTCTTTTTTTTTTTTAAAACGAGGGAAAAAGAGAAAAAGGCGAATCGAAAAAGAGTTTCGTAGTTTTTTTTAGAGTTTTTTTATGGTTTTTGTTCTTCACAATCCAAAAATTCAAAAAGATTTTTATCTTTTGCACTCATTTGTCAAAATAAAAAACATCAAAATATTTTTCTTTTGTTTCCTTTAGCTAGTGTTCACAATTCGAAAACTTCAAAAAGGATTTTTCATTCATAGGATTTTTTATAAAAGAAAAATGCAAAAATTGTAGGAATTTTGTACATTTTATGAAAAAACCAAATAGATTTTTCTTTCCTAGTTGTTGGTGTCAGTTTTATGTAGAGTGTCAAAGTGAAAACCCCCCCAAAAAAGTTTTTTATCGTTGTCAGGGTTCAGTCGGTTATTTAATCCTTAATTGTCCAATCTAGAAGAACTACGCACCCATGATTCTCCTATCTCAGGAGTGAGATACACAGGAAGCCTATTATAGGTTCGGGGATCTTATTTAAAAAATTCAAAATGATTTTTTTCACTCTTCATTTAGAGTAGGTGTTTCATACATGTCTTGAAAAGAAAAATATAAAATAAAGAGATTATCCTCAATAGTCGTAGGTTTTATTTTTGGTTGATCTTATTTCAAAAATCCAAAAATATTTTTTTTTACTCTTAATTTAGAGTAGGTGTTATATGCATCAATAAAAGAAAACTATAAAAGATTTTTCTTTAATAGGTTAAAGTTTTATTTTCTTATGAAGTGCAAAATTGAAAGCTCAAAAAGAGTTTCTTTGGTAATCATAGATTTCATTTTTTATAGGTTATTAAAGCTGAAAAATTAAAAAAAAAAAGATTTTCGTCTATTCTTTTGACAATTTGTCATTTTTCTTTTCTTCTTAAAATTTCAAGAAAAAGAAAAAGAAAAAGAGTTTAATTGGCCATTTTGGCAAAACTTCACGAACTATGAACACCTGATTCTCCTCTTTAGGGAGTGAGATACGTAGGCACCCTTCTTGGGTTCGGTGATCTTTTAAAAAAAAATAAAAAGAAAAAAGGAGAGATTTTGAGAAAGTGTTGAACTCTAACGCATTTGCTATCTCTTGTTCAGTTAGTTTAAGGTGGTTGGTTTGTGGCACTTTGGATGGTCCTCCATATTGCACCAAGTCACAGAGAAAGTTATGGCCAACAAAGATATCGAGTTTATTCGAGTTTGGGCTAATGGGTTGCCGCCTCCTCCAGTTCCCACTGATAATCTGGAATATCTTTCTAGCTTGTCTCCCGTATCATATGCATAATTTTTCATTTTTGTTGATATGCTACAACATGCATCAGGATCGACTCCGGGGCAACAATATCCAACCACTTCTAATGTTTATTTTCTCATCCCTCAATCCAAGACTACCATATACTTGGCTCCACCTGCTGTTCATACTTTTGCGGTGCCACCCCCACCTGAAGCTTCTACTTTTGATGTTTATCCACAAGTTGTGCCTCCCTACTCTTCAAGAGAGCCTGTATTGAATATTACTGGTGATCAGTGTTACACTTTCGAGCCTACATTCAAGTTGGCTAGTCTTTACGGTGACACTCACCCGCTTGAATTTCCTCCTAACACTGAGAAACCTATTATTACAGAAGAACAAGGGGAAATAACCAGAAAATTAAGAAGTTTAGAACTGGCTATGAAGAACTTGCAAGGACTTGGGGGTTACAAAAGTGTCTCATATAAGGACTTATGCATATTTCCAGGTGTCAACCTTCCTCCCGGTTTTAAAATGCCAAAGTTTGAGAAATATGACGAACATGGGGACCTAGTGGCACATTTGAGGTGCTATTGTAACCAATTAAGGGGTGCTGAAGGGAAGGAAGAACTACTCCTGTCTTATTTTGGGGAGAGTCTTTTAGGCCTAGCTTCGAAATGGTTTGTGGGCCAATACATTGACAAGTGGATTAGTTGGAATGACCTAGCTAATGAATTTTTACAACAATTTCAATACAATATGGAGTTGATCCCTGAAAAAAATCCCTAACTAGTATAAAAGAGAAGAACTCCAAAAGTTTCAAAGAATATGCAATTAAATGGCGTGAACAAGTGGCTAGGGTGAAACCGCCAGTGAAAGAAAATAAGATAGTGGAGGTATTTATTAAAGCGTAGGATGAAACATATTATGAACACTTGTTACCTGCATTAGGTAAGCCGTTCATTGAGGTCCTTAAAATAGGGGAGATAATAGAAGAGGGAATTAAGACTGGTTGTATTGTGAGTTTTACAGCATTGAAAACGAAAAATCAAGCAATTCAAAAGGGTTCAGGAAGTATTGAAGAGAAAAAGAATGAGGAAGATACATCTGCTATTGTTGTTGGACAGTAGGAAAGGTCAAGGAGACCACGTCGTCGTCGCTCTCAAGCTCAAACCCAAGTTCATGCCCAAGCTTTACATAATCACTCCCAAAATCCATATACTCTGTTCCTCCACCCCCATATCCAGTATATAATGCACAGCTACATGTTCAACCCCCATCTTACCCACAGTGGAACACACCAACTCCTCAGAGTCGTCCTCTAACTCCACAAACATATTAAAACCCTTCTAAGCCTGATTTTTGATCCAAGCCAAATGATGAAATAAGGCAGAAGTTGAGAGATAGATTCACACCAATTGGAGATTCGTATGCTAGTTTACTTTAGATATTGGTACAGTGGGTCATGATCACTCCTCTCTTTGGGCACACTCTTAATCGGCATTCAAGAAATTTTGATCCAAATGTATAATGTGCGTATCATTGTGATGCTTAGGGTCATAATATTAAAGATTGTCGAGATTTAAAAAGAGAAATTGAAAAGATAATTCAAGATGGATCAATTATGATGTAGAACATTGAAAGTGAGGAAAACTCTAGTCAAGCTGATATGTAAACCAGTGGCTAAGTTGCCAAGCTGAGCAATTGAGAAGTCACCTCTCTTCCTACTAGGAAGAGGTCTGATAGTTTGTTCTTTTTTCTTTTCTGTTATTCGAATTATTTTAGGGTTGTTATTCAGGATATATTTTGTTTTATCCCTTTGTCATTATGTTCAAACCCTTCTATCTTTTATTTTAATAGAATGGAATATCCCTTTTTCCCTGTGTTTTAAATATGTGTTGCTTGTTTGTTTTCTTTACATAGTACATTTTATGTTGATTTTAGTGATATGACATGCTAGCGGAATTTTCAGCCAGATCTTAAAATCCAACTTAACCATGAAACATTGAATCAGAGGGCTAAAGTTAGGAAAAACATCTGAGAAAATAGGTGGAGTGCTGAGATATTTGGTGACAAGTTGAAGCCTTCTTCGAAAATTAAGACAATTATTTTGAGAATCACAAGAATAACTTGGGTCATCAATTGAAAAACATAGCTCAATTAGGCCAAATAACGGATGTGTGCTCCCAAGGAATAGAACAAAAACCAACTCCACGAAAGCATGAGTCATTCAATGTGAGAGATATACAACAAAGGTGGAGTTGTTGTTTGACAAATGTAGAGAAAGAGGTGGCATATATGCTCAGGGTAAGTTAGTGTTGTAAAACGTGTCATAGGTGATATTGCGTACTTTCACATTGCATGCTATGTACTACCTTTTCAAGGATTGATATGACGAAGACATTTCATTTTGCTATCCAGATATTGTGTCATCCTTTGTTTACCCCATTTGAGCCTTAGTGTTATTTTCTTTCATACCCCTCTTTTCAAATCAAGATAGAGTCAACAAAGCTTAAAAGAAAAGTATCAACCAAAACAGTAGAGTCAGAAAAATTTCAAAAAAAAAAAAAAAAAGAAAAAAAGGAGAAGAAAATACGACCAAAAAGAAACTAAAGAGAAGAGTGCCAAGAAAAATAGAGTCATAAAATTCCCAAAGAGAAAGAGTTAACAAAAGAAACATAGAAAAAAAGAAATTAGAATCATGCAAAATAAGCTGCCAGAACTACACATGACCTGATTCTCCTCTCTCGGGGGTGAGATACGTTGGCTACCCTACTAAGGGCTCGGTCCAACCAAATAAACAATTTAGAGTCACCCAGTCAATAAAAACTAGGGCATGAGTTAATCCTCATTGTTTGAGTCGATTCCAAAAGTTGTAAGTCCTACCCTACTTTAAGTGTCGTTTGGGCCCCATGCCATCCTTTCTTTCTAACCCTATCCAAAAGCTAAGTTACAACCAAAGAAAGAGCTTCAGATCAATCTTTGAGGATGTTAAAGCTAAGCATACAAGGAATATGATGATTTATTTGGGAATTACTTGTCTTCCTCAGCATAAGGACTCAGGAGAGAAATAAAAATGAAAAAGTCTAATTGGTGAAAACTTTCACGGGCACCATAAGGAGATGGTAAGTCGAGAGAGATAAAATAAGAGAGTCTTATCAGTGAAACTCTCAAGGGCATTGTAGGATGACTGTGAATTAAGAGAAATGAAAATAAGAGAGTCTCATTAGTGGAAAACCTTTACAGACACTATAAGGCAATGGTGAGCTAAGGAAAAGAAAATGAGAGAAGCTTGTTGGCGAAAATCCTTCAAGGCGCCACTGGATGAATGGGGTCTTAAATGCAATTGACCTAAGGAAGCAACTCAGTTTCAAGGCCATTAACTCAACAACAATGGGTATAAAGTTTGGATGAAAAGATCAAGCTGCTTAATCCAAAATGCATGGCATAATCATTAGAGTTAACTGTCACTTTTATATAAATTTTTGTTTCTTTATTTCACAAGGGGACATTAATTGTCTTTTCTTTCTTCTCTTTATTTTTATTTTATCTTTCTTGAGTCAGTTATCCAAATAAAAATTATCATTTTTTTTCTTTTCTTATCTTTGAATCAAGTCCATGTCAAAACAAGTGAAAAGATTTTAAAACTGGCTACCAGCTTCTTCAATTGCACAAAGCAATACAAAGTCAGCATATGAAGAAACATAATTGTGAGCCGAGATTCGTAATTAGGAATATAGGTTAAAAAAAAGTTACCCTCAACTTTAGTTTTGATTCTTTCTACAATTAGATCTTCTATCACCAAAGAAAGGGCCTGCAGAAAGTTTTATCAATAGACAAGTCGGGGAACTCATGAAAATACTAGGGTTCAAAGGGTCTATCTGAGAAGCATGACAAAGCAGAGATACTGTGTTTGCTTTAATCACTCTTAATAATCTAAGTTTGGGACAATGATTCAACAAGTCAAAGATATATGCTAATGGTTAGATGCAAGGTTAAAAGTGACGGGGGCAAGAGCGATCGTCATGAAAGCTAAAGCCACAACCTAGTCACTATGTCTTAAACTCACAAGTTTTCTTTGATGAAACATAAAACATATTACCTTCAAAGCAGGGACTTCAGAGCATAAACATCAAGGGCTACAATGCCGCACTTTTACAAATGCAGGAAGCAATATTGCTGCATAGGTTTGATAACAAAATCATGGTAAAAATTCATCATCCTATATCTCGCGGAGGCACACTTGTCCAGGGATTTCAGTTTTCATTTGCTAGGCGATACACTTCTTAATTTTAACCTTCACTCCTAGGAGACGTACCTTTTAGTCGAGTCATTCCCCTTGACTTTTAGAAGACGTACCTTTTAGTCGAGTCATTTCCCTTTGATTCCTATAAGACGTACCTTTTAGCCGAGTCATTCCCCTTGACCACTAGAAGACGTACCTTTTAGTCAAGTCATCTCCTTTGATTCCTATAAGATGTACCTTTTAGTTGAGGCATCATCCTTGATTCCTGTCAGGCGTACCTTTTAGTCGAGTCATTCCCTTTGACCCCTAGAAGATGTATCTTTTGGTCGAGTTATTCCCCTTGATTCCTATAAGACGTACCTTTTAGTGGATTATTCCCCTTGACCCCTATAAGACGTACCTTTTAGTCGATTCATCACCTTTGATTCCTATAAGACGTACCTTTTTAGTTGAGGCATCACCCTTGATTCCTATCAAACATACCTTTTAGTAGAGTCATTCAACTTGACCCCTAGAAGACGTACCTTTTAGTCAAGTCATTCCCCTTGATTCCAATAAGACGTACCTTTTAGTCGAGTCATCCCTTTGATTCCTATAAGACATACCTTTTAGTCGAGTCATTCTCCTTGGTTCCATAATGATGTGACTGTCACAAAAGTCCTTTAATGATAAACAGGAGCAAAATTTAATTCTTGTGTTTGGAACTTCACTTTTCTGGAAAATGAAATTTCCTTATAATACTCTTTGTTTAGGATAATTTTCTTTTTAGTTTTGATGTGATTTCAGGAGCCCGCCTGAAGATCAGGGTGAATAAATGAAAAGTTAAGCAAAATGGTGAAAAGTTTAAAGTCAAGTAACAGGGCGAATAAATGAAAATTCAAGCAACATGATGAAAAGTTGAAAGTCAAGCAACAAGGTGAAGAAATTGAAAGTCAACAGATTGAAAAATAGCAGGTCAGGAACCCGCCTGAAGAACATGGTGAAGAAATTGAAAACAAGCAACAAGCGATGAAATTGCAAGTGAGGAGCCCTCCTGAAGAATAGGGTGATGAAGTAGCGAGTCAAGAGTCAAGGAAAGATGCATAGATAGAGCTTTGTAATTTCTTTTATATTTTTAACCTGTAATTTTCATTTTGATATAATGACAGAGCCACGGACTGAAACCTCGATGGAACCTCACTCGACACTCCAATTCGGTGTAGTTCCTCTCCTTCCAACCCTTTGAGATACGAGTCAATTGATTCCTTCATAACTTGGGTAGGTAGGATGTCTTAAGTCAAGACCCGGTTGCTCTTCCTCCTTCTGTTTCTTTCCTTGAGTAATGGTCGGGTCAAAATTTGATCTCGTTGTCTACTTCTTTGTCTGAAAATACTTCGTGTTTGCATTCAAAGGGGGTTTGATGTAGACACCTAATTTTGTCCCTTTCGAAGACCCAAGTTATTCATTTTTACCTTTGTCTTACTATGTGTCCTACCCCATGTGACAATCCCTTCACAAAAATAGAGAAATAACAACCCTTAACAAAATCCCTAACAAATTTTATATTGTTTTAATCCTATCCTAACTACCTCACCCCTCATCCTAACAACCGTATCCTATGAAATTAGGACACGTCACACCCCAATTTCCCTACCCCTCACGTTTTTATCCAGGTTGAAACTATTTCTAAGGAAACAAAAAGTAGTGAGCCCCACAGGAGAATATTCCTAATATTGTTCAATTCCTAACAGAAAAGGTGAGGGTCATATTTTCAATAATACACCTAAAGAGGGGAGGGGGACAAAGGATAATTTCCATCTTTACAAATAAGAAGAGGGCCCACGGGAGAATTCATCTTCTCCAGGGGTATAATACGCACCTACACACATCATCACTAATAGGCATTCTCACAATATATATATATATATATATACCACCATTATCGGAGAGGGATAGACACTGCTATAACCATCGATACACACCCAATCGAGAAACAGTGAGGAAAGAAAAGGAGAGAATTAGTAAGCAAAAAAATAAAGAAAGAAAGAGAGAGAAGATCGAGAAAGAGAATGGAGTAGGGGGAAGAACAACTTTTTCTAGTGAGCTTGTCACCAGAATAGTGCCTCGTCGTAGAGACCATCCACTTCTCCCTAAAAACCAATCGAAATCAGCTTCAAACCCTCTAAAATCGTGATACTAGTGCCCGACTACTCTGCCGCCACTGCTGTTACTGTTCCGACGATAGAGTTTTCTCCTGGAATGCGCCAAATCGGTCAAAATCATCCCAAAAATATTGGGAAAACAGTGGGTTCACCTTTGGGTTTTCAAAAGTCGAGTTCAAGGTCTCTTTGTGATTTACTATTGGCAAAAAATAGAACAAAGGGGATATATCGAAGTTGGAGTTGTTCGTTTTGTGAGGTTTGATCTGAGATTATGGATGCGGTCTAGTTGGAAGGAGAAACTTTAATCGAAAGCAACATTTGAGGTTCAATTCTATCTTCTGTATTTTTTAGTTTTTACATAATTATGAATGATTTATGTGTTTGGCATAATTGAATCTTCGTGATGTGTGGGTTGATGCTAGATTTGGACATAAAAACTTGATCGGTGGATTGTATATTGAATTGCTTTAATCATGTTAAAAAGTAGGGTCGCGAATTGAAAATTTTCTAAAGTGAATTAGGATTAATTTTGATTTATTGTTGTTTTGGTTCATTGACGCCATCGATCATGATAGTACCATGATAGGTCGGGTAAGAAAAAAGTAGGTCGGGTAGGCAAAGTTTAGGATCTGTGGTTGTTGAATGATGGAATATTTGTGGAGTGGTTTTGATTTATGCATTGGGATCTATTGTATTCATTTGGATGGGGAATGGCCCAAGATATTCGTATTGATTTATCCGGGGAATGCCCCAAAGTATCATGTACTTGAAGACGACGCACGATCAAGGCCCGGAACGTCGGGTGGAGAAAACAATGGATTGTAGTTAGGATTAGCCTAGAATAGAGTAGGTTTATATTTCCGTTTTTTTTTATTTTTTTGAGACTGTATAATTGGACTGAACACTAAATTTTAGATTTTTTTGTTTGGTTTTGCTTGATTGATTGTTGTGCATGCTTTGTGTGGTTTATACAGTCGTAGTATTAAATTAGCCGATATGCTCCACCAAGCAACCGTGGTCGAACCACGAGATCGAGGGGTGCCTAACACCTTTCCCCCGATCAACAGAATTCCTTAGTCGGAATCTCTGTTCGTGGATCAGTTTTATAGAGTTAAAACCATTTTGAAAAGGGATATCGAATGATGACTTGGCACACCTGATTTATGCCAAGTGGTGACTCTGAGTTTTGAATAAATAATCTTTTTTCGAAACAAATTCTCATCTTTTGTCACTAAGTAATAAAAATCCTTTCGAACCTTAAAATAATATCTTTTCGGTTTAAAAAAAGGGGTGTAACACTAATAAGTGAGGAACTGATACTGTATTGCTGAATACTGAAGGACTGAAACTATATTACTGATACATGAATAAATATTTATGATAGTTCTTATTATGACGAACTAGTCTGGTTGATTGTATCTGACAGTCTTGAAGCTGAATACTGATAACATGAGTGATTGTATTTGATAGTCCTAAATCTGATGGAACTAACTGAGTTTCGTACTGTTCTGAGTTGACTGTATCTGACAGTCCTGATATTCTGAAAAACTATCTGAGTTCTTTTACTGAGACTGAGACTGAGACTATGGAAAGTAGTTATTTAATCGACATACCCTATATATTCTATTATATTTGAGCTAGGGTCCAATCTCTGCCCTGACTGGAAGGATGTCAATACCGCGCCACTGGTAAAGACAAGCTGTGGGTAACTCTCATCAAATAGTGTCTCCAAAAGAGATGGTGGGCCCCTTATCTGACAGTGCTTATCCACTTTATCAACCCTCATCTAACAGTGTTGATGTCTCAACTTATGCTGGGTACATAATTCTGAAATGCAAGGATGACTATTAAGAATCACACCCTCCTCTGAAAGTGTGTGTTCCCATCCTTGGGTTCACTCGGTACTAATTTCTACACCTATATGAATGGACTCTGAACATAATTAAATGAATTATACGTGGACTGGGTTTACTAAATTCCATTGGCTGACGGAATACTACTGATATCTGATAAATGACTGAGTTCATGAGATTTTGAGATTTCCTGAGTCACCTGACTAACTGAATTCTACTAAACATGGTTTGACTGAGAATATCATTAAAACATGACACTGGTTCTAGGCACACAACTATATTTTTTGGGTACAAGTACCCCCAGGACTCACTAGAAGGAAACGGACACAACATGACTTACTTGAATACCTGACCACCAATAACAATCCACAATAATATAAGTGGAGAATTTCATGAAGTACATAGTCATCATAATCTTGTATATGGAAGAGAATACATATACTATGTAAATACTTACATAACTCCAATGTCATGAGCATTCCATATCACAAACAACAATACGCAACATTAGCATGGAGTTCATGTCAAATCATAAAGGATAGAGCATGGACTTGTCATTTAGGTCCTATTAAGTCATGAAAACAAGATTTCTAGTCTCCTAGGCATTTTATCGAACACCTTGCATACACACTTTATGGCATAGGTGTATTCATTAATTTAACAATTCAAGCCACCCAAAATTCCTATATTTTGACTAACATGCCATCTTAGTTTCATAGAAAGACATACAGATTCCATCTTGGAATCACTCAACACATAAACATGATCAACAATCAAGTCATAACTTGAACATCATGATATATAGCTTAAAATAGGGTTCTTGAGCTTCATGAACGAAAGAAGTCCATAAATCAATGCAACGCATACCTTAGTTCTTGATTTAATGAAGATTGACGGAGAGATTCTTGAAATTTTATGGTAGAATTTTCTTGAACTTGAATCCCCCAATTGAAACCCTAGCTTGTTCTTGAGAGGATTTTGAGAGAAGTTACAATATTTTGGTGTAAATGAGGGTTAATTCCGTGTTTTTGACTTATATAGAGGTGGGAAATTGACCAAAATACCCCTCAAAGCACGGAGGTGAAATGCTGGAATTTTTGGAAAAAGGCTATGGACAGAACGGCACGCTGCTTAGACCCCCGATCTAGCCTGGGCAGCGCCCTTCTTAGACCGGTGGTCTAAGCAAGGCTGCACGGGCCTATAGCCTTTTGCTACTGGTTTGGCCCACTAAACATACCCTTACGCTATCCAAAAAATTCTAAAACTAACCTGAGATGTACTATGACCTTGCCCCATCACAAGACAACTTAAAAATTCAAAAACGAAAGTCGGGAAGGTCGTCAAATAAATCCCCGAAGTTTGGAGGCTTAAAATGAGACTAAGTCTCAAACACTTTGCTAAATTTTCTAAGTGTTTGGATCTCTCATGGAGCTTTATGGGCTTAGTTTGACACGTGATTCTGTGGGGTCTTACAAAAACTATCTACATAAACTTAGCTTCTGTTTAGGTATAATTAACATTTTACATTAATATGTGTTTTTTACGCATAACACATCCATCTATTTGTTTGTAGAATGATGTTGGTACCACAATAAAGGAGTTTGTTCAAGACGCTGTAGATGCACTATTATTTGGGTTGTCAACACCTTCGGATACAAAGACATTGACTATTGTTACACCAAATATAGTGATGGACAGATAGTGGTCACTTCCAGATAGTTAGTTTCCACCTAATTTTTCGAATGCTCAAGTTAGGAAGCATGAACCAGCAAAAGCACGTGAAGCCACAAAAGAACCTGTAAAAAGAAACCAAAAAAATTCAAAGGTTTTCAGGTCACCATACATCACAAAATTTGGATCTAACTCTAAAGATGAGGGAAATTCCACTAATAAAGAGAAGTAGATATATGCTTTTGGTGGTTGTACCATTTACCAAGAATTGCCTAATCAATTGATCAACAATTACTCTCAATGGCTTGAAATTGGGTTACTCAATTATCATGCTGCCAAGTAAGTTATTTTGAAATATTTTTAAATTATTAAAAATACTACGGAAGCATATATCTTGGTGAAGTATAATCCTTGTTAATGTCGCAGGAAACAAACAGACAATCGCTATCTTAAAAACGCTCCAGGATTAGGTTATCTTCTGTTGGACTTTGTCGTTGTATAGGCACTCTCAAAGAATTGGTTCTACTTGATGTCGCAACTCAACACATGTTGGAATAATAAGGTAAATTAAACTAAATTATTTCCATATTATAATTGTGGTTACTGTTGAAAACTTTACTATAATGCCATATAAAACATGAAGCACTTACAATCTGATGTTACTTATAGAATCTGCTATAAAAACTAACAACATACATTTGAAAATGAAGTATAATTATGAAGTGTTATCTGAAGTACTATTACTGAATTTGAAAAAAAGTATAACAGTAAGTAATATGTAGTGTATTGACATAACTAGAACTAATACAATCAATGTCTGTTTCATACTTGACTAGCTATGTATAATAAATTTTCAAATATGTAGTATCTTTTACTATTAAATAACCACCATTGAAGAAAAGTCTTACATATCAAAACCATGTTCGACTTGATATTGTTACAAAATAAACATTAAAACGATATCGTGCATGTTTAAACTTTTATTAAAAATATACTCATTATTACAGCATACATAGAATCTGTTGTATGATTAAATATCATACATATGGTGTGATGTATAATCACATATCATACATGTAGTGGTAACAGATCATACATTACTGTTCTTGACTAATACATAATAATAACTAAAACATATGCTATTTTCTTTCAGTGTTTAACATATTTTAACTTTCTTAACATGTAACACTTAGATGTGATATTCCACCACTTGAGAAAAAAATCAAAGTTGCAGCGATGTGATACTTATAAATAAACAACAACCAGCTACTTCTTCAAAACATATATCGATAAGACATACAATCGATATTTTCCAGCAGTTCAAACAGATCAGATATCCACGCAAGAAGACTACGCAGAATATATTGCTATGGCTACGAATGAAATCGCTATTACAAATATAATTAATAGATTCTATATTCCTGCAGGATTACCATGACATATGGTTGATGAGGTATATGTTCCTGTTAACTGTGACAAAGAATTTCACTAGGTATTATCTGTAATTATGTTGAAGGAGAGAGTGATACGTGTGTATGACTCATTATCAAGTAAAAGAAAAATTGAACCACCAAAAAAAAATACAAAAGTTATCAGCTATGCTGCCTACTTACTTGTCGGACAGTGGTTTATTTGAAAAGACCTAACGAACTGATTGTTCAACACTTGAAGCGTACAAAGGGAAGCTTGGTCTGTAAATTGGTGTTATCAATCACAACTCATTTTATGTTGAATACGTTCAAAATATTTCACAGCAAGCGTCTGATAGTTTGTAAGTGACTCTTATTTTTTTTTAACATGTATAATCATGGTATAATTAGTAAATGTATTGTTCTTTCAATTTATTATCGAATCAGGACTGCAGGGTCTTTATGGCTGCATATGCAGAAATCTTGAGTGAAGGGAAACAAGTGCATTCATGTGATTTTGAAGCTGCAACTTAACGTGCACGGTATGCTTCATTACTATGGCATTACGGAGTGACAAAGGCAGAGAAAGGTTATACGAGTGATAATGACGATCCTCCTCGGCCAAGGAATAGTTTTCTCCAGTCACCTGATGAAAGTGCAATTGTTACTTTAGAGTCGCACCTTCTTATAACAAACTAATTGATTTTTAAGTAGTTGTTGTTAAACAATTATATACAGTAGTGTTTTTTAAATGTTGGATTTTAATTTACATTTTATGGATGTCATTTTTTGTTCTAATACATATTCATGTTTTGAAGACTGTTTTTCATTTACATAAACTATATTGTGCTGATTCTATATAGTTTGGTAATTAATCATTTTGCCTAACTTAATATTACCAACAATGTATAACAAGAAATTACATATTAATGTGTTATTTTATATGTAAAATATTATATTTTTTTAGTCTGAAAATTATATTATAAGTTAATTATACATTGAGCAGGTATCAAATTATTTTGAGAAATTTGTTAGATAACCACATACATGTTGTCACACTTTAATTGGTTAATTGAAAAAAACTAAAGTATATAAAAGCATAAATATTTAAAAAGTATAACACTAGATAGTACATTGTAAACATACTTAATGTATCATCCATTTGACATATTAATGGTAAGAAAATAAGAGTATTTTGTAATATCATACATACATCTTAATGTATAATCCATACTCATACACATAAAACACAATGCAAAGGATAATTAAGTTTTACACAAACTTGGTTACATCAACTTTGCCATTTCTTATGTTTTTTTAATCAAAAACTGGTACAAAAGGTTAGGTAATAGTCAATGATTTTACTTTAACATCATACATGTTATTAAGGTATAATAGTGTATCATACATTAATTGTATAAGACAGGTTATTAGGTAACTATCTTATACATAGTATATAAACACATATAACTAAATACAACTACGTTATAATTATAAGTGATAAAGTAACAAAATATGATATTTGAAAACTGTATTAATTGATTGCGAAAATATCAAACATTGATTAATAACTAAACATCAGATAACAATTACAAACATAAATTAAACTACAACCAACAAATCAACTAAAAAAATGATTACTAAATTAAAACCAAACTAAGCATAAGCATTTAGAATAACAAACTAACTTCTTCAACATTCTTTTGGAAAGTATTCACACGTCCTACGGTTGAGGCCTGCACGCCCGTATTTACCGCAATGGTTTGAACTTGCAGTAAGTGTTTCACCAGATTTCAAATGCTTTCATTTCTTTGGCCTACCCGAAGGTCTTTTGTATTTGGGTGTCAGAACTTCTTCGGCATCAATAAATTCTGGAACATTCCAATCCTTCATGTTCGACATAGGAACTATTGGGAGTTCATATATCTTGACAATGATGTTTGGCCTGTACAATTTTGAGTAGTAATGTCCATACTATTTTACATCAATATTTTTACTCTTCAAAAGGGAAATTGCGTGTGCACATGGTATTTCATCAATTTGATATCAACAATAGGTACACTTGCCACGATCAGTATCAACAATGAATCTTCTTCCAGATTCATACACACAGTACAGATAACTACCAGGTGCCTTAACTTGTTAGCAATGAATCGTTTTTTTACAGTTAAGAACATACAAATTAATAGCAAATATAAAAGACGTTCAATTATTCTAATACATATCGTCATTCGCAATGATTTAACCCCATTTCTGTCAGTATTTCTTGAAATCTGCTCTCTAGTGTTGTGTTTGTATAAGATGCAATTTCACTGTTCTTACAATTCCATGCAACAAACAAAATCCTAATTTCTTCAAGGAAACCCTAAATAGGAAGTTCTCTAGCCTCTACCAAACAACCGCTAATACATTTGGCTACATTAGAGGTCATCATTCTACCTCTATTAACAGGGGAGTGACATCGAGATCATTTTTCATATCCAGCTTCTTCCAGGTATTCCTTAACCATTGGATCAACCTTACCAACCTTTGACATAATGTAATCAAAATCTTCTTTTCTATAAGCTTTAGCCATGGAATAATAAAGGTCACTAAGTCTATCACTAAGTCTATCTTTGTTTTTTCTAAAATATTTGCAAACATTTTTACATAAATGCCAAATACATGCTAGATGGGGTACATTAGAATAAATAATGCTCACACCTTTTATGATACTTTCATTTCGACCCGATACAACACACATATTGTCCCATTCTCCAAATGCTTCTCTAAATTGATAAAAAAACCAAGTTCACGAATTATCGTTCTCCAAATCCACAACAATGTAAGCTAATGGAAGAATACATCCTAAACAAAAAAAACCAAAATAATATGTGTAGGTCAATAATATATGTACTCCATTGAGAAAGTCTCTAATTATTTTAGAATTATGTATTACATGACATCATACATGTTGTCACACCTTTATGACTTAATTGAAAACAACAAAAATATATACCATTATACATTTTTATAACGTATAAAAATACATCATACATTATAAACTTATATTTAATTATTATTAAATGTATCAGACATTAAATGTAAAATTGATAAGAAAATACGGGTATTTTACAACATCATACATACACCACAACGTATAATCCTTAATCATACACACAACACACAAAGCAAAAGCTACTTAAATTTTACTCAATTTATTTTTTCATGAATATGCCATTTCTTAGGTTGGTTAAACAGAAACTGGCGCCTCCCATATAGAAAAAAAATCAATAATACAAACTAAAATGAGTGCGATAATAATGTATGTACAGATTTAGCAAGTTTAAATTTTATCATACATTGAAGAACAACGTATAATCAGTTCGAATACATACAAAATGATCAATGACCAAAGAAAAATATCTCAAAGTATTGTATAATACCTTCATCATCAAGAGTGCTCGCCGATACAAATGTTCCTTGGTATGGCCCGCTTAAATCTACATCATCTACAACTGGAACTGGACCAAAAAATTAAAAACCCCTTATCATGGGATGTAAGACAATAAACAAGTATTTAAATTCATTATCTAATTCCTTATGCATACAAATGTATCATTCAAGATATACATGGTTTAACATATAGATATACCGGGACATTTTTTGATATCCATCTATTGGTCCACCTCTAAGAATCATAATTGCCTTTTTGTTTGTCCATCAAGCCATCATGTAGTTAATATCAACACTACAAACAACCTTTATCTCTTCAGTTATGTCCGCGGGTGTGTGTATTCTCTTATAATTAATTAATTTTGGTGCAGCATATTCACTGACAAAAGCTGTTGTCACAATCAAATTATTCAATACTCTATCACTCAGTTTTCAAGTATGTTCCGAATCATATCTCTTTATCACAAAGATTTCTGAATGATTCATCAAATATGGCTTGAGTACCCATTTGCAATCTTTGATACGACAATGTAACACATAGCTGCAGTTATATTTTTAAACATATTGTCAATGTATTAATATACATATAAAATTAATAATTTTAATAAAAATACTATAATTGACCTGTTACAGTTTACTTATACATTCAATTGAATGTATGATGACATATTAGACATTTTATCTACACTGAATTCCATTAAAAAAGGCTATTACAAAATAAAAACGTCCTTTAAAGTATCAAAAAATAAATAAAAATTATTTTTTCCATACCTTTGTTTATCAGATTGTTTAGAATAGGTGTTGAAGCTATTCGATATCGCATATTTTGCCTTAACTGATACCAAAGTTTACTTATCCTTATAAAGCTGGTTAACCTTTATTTGAGTGTTCTTGCAATCGGTAATGAAATTATTAACTTCAAATTTTGGAACGTATAATAAATACCTATTCTGCATTTCAACAACAGTTAAAGCAACCGAATCAGATTCACTACCTTTAATACACAGTACTGTCCTAGTTTCACTATCAAACTCGATATCCTTATTTGATTTGTCAAAAGTTGTTATACAGAATAGAAAATTTATAAGCCCCATAAATTATTTCTTCAACTCAATGTAAACCTACACTCCATTATCATTTATTATAATGATTAGAGATGAATTATCATCAACGATGTATTTAACTTCTATTTTTTCGAACATCGTCAATACTCAATTCCATCATGATTGTCACAATTAATTTCAAAAAGTTTATACTTTTAGAAACAATAATGGCGTCACATTTGTATGCTTTATAACTGATTTTAATCTCCCAAACACCGAAATGAGGCAATAATATGGGGATGTTCATCTTTTTTTTACCCAAAAATCCCAAACGAAGAGAATTTTTTTTCTTTTCAAGAATGTATATAAAAAAAAGACGACAATTAGAAGTAATGTTTAAGATTTTTTTGGAAATTCAAATTTCAATTACTATTTTAACTCTTACAATAATTAGTAACAGGTTATTAATGGGCATAATTTAAAGAGTAGGGAGATATTTTCTGATTTCCCTTCCCATAATTTTAGACAAATTAGCTTTATCATACATTCAACCAATTTATAACAAACATCCGAATGTATGACAAGATTTTGCAAAATAGAGAGAAAACCTCAAGGGATATTATGTAAATAGTTTCATACTATGCGGAATTTCTTTGGTTTACAGTAATTTTCTCTACTCTTGTTCTTGTCTTTAGCCCAATAACTGGGACACCAAGCCTGCTTTTAGCAGCCCATTATGATAATATTAATCTTTGGGCATTCATAAGCTATTTATTTGGTCGGGATGAAGACTTGAATCCCAGTAAAAATTTGGGGAAAGTATATAAATAGTACTTCGACTAAAACTATTCATACGAAAATGGTTATTGAATTTTGATTCTATTTTTTTTAGATATTTTCTGTACTATAAATATACAGTTTCTATATGCATCTTATATATATACATATTTTATACAATAAATGATCGGATCGCTTCACTGTTTCACTTGGGTACCTTTACTACATGTTATTAAACCTTAGTCATGAGCCTAATCTTAAAACAAGCCTCAAATTCGGTATTCCACGCCCACTTGGCTATTTGACCTTTACAGGGACATCTGAAATAAATGCTAAGATCGGACTCATAACCGTAGCATCTTAACATATAGACCTCTACAACAATAGAGGTTTACAATTCTTGTTTTCATAACAAAAGACCATTTCATACATGTAACATATTATGCTATAGTTCAACACTAGAAGTTTAGCCCATCATAGGCTAGCAATAGTAAAAACTAAAAAAAAATTAAGATACAAAAATTTAAAATAACCTTAAAGCGGATGGATTGTGCTCAGAAGCAATGGGCTTTTATTAACACTCAGAATATTTGTACAAGAGAGTCTGCTAGAGGGAGAAGGGTTCTGAAAAACCTACCTCTAGAAAATGAGAAATGATTTCCTTATATAATGGATGCTCTCTACAAAAGACAAAATAATAAATGGCCTTTACTATTCATATTTGGCCTCTACTATTCATAATCGACTCTTTGTTTTTCAGAAAGCTAAGTTCCCCTTACTGTTAAAGCTGTTTTTTACTTTGTCTGCCATTATGGCTATTGTATCATTAATGGTGGGGACCTCCATTTATGTCATTTCCCCCCTTTGTTTTTGTAGTGCTGGAAGATTCTTCCATGGTTGATTGAATTTTTTGCAACTATTCATCCAGATGTATTTCTTCATCACTCTAGATATCATGCGACTCACTAGCCAAGCAATCCCCTACAGAAGAGATAGACATATCTGAAGTGCACTCCTGATCAAGATTTTTCAATAAATATTTTTAAATTCCTCCATATAGGATGCCAAAATCTCATCTTTGGTCATTGTGCCCTTCTTCATTTGAAGCTTTCTGGTGATGTTCTTGAAAGGGCTGAGATCTTCTTGTTCATAAAGAGACTCCAGTTCTTTTTACTGTTTATATTTTTCAACAATCATCTTTATTGTTTCAATTTATTAATGGCCATGGACATTAATATCACCTATTTTCTGGTTTAATTTACTCCAAAATTTGGTATAGTAATTCCTCATTAAAAATGGTAAATTATCAGTATTTGACTTTACCTTGATCCAACATTTTAAGATCCACGGAATTGAAAATTCAATGAAAAAATACATCATAGATATTCCCTCAAAATAGGCATTATCTTTTTGCATTTTTAGAAGTATTGGTGATACTTCTATCCAGTCCTTATATAGACTTTTGAATGGCTCAGGCAATATTTTTGACAAAGGACCATGCAAGATCTACCATTTAACAAACCAATTTGGTGTTTTAATTGTGCACATTTGCACATATATTTACAAACCATTAATGAGATCTCTCAGGATTCTCACATAAGAAAACCTTATCAAAACTTTTTGTATAATCCCAATAATTATAATTTACAATAATTTTCTGTTGTTCGGGATGTGTATATTCTTTCTCTTTTAGGGTACTCAAGCCCCATTCTTCATTAGTCAGAATCTGTTTGATTATAATTTTAGAATAACTATAATCTTTTCTGATGGCTGCATTAGCATATAAATGTTGGATTTCTGCTGATCCCATTGTAGATAATATGGTCTCATAATGTTTGTGGTATTTGTACATTGCCGTAGTATAAAACGTATTATACAAATATCTTTTTATTAACTGGCAAGGATTATCCTTCCATCGAAGGTCATGATTTTCTAAGAGAATGATTATCTCCTCTGTTTTGTTGCGTCCATATAACTCAGTATTCCCATTATCATCTTTGAGAATACTTGAATATGAGGGGACTTCATTATCCTCCTATTTTTGGACTTGGATTTCATGAATTCCAAAAATTCTTGATATATTTGTTCATCTGTATTCAGACCAGAAGAACGTGATCTTGCAATGCTCGAGGATATTTACCTCTGATTTCCAATTTAGGAGTGGACATTACCTTTACCTCTTAAATAATTTCTTCCACCTCTTTCCCTAAATGAAGAAGTAGATCTTCATGATGCCATCCTAAAGTCGATAAGAGAAAACATCATCTTAAAAATTCACGAGTTAAAAAATCGGGTAGACTGTTATCTGACCCTTTTAAGTATTGGATTTTAAAATCAAATGGAACTAACAAAGTCTGCCATCTTGAAAGCATTTGCTTAGAAATATCGTGTTTAAAATATTTATTAAAGATAAAATTTACAGATTGACAATGTGTTCTTATTAAAAACTTTTGATTGTAAAGATCGCCTTGAAATTTTAGAACACATTTGACTATAGCAAGAATTTCTTTTGGTACAATTGCATTTTTTTTTGTCTGGCATTCCATTTTCCAAAATAAAATTGAACAATATAAACTTGTTTATATTTTGGGGAATATTGTTTAAGAATTCCATCATAACCAATATCTGATGCATCAGTATCAATTATTTTTGCACTATTGGGATTTGCTGGTGTAAGGCAAGGTAAATTATTGACGTTAGCCTTAATATTTCTGACAAAAATAGTATGTTTCTCAGAACATGCATTAGGATTTTTCTTCACTCTATATACAAGATAGTTGTATCTTTTTTCAAGTCCTCCACAAAAGGAGATATATAATTTAGACTGCCCAGAAGTCTTTGCAACTGGGTTTTGTCTGTTATTTCATTAGGAAATTTTGAAGAAAATTCAATACTTCTATTTATGGGAATAATCTTCCCTTAGTCAATATTATGTCCTAAGAATTTGACATTTGTCTAGAATAAAAACATCTTTGGCCTCGATATTACAAAGCCATTTTTTATAATGATCTTCCTGAAAAGATCTAGATGTTTAAAGTGTGTCTCTATATTTTTGAGAACACTAGAATGTCATCTATATCGACCATAATAAAATTGTTGTATGACATAAAAATATCTTTCATGATACTCTGGAATTCCGAAGGAGCATTCTTCAGACCAAAAGGCATGACATTTCATTCAAATTTTTCCATTGGGACATTAAAAATGGTTTTGTATTTATCAGCTTCCAAAATCTGAATTTACGAATAACCTAATTTCAAATCAAATTGTGAAAATATTAGGGCATCATGCAAACGATCTAACAAATCTTTTTTATTAGGAATTGGATATCTAATCCATTTGAGGACTTTATTTAAAAATTTTTAATTAATAACTAACCTCGGGACTCCTCGTTCTCGTTCTGCATGCTTATTGACAAAATAATAGTACATGACCATGGAGATTTAGAAGGTCGAATAAGGCCTTTATGCAAAAGAGATTCAATTTTTTTTTTTACATAATTCTAAATATTCAGAATTTATTTGACAATGTTTGCCCTTAGTAGTTATATTACTGTAATACCCTAATTTTCTAAAACTTGAATGCTACACGGTGCTCATGACCCCAAAGGACCACAAGCTAATCCATGACTGATATCTGTACTTGTATACTGCATAATATAACTTAATAATGCAGAAAACATGAACTGAAAGGATGTAAGGTTCAATACTGAACATAAGCTAAATGATATAACCTCTGTGTGGGGTAATAGAATACCCAAACAATACTGGAAATACTGAAGTCTGAAACATAATAATCTAGTAAGCCTCTAAACATGACTGAATACTATCTGAGTGAGGAGTTGATGGGACATGTTCCCAACTAAATCTAACTAATAAACTAATCAATGAGATAATAGAAAATCATCATGTCCTCGGAGGAAGAGGACTCACTTCTGAATCTGACTGCTGAAACTGGAATCTACTGCTAATCTAGAACTCGTGTCTCTGAACCTATGGTGTAACTTAAAAGAAAGAACCATAGTACGAATACGTCAGTACAAAAAATGTACTGAGTACATATGTGAGGTAGGCTATATGCAAGGGTTCACTTGCATGGCTACTTCTAACTGTCTGTCTAACATGAATATGAGATTACATACATAAATACGTAACAGTAACTGATAACGTGATAACATAATTTTTGAGTTTGTATATTGATAACATGACATACTAGTAACTGATATGACTGATAACATAAAATACTATATCTAAGTAAAACTGATAACATGGGTGACTGTAGCTGACAGTTCTAAATCTGATAAAACTATCTGAGTTCTGTACTGTATATGAGTTGACTGTCTCTGATAGTCTTGAAATCTGAAGTACTATTTGAGTTTTATTACTGAAACTGATTGAATGTATCTGAAAGTCCTAATTCTATAATATAAAACTGTGGGAAGCAGTATCTAACCGACATGCCCTAAAGGTACTATAATAGCTTAGCTGGGGTCCAATCTATGCCCAGATCGGAAGGGTGCCAATACCGTGCCACTGGTATGGACAACATGTGAGAAACCCTTATATAACAGGTAACTCTAGTGAGAATGGTGGGAACCCTCATAAAACAGGTTAAGCCACCTCATCTACCCTCATTGAGCAGGCTATGATGTCTCAACCTATGCTGGCTACATAGTTCTGGAATGCAAGGATTGCTTCTACGAATCACACCCTCATATAACAAGTGAGTTCCCATCCTTGGGTTCACTCGGTGATAATTCATACTCCCATCTGAATGGACACTAAAACATAATTTACTTAATTGAACATGAACTGAGTGACTGAATTTCGTTGACTGACGAAATATTACTGATATCTGACAGCTGACTTAGTCATGAGATCATGGAGATTTCTTGAGTCATAAAATAATCTAAAGTCTAAAAGTTCATAGCTTAACTGTGTGTCTCATGAAAACATGATATGGCTCTAGGCACACAACTAATATTTTGGGTACAAGTACCCCCAGGACTCAATGGAAGAAAACTACCTTAGCATAACTTACTTGAGCACATGACTAATATCATAATTCATAATACATTTATTGAAGTATTTCATCAAACTTGTAATAGGCATAAACATGTACGTACATGGGGATTTCATGATATCATGCTAGTTAGGTAATTTTCTTTCATCTAGGTATTTAATCAAACATATTGTAGGCATAGTACATGTACAACACATTATAAAATGATTAAACATCATGCTTCAATTCTAATTTCATATTTTGAGGGTTTAGTGATAGGATTGCATGAATCTATATCTATAATAATTTAACAGACATAGAATTTATTACTCAATCATGGAATAGAATTCAATTATTCATTATCAATATGACCAAGAACAACCCAAACATGACATTCATCCAGAAATCCCATAACTTGAATTTAGAAAAGTGATTCTTGGGCTTCATGGATGAAAGAAGTCCATGAATTAATACTATGCATACCTTAGTTCATAATTTCATGAGGATTAACGGTGAAACCTTCTTGAATTTGAATCCCCAATAGAAACCCTAGCTTGTTCTTGAGAGAAACTTGAGAGAAACTAGTGTAATTTGGGTGAAAAGTGGCTGAATCACGTGTTATTGGGTTTAAATAGGGGTAGGAAGTTGACCCTTTTAACCCTATACACGTTAATTTTTAGTAAAATTTTTCTGAATTGGGTCCCTGGTGTGACGCAGCGCTATCGCTCCGTATCACTAGAAATTGATAATTGGGAATTTACATGGTGGCGCGACGTGGAGCTATCGCGTTGCCACCTTGTTTGAGACCTAAAAGTTTGGCGCGATGCGCCACTGTTGCGAAGCAACACTGGAAATTGAATATTTCCATTTGAGCTATCTCCGCGACGCGTTGAAGGCTCAAGTGATATAATGTCTCACTAAAAAGGCTTTAACTCCTCGCCCGGGTGTCAGATTTGGGCGAATTTGGTATTGATCGAAAGCTTATTCAATTTTCCACATGATAGGAAGTGAAAATAATAAAAAATACCATTTATACAAAATATATTTGTAATTCAAATTAAATTCTAACATCCTTAAGATGGTTTTCAAGCTAAGAAAAGACACGGGTATTACAATATTTCCTTCTTGAGAACATTTGTCCTCAAATGAGACTAACTGAGAGGGAATGCAATAAACTAAACCTGAATAAATGGAACATGATCTCATGAATGATAAGACTGATAAGCTGAACACAACATACTGAGCATACATATCTGATGCATGTTTAATTAATTTATGAATGCATAACTGAGTGTTCTAAAGAACTAAGTTTCTCACAATGAGAATGCATATCTGATGCATAATTATATAACTGAGTTGATAGATAAAAGCCTGACTGAATATGCAATGGTACTTGGTACCAAGTTTATACTGGGAACATGAACATAAGACTGAATACTAAGTTAGTGATGCATACTAATCATGAAACTGAGTAAACTTAAGAAGAATTATTACCTTCAGCTTGTTCTGAGTTGGCAGAGAAGAGGTGAGGATACTTGGTACGCATTTCCGCTTCTATTTCCCAAGTAGCACCCTCAACGGCCAGATTTATCCAAAGAACTTTAACTGTAGAGACTTCTTTGTTCCTCAACATTTGGGTCTGATAGTCTAAGATTTCAACTGGAATCTCTTCATAAGAGAGGCTGTTCTGAACATCGATGCTCTTAATAAGGACTACGACTGATGGGTCACCTATGCACTTCTTAAGCAAGGAGACATGGAAGACTGGATGAACTGAGGCTAGATATAAAGGCAATTCAAGCTCATAAGCAACCTTGCCGAATCGATTGAGAATCTTGAAGGGACCAACATATCGGGGACTGAGCTTTCCTTTCTTGCCAAATCTTTTCATTCCTTTCATGGGAGAGATTTTTTGGTAGATATGATCACCAATCTTGAACTTGAGATCTTTTTTTACAAACATCTACATAAGATTTTTGTTGTCTCTGAGTAGCCCGGAGTCTTTCTCTAATTAACTGAACTTTCTATAAGGCGTCGAATACTACGTTAGGCCTTATTACTAAGGCCTTACTAACTTTGACCCAACCGATTGAAGATCTATATATCCTACGATAGAGAGTCGAATACAGTCATTTAGATACTGGAATAATAGCTATGGTTGTATGCAAATTCAATCAAAGGCAAGTGGTCATCCCAACTTCCCTTGAAATTAATTGCACACGCTCTTAGAATATCTTCTAAAGTCTAAATGGTCCTTTCTGCTTAACCTTTTATCTGAGGATGAAAGGTTGTACTAAGATGAACTTGGTACCACGATCCTTTTGGAATGCTTTCCAAAAATATGAGTGAACTAGGTACCTCTGTATGAGAAAATAGATAATGGAATACCGTGCAATTTGACCAGCTCCTTGATATAGAGTTTGGTGTAATCCTCGGCTAAGTAAGAGGTATGACCTGGAAGGAAATAAGCTGATTTGGTCATCCTATCTACAATGAACTAAACTAAATCATGCTGATGATGAGTTCGAGGTAAAACCATCATGAAGTCCATGTTTACAACTTCCCTCTTCCAAGTAGGAATACTGAACTTCTGCATAGGACTACTAGGCTTCTGATGCTCTATCTTAACTTGCTGATATGTAGAGCACTTAGCCATAAATTCTGCAATATCTCTCTTCTTCTCACTCCACCAATAGATCTCCCGTAAGTCACGGTACATCTTAGTGGCCCCTGGATGAATAGAGTAACGCGAACCATGTGCTTCTGCAAGAATTTGCTACCTTATGTCATCTACGTCTAGAATACTGAGACGACCCTGACAACGAAGAACACCATCTCCCACTTAGGAGAAAACCTCTATTTTCTGATTTTGAAATGATTCTTTCAACTTGATTAGGCTGGGATCTCTATCTTATTTTTCTTTCACCTTGGAAACTTGAGATGATTCTAAGCTACTCTATAAATATACGCCATCCTCTGAGGAATCGACTAAGAAAACACCTAGTCTGGAAAGTTGGTGGACTTCCTAAGGTAACTTCTTCTTACTATCATCAACATGAGAAATACTACCCATGGACAGTCTGCTGAGAGCATCTGCCACTACATTGGCCTTGCTCGAATGATAGAGGACACTGATGTCATAATCTTTTAAGAGCTCTAACCACCTTCTCTAACGAAGATTAAGATCTTTTTGAGAAAATACATACTAAAGGATCTTATGATCTGTGAAGACATCTATATGAACACCGTATAGATAATGCCTCCAAATCTTCAAGGCAAATACTATGGCAAATAATAGCCAGCCAGACCCAAGAAACTCTTAATATCTAATGGAGAGATAGGAAGAGGCCAGTTTCTTACTGCTTCAGTATTTTGAGGATCTACTCTAATGCCATCACCGGAAATGATATGACCAAGGAATGCTACTGACCTTAGCCAAAATTTGCACTTACTGAATTTGGTGAATAATTGATGATTTTTAGAGTCTGGAGTACTATTTTGAGATGGTATGAATGGTCTTTCTCATTGCGTAAGTAAACAAGGATGTCATCTATAAAGTCTATCACGAACATGTCCAAGTACTGCTTGAACACACGGTTTATCAAGTCCATGAAAGCTGCAGGGGAATTGGTAAGACTAAAAGACATGACTCAAAAATCGAAGTGACTATACTGAGTACGGAAAGCTATCTTTGGGATGTCGCATTCTCTAACTCAAAGCTGATGATAGCCAGATCTGAGGTCTATCTTAGATAAATAACTGGCACCCTAAAGTTGGTCGAACAAGTCATTGATTCTTAGAAGAGGATACTTGTTCTTGACCGTGACTTTATTGAGCTGACAGTAATCTATACACTTTTTGAGTGAACCATCTTTCTTGCACATAAATAAGACTGGTACGCCCCGTGGGGAAACACTGGGTCTAATGAATCCCTTATCTAAGAAATCCTTCAACTATTCTTTCAATTCTCTGAGTTTTGCTAGTGCCATTCTGTATGGCAAAATAGAGATTGGCTGAGTGTTAAGGAGATCACTACCGAAGTATATTTCCCTTTTGGGAGGAATTCCTGAAAGATCGTTGAGAAAGACGTCTGAATACTCATTTACAATTAGAACTGATTAAATACTAGGAGTCTTAGAATTGGAATCTCTAACATAAACTAGATGATAAACACATCCCTTAGATATCAGTTTCCTTGCCCGAAGGTAGGAAACAAGCTGACCCCTGAAAGCGGATACACTCCCTTTCCACTCTAGGATGGGTTTATTCAAAAACTGAAACTAAACTATTCTATTTCTACAGTTGACTGTGGTATAGCAGGAATGAAGCCAATCCATACTGAGAGTGATATCAAAATCAGTCATCTCTAATTTGACTAAGTCTGCTGAAGTGAATTTCTGAAATATCATAATTGGGAAGTTCCTGTATACCCGCCGGGCTATGATGGTTTTACCCACAGGGGTAGGGACTGAGAAGGGCTCTGCTAGAATTTCAGGACTGATTCGAAATCAAATACTATATAAGGAGTAACAAAAAACAAAGAAGTTCCTGGATCAATCAAAGTGTAAACATGCACATAAAAGATCTATAACGTACCAGTAACTACATTAGAAAATTTTCGTGATCCTGTTGAGTCTGACGAGCATAGATACGATTTGGGCGTTGGCCGCTAGTAGTATTGGAAGTGGCACCCTGCTGATTTAGGCAATCGAACTGAGCTTAAGAGCAATTTTGTTGACCCTGAGGACCTGGTTGAGGACAGTCTCTAACTCTGTGGCCTAGCTTACCACAATTGAAAGAAATGCCACTACCTGCTCTACACATACCCTGATGGTGCTTACCGTAAGTTTGGCAAAGAGGATAGGTGCGGTCCCTACTAACACTACCCAGGGTCTTAGAGCCTGGCGCTCTATCTTTGTTACCCTCTCTGAATACCATGTACACAAAAATAGATTTGTAATTCCAAGAAAATTCTAACATCCTTAAGATGGTTTTCAAGCTAAGAAACGACACGGGTATTACAATTACCTTCTTGGAAATTATTTTCATAGGGAAGACTAACAACATGTTGTTTCCTTTGCCAAAAAGCATTTGGATGATCTCCATAAATTTAAATAGATAATTGATTTTTTAGAACTCAATTTTTCCCAGTAACTTTAGAATTTGAAGTGTTTCATTGATAGTTAAATTGCAAATTTCATTCTTCAAAAAATTCATTTGCTTATTCTTTGAAAGAATTTTTTCTTTAATCAGATTTAAATATCTAGTATAGGGTGGATCACACCATTCAAATTGAATATGTTTATTTTCAAAAGTACCCATAATTCCTTTTTAATCCCAGCAGACTGAAGGATACAAATGTAGAAACCATGGTTTTCCTAAGATAATTTCATCTGAAATTTCTTTAACTAAAACAAAGGTTTCAGGAATACAAACATTGTCTTTACAAATATAAGCTTTAGGGATTTTATATTCTACCCCTATATTTCGACAACTTACACTTCTCACAGTATTATTGGTTTTTAAATAATACCTGGAAGGTATCATACCTTCTTGAATGCAGTTGCAACCTTCCCCACTGTCAATGAGAGTTGTAAATTTCTTCTTATAATTGTAATGAATTAGAAGGGTTACTTTAGCATAGAAGTGTTGATAGACAACTTCTTCTAAAGTTTTAAGAAAATCTCTTTTAGGGAGAGTTTTGCTACCCTCAGTGGGTAATAACTTTGGGGTTTTTAAAGCAGACACCCTTTGATCTAAAGCCAAATTATGACTCTTAAGGAAGGATATTTCTTTTTTGAGATTATTAATCTCATTTATTAGGTCCTGGATTGTTGCTGGAATAGCTTCAATTAGTGAAGAACTGGTGGATTCCTTTTCATCCTCCTTACTTAGCTCTTTTAGCATTTCTAGTAGAGCTACTAATTTGTCATCTTTCAAGACATTAATTTCTATCTTTTGAAATTGGGATATGATGTTATACAAAACATCCTCCTCCTTTTTGTTTTCACAAGTTTTCCCTTCTTGGCAAGGTATACACATCTCTTCAGAAGCCATATAATCTTCTTGTTAAAGAACTCTCAGGTCCTTGTCGTTAGAATCATTTTGTTCCTCATTATCACTATGGTCCGGACTGGAATTTTTCATAGAGGAATTTAGCAAAATCTTACAGAAAGAGTCTTTAATCTAATCATCTATAGTGATACTATTGATCTTGATTTTTACCTTGCAATCATTTGCAAACTAGCCAACTTTACCACATCGATAACAAGTGTTGGCCTTTTTTGCTTTTCTATAAGCCTTCTTGGATTTGTAAACCTCCTTTCTCTTACTTTTCTTCTTTATTTTCTTAGATCTTCTCTCCTCAAAGTACTTTCTCTTCTTATGATTATGAGATTCTCTTGAGGATTTGGGGATATCTATGGTAAATTGCTCACAAAATTCTCCTAGCTGTAGTCTCTCAGTAAGACGATACTTCTTAACTTGCTGGTTTAACTTAATCTCATTACATAAAGCTAAATCTTATTGAGTAACAATCTTTATAAAGTTACCATAGGTGTAAGCCTCATAGTTAATACTCACATTAGGACCTCTAAGGGTTTTCCTAATTCTTTCCGCAAACAACATGGGAAGACCATCTATAAATTTGAACTTCCAATGAGGGCTATTACTCTCAGGTAATTCCATGAGCTCGGTAATATTGTGACACACAAATCATCAGCTCTGTTTAATAGAGGTAATAAATCAGAAAATCTGATTCGAATAGTACCATCAATGGATTGTTCTACCTCTAAAATCTCTTCACTGAGATCTGTTTGAGGAGATTTGTATCCTCAAGGATCCATTCTTTTGGGAAATCAATTTCATCCCATTTTATAGGTCATCTTGTAACAACTTAGTACCTACAAAAATGTAATACCCTGTACTTTTACCTAGCTTGAATTTGTCCCAAAAATGTTAAAGACATATTTTAAAGATGAATCCACTTTTATACATATGTAATTCTCAAGATTTTCAATTTTTGTCTTGTAGAAAATTCAACAAGCTTTCTGTCGATAGAAGATTCGCATAAATATGATAATCGGGTAAGAAGTTATGACTATTTCAAGTTTCAGTCATAAAACACGGTCATCTCAGTCAGTGGCGCGCCGCGCCATAAGCCAAAATGACATTTGTCAATTTCGAGTAAGACTCTGCAATATCACCACATCGCAGAGGGCTCCCAAATCCCAATTGTCAAATTTTAGTAAAGCTCCGCGATGTCCACGCGTCGCCCCATCGTCCAATTTCCCAGTTATCAAATTCCAGTGACACGACGCGATAACACTGTGTCATGCCGGGGGTCCAGGTCGGGAAATTTTCACAAATTTTTAAAGATGCTTCCAGGGTTAAATAGGTCTTTTCCCATGATTTTAATTCAGCTTTAAACATAAAATTTAACCCTACATGACCTAAGGACATCATTATTCGCTCTATTTTCCCCAATTTCTTCATAATCTCTCAAAGTCAAGAAACCCTAATCTTAAAAATTCAAGGGCAAGGATCAAGAATCACTCCAGGTATCTTTATGGAGTAACATTCTTAGGTATGCATAGTGTTGATTTATCGATTCCTTTCATCTATAAAACTCAAGAACTCAATTTCAAATTGTAAATCATGATACTTGTGTTGTGGGTTGTTTGTAACCATGTTTATCTTGTTGTATGATTCCCCAGTTGGAATCTTTATGTGTATTTATGAAACTAAGTTAGTATATGAGTTGAAATCCACGAATTGACTGGTTTATGATAAAATGCCTAATGGACTAGAACTTATGTAATATAGCTAAATTGTGACCTAAGTGATGGATTCATGTTTTACCTTTATGTTCAAATGACTTCGATGCTATTAACATGCCTTGTTAATGTTGTTGGATTGATCATGAGTTAGACTTATGAAATTATACCATGTTTACATGCAATCCTATTCTTGTACAACCTTATGATAACTATGTACTTCAAGAAATCCCCAACTTATTGTATTATGGATTGTTGATGTTGGTCATGCATTCAAAAATATCCTGCCTTATCAGTTTTCGTCTATCGAGTCCTAGGGGTACTTGTACCCAATAATTTAGCTGTGTGCCTAGAGCCAGTGTCATATTTTCACGATATCCTCAGTCAAGCCATGATCCATAAAGCCCAATCAGTCATGTGACTCAGGAAAACTCAGTAATCTAGTAATCTCAGTACTATTCTGTCAGTCAACGAAACTCAGTTAATTCAGTCCAGTTTAGTTCAGTAATCCATGTTCAGTTTCTATTCAGATGGGAGTAGGAATTAGCACCGAGTGAACCCAAGGATGGGAACATACACTGTCAGATGAGGGTGTGATTCTTAGAAGTCATGCTTGTATTCCAGAACTATGTAGCCATCATAGGTTGAGACATCAATACTGTCAAATGAGGGTTGATGGGGTGCATAAACACTGTCAAATAAGGGTCCCAACATTCTCTTTTGGGGACACTGTCAGATGAGGGTCACCCACAACTTGTCCTTACCAGGGGTGCGGTATTGACATCCTTCTAACTGGGGTTATAGATTGGACCCCAACTCAGCTATAATAGTTTATTAGGGGTATGTCGGTTAGATGACTACTTCCCATAGTTTTATTTACTGATCAGGACTGTCAGATACCATCATTAAGTTTCAGTAATAGAACTTAGATAGTTCTACAGAATTTAGGACTGACAGATGTAGTCACCTTAGAACAGAACGAAACTCAGTTAGTTCCATTAGAAACTAGACTATCAGTTACAGTCACTCAGTATCAGTTATACAGTTATCAGTATCTCATATTATCAGTACTCAAACTCAGTAATCATCTTATCAGGAACTCAGTTATAGTTTATGTATTCATACATGCATTCTCACATTCATACATATGTACCTTTTGCATTCAGCGTACTTCATCTGTATACCAATATATTCAATTGTACTAATGCATTGTACTATGGCGTCTTATACCATAGGTTAAGAATCATGAGATCCAGAGCATCAGTAGCATTCCAGTACTCAGAAGTCAGAGTTAGCAGTGATTCCTCATCCTTCGAGGACATGATCATTATTTTATCATTTTATTACTTTTATTTCTGTAGTTAGAGTTAGTTGGGGACATTTCCTATCAACTCCTTACTCAGACAGTTAGAGGCTTTTCAGAATATCATGTTCAAGCAGTTTATTTTAGTTGTTTTGGGTATTTCATACCCCATTCAGATATTATGTTTTATCAGTTATGTTACAGTTTTGAACCTTATGGACTTTCAACCTTTATTTCCACATTTATACAGTATATTATACAGTGTTCAGGTACAGATATCAATCATGGGTTAGTTTGTGGTTCTTCAGGGTCATGATCACCGTGTTGCATTCCGGGTACCAGATTTAGGGAGTTACAAAAAAATTGTTTCCATTAAAATAGTTTCATTTTTGAAATCCATCATTTTACACATTGGATTTAAATTATAAAGAGGTTTATAATATATTCTATAACAAATACCTATAACCTCAATACCAGGCATGTAATCATATCTATGCAGTTTAATACTCAAAATTAATGCATCTAAAGAATTCTCGTCAGTGAGAGATATCCGCAAATTAGTACATGAATTAAAATATACTCAGCCATAAGCCAAGATTGTTTGGACTGTCCTAATAAGAGACTTTTTCCAATTTTTATTTCTTTCGTCTCTTAAAGTTGCCGTAAAGATTTCAGGAAAACAGCTCAGGGTTAGTAGTTTAAATACAAATTTAATTAAGCTAATATCCATGAACTTACATGTTTCGCGATAAGGCTCAAAATCACTTTAAGATAATAATTTAAAAGTAGCATGATCACTATCCACTGTAAGTGTCTCTTCAGTTGTTTTAACAACTTGTTTGAGACCTAAAGTCTTGAAAGTTCCCATTTGGTACAACTTTTTGGGTGGCACTTTTGGGATCGTCCACTCATTAAACAGATCCAAGTGCTGAGGAATATCATACTCTTCTTTTTTACTATTTTTTATAGTATTTTTATTTCTTATGATATTCTTAAGGAATGATGTGTTGAACATATAATAGTTATGCATACAAGTATTCTTCCTTATCATAGCCATGGAATACTTGTATGTATAACTGTTATATGTTCAAAACATGATTCCTAATGAACATCATAAGGAAGAAAAATACTGTAAAAAAAGTAAAAAAAAGGAGTATGATATTCCTCAGCACTTGGATCTGCTTAATAAGTGGACGATCCCAAAAGTTCCACCCAGAAAGTTGTACCAAATGGGAACTTTCGAGACTTTAGGTCTCAAATAAGTTGTTAAAACAACTGAAGAGACACTTACTATGGATAGTGATCATGCTACTTTTAAATTATTATCCGAAAGTTATTTTGAGTTTTATCGCAAAACATGTAAGTTTGTGCATGTTAGCTTAGTTCAAGTTGCATTTAAACCACTAACCCTGAGAGGTTAGCCTAAAAGCTTTATTGCAACTTTAAGAGATGGCAGAAATAAAAATTGGAAGAAGTCTTTTATTGGGACATCCAAACAAGCTTGGGTTATGTCCCAATGTATTTTAATGCATATCCTAATTTGTAGATGTCTCTCACTAATGAAAATTCTTTAGATGCATCAATTTTGAGTATTAAACTACATGGATATGATTCAATGCCTGGTACTGAGTTTATAGGTATTTGTTATAGAATATATTATAAACCTCTTCATACTTTAAATCCAATGTGTAAAATGATGGATTTAAAAAAACTATTTTAATGGAAACAAATTTTTGTTGTTCCAAAGTTGTTACTAGACGACCTATAAAATAGGATGAAATTGATTTCCTAAAAGAATGGATCCTTGAGGATGCAACTCCTCCTCAAACAGATCTTAATAAAGAGATTTCTGAGGTAGAACAATCTGCTGATGGTACTGTTCGAATAAGATTTTTTGATTCATTACCTCTATTAAACAGAGATGATAATTTGCGTGTTGCAACATTACTGAGATTAACAAGATCAACATCTTCGTTCATATCTCCTATTGAATATAATGTTATATCTCCCTCTAGAGCTTCTACATCTCAGATTAGACAAAGCACTAGAATAAATAGCATCAGGATTGATTGTGATAATATTGTTACTGCAATTCCTGATATGGATCCAACCGAGTCCGAAATGGAATTTTCAACTTGTTTAAAATGAATCACAACCAAATTGATTTTAGTCTAAGATCTCTGGCAAGATTTTTTTTTTTTTGAAGAATTCTATAAACCTAGATGGGAATGGTTCCGAACATGATTTTTTCAAAATTTTTGCAAAGAAGAAAAACTGCTTTTCAGGAAGAATTCTATGCAGGTCTTTCTGTGCATAATAAAATAATTGCTTTCATGTACTGTTTTATGGCTAGATATGTGGATAGTTATATTTCCATGTTAGATAGGGACTTTAAGATGCCTACCGGAGAAATTACTACTTCAATATTACCTTCCCAGCAATCCTTTCAAATCGAAAGAGATAACAAGGTAGTTTATTTTACAGTTTTTGCTAAGCTGATTGAGAATGATACTGCCCTAATAACTGCTCAAAATGACGATATGATGCTTACACAACATAATTATGATAATTATTATATGAGAATCTTAGGAGAGTAAATTATTGCTCTACATGAAAAGGTAGATAAGGTCCTATCTAATTTAAGAAAGATAGAGCTTAGTCATACTAAGCAATTAGACCTCAAACAAAAGGACTTTGAAGTCTTAGATACTCCTACGATCCAGCCTCCCCCTGAAATCAAAGATTTCAAGTTAACCAGTGACTTGGATAATATCAAAAAGTTGCTAGAAGAAAAATTTCATGGATTAAAAATAAATCCTATCCACGATGAAAATTTTGCAGGAGACAATGGTAGGGATGATAATCTTATTGAGATAAATAAAATCTCAGATAAATTTGCTAGGAAACCTACTCAAAAGATGTTTTATTATCCTAGACGAACTCCTCAAGATGTTCTCTTTGAAGAACAAGGATTGTATATCCCTAATAGTATCAGAGGAGATGAAATCTACGAGTGGAATGTAGATGGCCTATCTGATAGGCAGATATCTACAATGGTACATAGAATACTGATGTATAGTACCATTTGTAAAACCCATCCCAAGACAAATGATAGGGGTATTGCCGAAATGATTACGGCGGGATTTACTGGTCAGCTTAAAGGCTGGTAGGATAATTACCTTACCACAGACCAAAAAACCAAAATCATTCAATCTGTAGTAAGGACAAAAGATGGAGAAGAGGTCATTAATGTTGTCTATACTTTAATTATTAATATCATTGAGCACTTCTCTGGAAGATGGTCTGATAATAGTGAAAGTATTAGGACTCTGCTCCAAAATCTTAGATGTAAGACTCTAACATCTTGGAGATGGTAAAAATATGTGTTCCTTTCAAGAGTCATGGAATTACCTGAGAGTAATAGCCCTTATTAGAAGTCCAAATTTATAGATGGTCTTCCCATGTTGTTTGCGGAAAGAATTAGGAAAATTCTTAGAGGTCCTAATGTGAGTATTAATTATGAGGCTTATACCTATGGTAACCTTATAAAGGTTGTTACTCAAGAAGGTTTAGCTTTATCTAATGAGATTAAGTTAAACCAATAAGTTAAGAAATATCATCTTACTGAGAGACAACAGCTAGGACAATTTTCTGAGCAATTTGCCATAGATATCCCTAAATCCCTGAGAGAATCTCGTAAGCATAAGAAGAGAAAGTACTATGAGGAGAGAAAATCTAAGAAAATTGAGAAGAAAGGTAAGATAAAAGAGGATTAAAAGTCCAAGAAGGCTTATAGAAAAGATAAAAAGACCAACGCTTGTTACCAATGTGGTAGAGTTGACCACTTTGCAAGAGATTGCAAGGTAAAAAGAAAGATCAAGGGTCTTACTATAGATGATGATATTAAAGACTCTTTGTGTAAGATTTTACTAAATTCCTCTAAGAAAAATTTCTGTCCGAACTATAGTGATAATGAAGAACAAAATGATTCAACCAAGGAGGACCTAAGAGTTCTTCAACAAGAAGATTATATGCCTGCTGATGATGAGTGTATACCTTGCCAAGAAGGGCAAACTTGTGAAAACAAAGAGGAGGAGGATGTTTTTTATAACATCATATCCCAATTTCAAGATATAGAAATTAATGTCTCAAAAGATGACAAATTAACAGCTCTACTAGAAATTCTAAAAGAGCTAAGGAGAATGAAAAGCCATCCACCAGTTCTTCACTAATTCAGGAGGAACTGCATATTATTCCCTCCTAAAAAGGTCGTTATACCATGATTGAAGTTAATCGAATTCTAAAATAAAGGAAAAAGGTTAAAGCTATTCTAGAAACAAGCCAGGACCTACAAAACAAGATTGATAATCTTAAAAAAGAAATATCCTTCCTTATGAGTCATAATTTGGCTTTATACCAAAGGGTGTATTCTTTAGAAAACCCAAAGTTATTACCCACTGAGGGTAGTCAAACTCTCCCTAAAGGAGATTTTCTTAAAACTTTAGAAGAAGCTGCCTATCAACACTTCTATGGTAAAGTAACCCTTCTAATTGATTACAATTATAAGAAGAAATTTTCAGCTCTCATTGACAGTGGGGCAGGATGTAACTGCATTTAAGAAGGTATGATACCTTCCAGGTATTATGTAGAAACCACTAATACCGTGAGAAATGCAAGTGGTTAAAAATGGGGGTAAAATATAAAATCTCTAAAGCTTATATTTGTAAAGACAATGTTTGTATGCATGAAACCTTTGTTTTAGTCAAAGACATTTTAGATGAAATTATCTTAGGAAAACCATGGTTTCTACATTTGTATCCTTTAATCCGCTGGGATGAAAAAGAAATTATGGGTACTTTTGAAAATAAACATATTCAATTTGAATGGTGTGATCCACCCTATACTAGATATTTAAATTTGATTAAAGAAAAAAAATTCTTTCAAAGAATAAGCAAATGAAATTTTTGAAGAAAGAAATTTGTAGTTTAACTATCAATGAAACACTTCAAAATCTAAAGTTACTGGAAAAAATTGAGTTTCTGAAAAATCAATTGTCTATTTAAATTTGTGGAGATCATTCAAATGCTTTTTGGCAAAGAAAATAACATGTTGTTAGTCTTCCCTATGAAAATAATTTCCAAGAAGGTAATATAACTACTAAGGCCAAACCTTGTTAAATGAATTTTGAATATTTAGAATTATACAAAAAAGAAATTGAATCTCTTTTGCATAAAGGCCTTATTCGACCTTCTAAATTCCCATGGTCATGTACTACTTATTATGTCAATAACAATGCAGAACAAGAACGAGGAGTCCTAAGGTTAGTTATTAATTAAAAATCTTTGAATAAAGTCCTCAAATGGATTAGATATCCAATTCCTAATAAAAAAGATTTGTTAGATCGTTTGCATGATGCTTTAATATTTTTAAAATTTGGTTATTGGCAAATCCTGATTTTGGAAGCTGATAAATACAAAATCGCTTTTAATGTCCCAATGGGACAATTTGAATGGAATGTCATGCCTTTTGGTCTGAAGAATGCTTCTTCAAAATTCCAGAATATCATGAATGATATTTTTATGCCGTACAATAATTTTATTATTGTCTATATAGATGACATTCTGGTCTTAACAAAAATATAGAGACACACTTTAAACATCTAGATCTTTTCAGAAAGATCATTATACAAAATGGCTTTGTAATTTCGAGGCCAAAAGTATTTTAATTCTAGACAAATTTCAGATTCTTAGAACATAGTATTGATCGAGGAAAGATTATTTTCATAAATAGAAGTATTGAATTTTCTTCTAAATTTCTTGATGAAATAACAGACAAAATTCAGTTGCAAAGATTTCTGAATAATCTAAATTATATATCTACTTTTGTGGAGGACTTGAAAAAAGATACATTTATCTTGTATGATAGACTGAAGAAAAATCCTAAAGCCTAGTCTGACAACCATACTATTGCTGTTAGAAATATTAAGGCTAAAATCAATAATTTACCTTGCCTTACACTTGCATATCCCAATTGTGCAAAAATAATTGATACTGATGTATCAAATATTGATTATGGTGGAATTCTTAAACAATATTTCCCAAAAACATAAACAAATTTATATTGTTCAATTTTATTCTGAAAAATGGAATGTCAGTCCAAAAAAATATGCAATTGTAGCAAAAGAATTTCTTGCTATAGTCAAATATGTTCTAAAATTTCAAGGCATTCTTTACAATCAAAAGTTTTTAATAAGAACAAATTGCCAATCTGCAAAATTTATCTTTAATAAAGATTTTAAACATGATGTTTCTAAGCAAATATTTGAAAGATGGAAGGCTTTGTTAGATCTATTTGATTTTGAAATTCAATACATAAAAGGGTAATATAACAGTCTACCCATTTTTTTAACTCGTGAATTTTTAACTTGATGATTTCTCTTATGGATTTCAGGATGGCATCATGAGGATCTACTTTTTTATTTAGGGAAAGAGGTAGAATAAATTCTTTAAGAGGTAAAGGTAATGTCCACACCCAAATTGAAAATCAGAGGTTGATATCCTTAAGCATTGCAAGCTCAAGTTCTTCTGGTCTAAATACAAATGAACAAATGTATCAGGACTTTTTAAAATTCATTAAATCCAAGTCCAAAAAATAGGAGGATAATGAAGTCCTCTCATATTCAAGTATTCTCAAAGATGGTAATGGAAATACGAGTTGTATGAACGCAACAAAACGGAGGAGATAATTATTCTCCTAGAAAATCATGAACTTCGATGGAAGGATAATCCTTGGTAGTTAATTCAAAGATATTTGAATAATACGTTTTATACTACGATATCATAAAAATACTGCAAACATTATGAGACCATATTATCTATAATGGGATCTGCAGAAATTCAACATTTATATGCTAACTCAGCCGTCAGAAAAGATTATAGTTATTCTAAAATTATAATCAAACAAATTCTGACTCATGAAGAATAGGGCTTAAGTACCTTAAAAGAGAAAGAATATACACATCCCAAGCAACAGAAAATTATTGTAAAATATAATTACTGGGATTATACAGAAAGTTTTGATAAAGTTTTCTTATGTGAGAATCCTGAGAGATCTCATTCATGGTTTGTAAAATATGTCCAAATGTGCACAAAAAAAGCATGCCAAATTGGTTTGTTAAATGGTAGATCTTGCATAGTCCTTCGCTGAAAATATTGCCTGAGCCATTCAAAAGTCTATATAAGGACTGGCTAGAATTATCACCAATTCTTCTAAAAATGCAAAAAGATAATGTCTATTTTGAGGGAATATCTATGATGTATTTCTTCATTGATTTTTCAATTCCGTGGATCTTGAAATGGTCGATCGAGGTAAATTCAAATATTGATAATTTACCATATTTGATGAGGGTTTATTATATCAAATTTTGGAGTAAATTAAACTAGAAAACAAGTGATGGCAATGTCCATGGCCATCAATTAATTTAAACAATAAAGATGACTGTTGCAAAATATAAACAACAAAAAGAAATGGAGTCTCTTTATGAACAGGAGGATCTCAACCTTTTCAAGAACATCACTAGAAAGCGTCAAATGAAGAAGGACACAATGACCAAAACTGAGATTTTGACATCCTATATGAAGGAGTTAAAAAGTATTTATTGAAAAATATTGATTAGGAGTGCACTTCAGATATGTCCATCTCTTCTGCAGGGGATTGCTTGACTGGTGAGTCGCAGGATATCTAGAGTGATGAAGAAATATATTTGAATGAATATTTGCAAAAATTTCAATCAACCATGAAAGAACCTTCCATCACTACAAAAACAAAGGGAAAAAAATGACATAATTGGAGGTCCCCACCATTAATGATACAACAACCATAATGACAGACCAAGTAAAAAACAGCTTTATGAAAAAACAAACAGTAAGGGGAACTTACCTTTCTGAAAAAGAAAGAGTCGATTATGAATAGTAGACGCCAAATGTCAATAGTAAAGGCCATTTATTATTTTGTCTTTTGTAAAGAGAATCCATTATATAAGGAGCTCATTTCTTCTTTTATAGAGGCAGGTTTTTCAGAACCCCTCTCCTTCTAGCATACTCTCTTGTACAAATATTCTGAGTGTTAATAAAAACTCATTTCTTCTGAGCACAATCCATCCACCTTAAGATTATTTTAAATTTTTGTATCTTAATTTTATTTTTACTTTTTACTATTGCTAGCCTATGATGGGCTAAATTTCTAGTGTTGAACTATAGCAGAATATGTTATATGTATGAAATGGTCTTTTGTTATGAAAACAAGAATTGTAAACCTCCATTGTTGTAGAGGTCTATATGTTAAGATGCTACAGTTATGAGTCTGATCTTGGCATTTATGCCGGATGTCCCTATAAAGGTCAAATAGCCAGGTGGGCGTGGAAAGCCCAAATTGGGGCTTGGTTTAAGATTAGGCTCATGACTAAGGTTTAATAACATGTAGTAAAGGTACCCAAGTGCAACAGTGAAATATATATATATATATATATATATATATATATATATATATATATGTTCTGTACTATAAACATACAGTTTCTATATGCATCTTATATATATACATATTTATACAACAAATGATACAAATTGTATGTACATCATAATTAAAACTGCATTATTCTATATAACAATATATAATTTTCACTCATAAATTCATTGCTCTATATTTTAACGAACTGTATCAGTATGATATATGAACTGTATCGAACCTAAATGGGCCAAAATGACTCAAATTAGGAAAGAGTCATTTAGTGAAATTAAAATGGTCGACCGGCTACTCCATGACCGAAACATGGGCCAATTATTTTTAAATGGGTCAGACTATGTCTTTTTCCTAAAAATTCATGTATCGCCTCATTTAAATAATATCTGCTTTGCGTTCAATTTGTCACAAATATCTAATATTAGGTAATTGCATATAAAAATAGCTGCTTCTTCTTCTTCTACTTCTGTAGACCCACTTAACTAATAGTTTAATCAATTTTTACATGCACTTCAATGAAAAATTGTATGAAAACTAGCTTTGGAAAGCTAGATAAAAATTCAATCAAAATTGTTTGAAATTTGACCTTGTCAAGTCTATAATTTCAGTAAAAAAACATTTAAACTTGCTTTGATAAAACATATCAAATTTAGATAAAAATATTCAATATTTAGTCTTGGCAAGACCATACTTCAAACACGGATATCTGATGGGATAAACTTGCAAAAATTGGATAAACTAGCAAAAGTTAACTTCTAACAAAAAGTAAATAAACCCCAAAACCAATTCTATTGACTCAATGAATGAATAGTAAACACCTTAGAAATTTTGCATTGTTATATCTGAAAATGGAACTAGAAAACGATTTTTAGAATTGATGTTCAAGTATTAATCAATATTTGCAAATGAATCAAGTTTTGTCATAATTTGAAGAGTAGTTCGATGTCAACTTCTTTTCTCTTTTTACTTTCTTAAACCTGTTTGAACACAATTTTAATGTATCTTAGACAATAAATATATAACATCCCATATATATAACAATTTATATATGGTCATGTAAACACAATTTTGCACCTTAAACAATAAATATAAAATACGAACATATCAATTAAAGTACTTGCATATTAGAACATGACATCAAATAGAATAAATACTTGAGAAGTTAAAAACTGATGATTATAGGACAATGAATAGACTTGCAGCCTCTTTGGCCAAATTTTCAAAATCAACTTGTTTTGACAAGTATTTTACCTAATTGTGTTTTTTAAAATGGTACTTTTAATGAGAAATAATTTGCATTTGGCCAATAAATTTTAAAAATACTTTTGAGCAACAATTACTATTTGACCAAACTTTTAGAAGTACTTTTAAGTATGTTTTTATCAAATGTGCTTTTTAAAAATTGTTTTTAGGAAAAAAATTATTTTTTTAACTTATGAAAAATTGCTTTTGCTACTCTATAGAAACACTTATTTTCTTCCAAAAGCTTGGTCAAACATCTCAATTTTTCTTTAAAATAAGCACTTTTTAGAAAAAACAAACACTTTTGGAGAAAAATAAGCTTTATTAAATAGGCTAATACCCATTTGTTGGGGGTGAGCGTTTGGTATTCGGTTCGGTATTTTCAAAGTCAGGGTTCGGTAATTCGATAATCGGTATTTGAAAGTAGATACCACATACCATACTTATAAACATCGATTTGGTAATTCGATAATTGGTAAATTAAACATCGGTTCGGTATGATTTTGGGTAATACCATATTAAAGTCGGAGATCTGCAAATGTACGTTTAAACTTCAAAGAGTATATTTAACAGAAACCCTATTTAGTATTCCTTTTGTTGCTTTTTACGAATATATTACCATGACCAAGAGATTCTTTGGCATGACTAGTACTATTGTCTATTGAGTTGGTTAGACATATCGTAATACATACATACATACTTATATATATATATATATATAATTCGATGTTCGGTAAATATAGAATACCAAACGGTATCAATATCTTGTACCAAATTCAATCCCAAATACTAAAAGGTTGAAATATTACTCTCAAATACCAAATTTCTGAATACCAATTACCAATTTTTTTGGTTCGATTCGGTAATTTGATTTTCAAAACTTTATGCCCAACCTTGCAGTGACATAGGTTTTATTGCCATTGACGAAGCTTGTATTGCTCGTTATTATTATAGTATCCATTCATTCTCCCATGAGGATACCACTAGTCTTCTTTTTTAGCAACTTGGATGTATATATTCCTACTATGTGTTATGATTGGGCCGCGACCAGTTATGTGTAACGCCTTGAATCCGGTACCCAAAATGCTACATGGTGTTCGTGACCCCGAAGGACCACAAGCTAACCCATGACTAATATCTGTACCTGTATACTATATAACATAATGTAAAATACGGAAATAATAGTCTGAAACATGCCAGAAGTATAAAAATAGGTAAAACATAATATCTGAGAGTACGGTATATCAATACCAAAACATGAACTGAAATAAACTATCTGAACATACTGTAGTCTGAAAGCATCTAAAATTGAACTGTCTTAAAAAAGAGTTGATGGGATATATCCCCATCTATTTTCAACTACTGAAATAAAATAAGCAATGAAATAATAAAGTAATGATCATGTTCTCGAAGGATAAGGACTCACTGCTAACTCTGAATGCTGAGATTGGAATGCTACTGATGCTCTGGAGCTCGTGCTTTTGAACCTATGGTATTAAACACCATAGCGCAAATACGTTAGTATGATTGAATGTACTGAAATAGGCTGATTGCAAGGGTTTATATGCATGAACTATGCTAACTGACTGTATAAGATGAACGTGGGAATACATGCATGAATAAATGACTATAACTGAATTCGTGATGATACTGACTACTGAGTCTGAATACTGATAACATGAGTACTGATAACTAATATTGAGTGAATGTATCTGACAGTTTAGGTTCTAATGCAACTAGCTGAGTTCCGTACTATTCTGAGTTGACTGTATCTGACAGTCCTGAATTTTGTAGAACTATCTGAGTTCTATTACTGAGACTGAGACTGAAACTATAATTGTGGGAATTAGTCATCTAATCGATATGCCCCAAATAAAGTAGTATAGCTGAGTTGGGGTCCGGTCTGTAACCCTAATTAGAAGGGTGTCAATACCAGACCACTGGTAAGGACAGGCTGTGAATGACCCTTAACTCGTAGGTACTCAAATGAGAACTGTGGGAGCCATCAACTGGAAGGTAAGTCACCTCATCAACCCTTAACTAGAAGGTTAGATGTATCAACCTACGCTAGCTATGTAGTTTTGGAACGCAAGGATTGCTTCTAGAATCATACCCTCTCCTGGCTGGTGAGTTCCCATCCTTGGGTTCACTCGGTGCTAAATCCTACTTCCATCTAAATAAACACTGAACATGATTAACTGAACTGAGTTAACTGAGTTTTGTGGACAGGCGGAATACTACAGAGATTACTGAATTACTGAGCTATCCTGAGTCACATGACTGACTGAGTTCTATTGACCATGGCTTGACTGAAAGTATCGTGAAAACATGACACTATCTCTAGGCACACAAGTAAGTTTTTGGGTACAAGTACCCCGAGGACTAGATAGAAGTAAACTAAAAAGGCATGACGTTCTTGAATTCATGACCAACATCAACAATCTATAATATATTAAGTTGTGGATTTCATGAAGCACATGGTTGTCATAAACTTGTACATGGTAGGAATGCATATAATAAGTATCATAATTTTATACTCTAATATCATGAGCATTCCAACAAACTTCTACATTGCACATCAATAACATGGGATTCATTTGAACATAAGGGTAAGACATGCATTTATCATATGGGTTAGAATTGAGCTATAATACATAATTTTCTCTTAGGCATTTTATCAAACACCTTACATGCACAACTTAGGGCATTGATGTAATCATCAAATTACACATTATGAACAACTCCATTCATGGATTTCAACTTGCACACTAACGTGGTTTCATGAAAAACACATAAAAATTTCAACTTTGAATCATATAATCAAAATATCATGAACATAATCAACCCACAAAAAAATATTCATAATACATGATTTAAAACTTGATTCTTGAAATTCATGGATGAAAGGAATCCATAAATCAACACTATACATACCTTGGATCGAAGATTCTCATTGGTCCACTATTTTGGGACTCCGAACATGATCTAAACGTGTTTTCAAAATTCCAAAACTTGTCCTGGAACATATATTGACCTTCCCGATATGAATTAATGAAAATACAGGCCAATAAATGACATTAAGATGGCGAGATAAGATTGCCAATTTTCAAAGGCCAAAATAGGCTAAGTCTTGGAAACTGGTTAGAATTTTCTAAGTCTGCGACCCCTTGACAAGCTTAAAGGACTGAATTAAGCTATTTTATGGAGTCTTACAATATCTCCCTCTTGAGAATATTCATCCTCGAATGAAACTAACTGAGAGGGTAGAAGAGATAAACTGACGTAAATACTAAACATGAGCAACTGAAACATGATTCTATGACTAACATGACACATAACTGAATACACCATACTGATCATGCATATATGATGCATGTGTAACTGATTCGTGAATGCATGACTGAGCGTTCTGATGAATTGAGTTTCACATAATGAGAATGCATATCTGATGCATAATTATACGACTGAACTAATACATGAGTGCATGCTTGAATATGCAATGGTATTTAATACCAAGTTTATAATAAAATGTTGAGAATAAACTAAATACCAAGTAATAATTGAAATCTAAACATGAAACTTACAAGTTTGAGGAGAAATGTTACCTTGAGCTAGATGTGAGTTTGCAGAGAAGAGGTGAGGGTACTTGGTTCGTATGTCTGCTTCTGCTTCCCAAGTATCTCCCTCAACAGAATAATTCCGCAAAATAACTTTGACTAAAGATACTTCTTTGTTCCTCAGTCTACGAGTCTGATAATCAAAAATTTCGACTGGAATCTCTTCATAAGAGAGGCCGTTCTGAACATCTATGTTCTGAATAGGGACTACAACTGCTGGGTCACCTATGCACTTCTTGTGCAAAGAGGCATAGAAGACTGGATAAACTAAGGCTAGATTTTAAGGCAATTTGAGCTCATAAGCTACCTTGCTGAAGTGACTAAGAATTTTGAAGGGACCGACATATCGGGGATTGAGTTTTCCCTTCTTGACAAACTGCTTCACTCTCTTCATGGGAGAGATCTTTAGGTAACCATAATCACCAATCTCAAACTCGAGATCCTTTCTGCGCATATTTGCATAAGACTTCTGTCGGCTCTGGGCAACCCAGATTCTTTTTCTGATCAGCAGGAATTTTTCTAAGGCATCGAATACTTAGTCTGGCCTTATAACTGAAGCCTCACTAACTTCAAACCAATCAACTGAAGATCTGCATCTCCTACTGTAGAGAGCTTCGAATGGAGCCATCTGAATACTAGAATGATAGCTATTGTTGTATGCAAACTCAATCAAAGGCAAGTGGTCATCCCAACTACCCTTGAAATCAATTGCACACGCCCTTAGCATATATTCAAAAGTTTGAATGGTCCTTTCTGCTTGAAAATTTGTCTAATAATGAGAGGCTATACTAAGATAAACTTGGGTACCAAGACTCTTTTGGAATACTTTCTAGAAATATAAGGTGAACTGGGTACCCCTGTCTGAGATAATAGATAACGAAACACCATGCAATTTGACCAACTCTCTGATGTAGAGTTTGGTGTAATCCTCGGCTGAATAAGAGGTATGGACTGGAAAAAAATAAGTTAATTCGATCATCCTTTCTTCAATGACCCAAATTAAATCATGCTGATGATGAGTATGAGGCAAACCCATCATGAAGTCCATGTTCACTTTTTCCCTCTTCCAAGTAGGAATATTAAACTCTTGCATGGACCTGCTAGGCTTTTGATGCTCTATCTTAACCTGCTGACATATAGAGTACTTAGTCACAAACTCTGCAATATATCTCTTCATCCCACTCCACCAATAGATCTCCCGTAAGTCACGATATATCTTAGTGGATCTTGGATGAATAGAGTAGGGTGCACCATGAGATTCTGCAAGAATTCGTTGCCTCAAGTCATCTACAACTGGTAAACAGAGACGACCCTAACAATGCAAAATATTATATCCCTCTTGGAAGAAAACTTTAATCTCCTGATCCTTGACTGAATCTTCTAACTTGACTAGATTGGGATCTTTATCTTTCTTTTCTTTCACCACGGAAACTAGAGATGATTGTGAATTACTCTAAAACCATATATCACCCTCTTCTGTATCGACTAAGTGAACACCTAGTCTTGAAAGCTGATGGAGTTCCTGAGCTGACTTCTTCTTACTCTCCTTAACATGAACAATACTACCCATAGACAGTCCACTGAGAGCATCGAACACTACGTTGGCCTTGCCCGGATGATAAAGGACACTCATGTCGTAATCTTTTAACAACTCTAATCACCTTCTCTGATAAAGATTGAGATCTTTCTAAGAAAAGACATACTGAAGGCTGTTATGATCTGTGAAAACATCTACATGCACCCCATATAAGTAATGCCTCCAAATCTTAAAGGTAAATACTATGGCTGCTAACTCAAGATCATGAGTCAGATAATTCTTCTAATGAGGTTTAAACTATCTAGAGATGTAGGATATGACCTTACCATGCTGCCTGAGGACACAACCCAAACCTACTCTAGATGCATCACAATACACTACTAACCCATCTGAACTATCTGGAAGAGCCAAAACTGGAGCTGAGGTGAGTCGAGTCTTCAACTCCTAAAAGCTCTTCTCATAAGGATCTGACCACTGAAACTTAAATTTATTTTGAGTCAATCTGTACATAGGGGATGCAATATAAAAAAATCCCTCAACAAACCGTCTGTAATAGCAAGCCAAACCTAAGAAACTCCTGATATCTGATGGACAGATAGATTGGGCTAGTTTATTACTAATCCGGTGTTTTAAGGATCAACCCTAATGCCATCACTGGAAATGATATGACCAAGGAATGCTACTTACCTTAGAAAAAATTTGCGCTTACTAAATTTGGCGAACAACTGATGATCTTTGAGAGTCTGAAGCACGAATCTAAGATGGTCTCCATGATCACGCTCACTGCGGAATAGACAAGGATATCATCTATGAAGACTATGATGAACATGTCCAAGTACAACTTGAACACACGATTCATCAAGTCCATAAAAGCTGCTAGGGTATTGGTAAGACCAAAGGACATGACTGGGAATTCAAAGTGACCATACCGAGTACGGAAAGTTGTTTTCAAAATGTCACATTTTTTGACTCTGAGCTGATGATAGCCTGATCTATGGTCTATCTTAGAGAAATAGATAGCATCCTAAGATGATCAAATAAGTCACTAATTTTGGGAAGTGGATACTTGTTCTTGACCGTGACTTTATTAAGCTGATGGTAATCAATGCATATTCTGAGAGAACTATTTGTTTTTACATGAATAAGACTGGTGCGCTCCACGGGGGCATACTAGGTCTGATGAGTCCCTTATCCAAGAGATCCTTCAACTATTATTTCAATTTTTTGAGTTCTATTGGTGCCATTCTGTATGGAAAAATAAATATAGGCTGAATATCTAGATGAAGATCAATGCTGAAGTCTATTTCTCTTTTGGGAGGAATTCCTGAAAGATCATCGAGAAAGACATCTGAATATTCATTCATGAATGGGACTGATTCAAGGCTTGGAGTTTCAGAACTAGAGTCCTTAACATAAAGAAGTTGATAGACACATCCCTTAGATATTATTTTTTATGCACAAAGGTAGGAAACAAGCTGACCTTTAAAAGCTGAAGTAGAACCCCTCCACTCCAGGACGGGTTTATTTGGAAACTGAAACTGGACAATCCTATTTTTGCAGTCGACTGTGGTAAAGTAGGAATAACTATAATCTATGTTGAGAATGACATCAAAATCAGTCATCTCTAATTTGAAAAACTTTGCTGAGTTGACTTTCTAAAATATCATTACCAGATAGTTCTTGTATACCTATTGGGATATGATGGTTTTACCCACTGGGGTAGATATTGAGAAGGGCTCTATTAGAATCTCGAGACTGTCTCTAAAATTAACTATTATATAAGGAGTAACAAAAGATAAGAAAGCTCATGGATCTAGCAAAGCATAAACATACAAGTAAAAGATCTATAATGTACCAATAACCACATCAGGAGAATTTTCTTGATCTTACCGGGATTGGAGAGCATAAAGTCTATTTGGGAATTTCCCACCGGTAGCATTGGAAGTGGCACCCTACTGATTTGGGTAACCGGATTGAGCTGAGAAATGGTTCTACTTACTCTGGGAACCTATCTAAGGATAGTTTCTGACTTTGTGGACTTGCTTTCCATATCCAAAAAAATATCGCTGCCAGCTCTACAAATACACTGATGGTGTTTACCGCAAGTATGAAAAAGAGGATTAGTTTGGGCATTGCTAACGTTGCCCTGAGACTTAGAGCCTGGAGCCCTATATTTATTACTATACTTGAACTTAGGAGCTGGAGCACTGGCTGAAGAAGGAGCTAGAACTTATGACTTAGGACGAAACTGAGAATGGTTTCCTCCTTCTGACTTAGGCTGAGCAAAGTTGAAACTACCTGTCCTTGCTCCCTTATTCTGCTTCTCCCTCATCTTAACCTTTTGCTCTCCTAGATGTTGAGCATGAGACAAAAGCCTGGCTATGTTTATGTCACTATTCAAAGTCACTGACCTGCACTCATGAACCACACTATCGTTCACCCCATAAATGAACTTAATCATCTTGGGCCTGTTATCTACCACTACATGGGGAACATATCTTTCTAGTTGAGTAAACTTAAGAGAATACTCTTTCATCATCATGTTGCCCTATCTATGGTTGATAAATTCTAACACCTTAGATTCTCTCAGCTCTTGGAGAAAGAATCTGTCTAAGAATGTGGTGACCAACTTCTCCCACTCATTGGGACCTACATCTACAACTTTCTCTGCTTTTCACTGTTTGAACCATGTGTGAGCAACATCCTACAAATGATATGCAGCAAGCTTAGCACTCTCAACAGTTGACACCCCTATGATATCTATAACCTTCTAAACTTGGTCAAAAAATTCCTGAGGGTCCTCGTCTGTCTTAGATCCAAAAAAGGATAGAGGATTCATTCGGGTGAAGTCCCGAATCTTGGATGTAGCTGAATTAGCCACTGGGTTGGTAGGAATTATAGCTGATTATTTATTCTTAGCAGCAACTGACTGAGCAAGAGTATTAAATACAACTCTGAACTCTGCATGAGATACATGCTTGCCTAAAGGATATTTGGGCTGAAGGGCTGACTGATTCCCAGTTCTCTTCTTGGGAGGCATGTTTTGTAAATAGAAGAAAAAGGGATAAAACTGAGAGATTAACTTGAGATTATGCTCACTGGCACAAAATGAATACTGAAAAATAGGAAACTATCCCTAAATATCTTATAGCCTCTTGTACATGAGTATGGTGCGCAACACACCCACGTATAAGACTCTACTAGATGCAGCTTTTAGACTTCCTAGGAAACTATTGAACCTTAGGATCTAATACCAAGTTTGTAATTCCTCGGATCTGGTACCTAGAATGCTACGTGGTGCTTATGACCTCGAAAGACCACAAGCTAAGCCATGACTTATATCTGTAACTGTATATTGTATAGCATCATGTAAAATGTGAAAATAATAGACTAAAACATGTCATAAGGTTCAAAATGGGTAAAACATAATGTCTGAGAGTACAGTATATCAATACCGAAACATGAACAAAAATAAACTGTCTGAACATACTGTAGTCTAAAAGTCTCTAAAATTGAACTGTCTAAATAAGGAATTGATGGGACATGTCCCCAACTTACTCCAACTACTAAAATAAACTAAGTAATAAAATAATAAAGTAATGATCATATCCTCAAAGGATAAGGACTCACTGCTAACTCTGACTGCTGAGATTGAAATGCTATTGATGCTCTGGAGCTCGTGCTTCTGAACCTATGGTATAAAACACCATAGCATAAATATCTCAGTACGATTAAATATACTGGTATGCAAGTGAGGTAGGCTGAATGGAAGGGTTTATATGCATGCATGAACTATGCTAATCAACTGTATAACATAAACGTGAGAATACATGCATGAATAAATGCCTGTAACTAAATTTGTGATGATACTGACTACTGAGTCTGAATACTGATAACATGAGTACTAATAACTAATCTTGAGCGACTGTATCTGACAGTCTAGGTTCTGATGAAACTAGCTGAGTTCTGTACTATTTTGAGTTAACTGTATCTGACTGTCCTAAATTTTGTAGAACTATCTGAGTTCTATTACTGAGATTGAATCTGTAACTGTGAAAAGTAACAATATAACCGATATGCCCAAAATAAAGTAGTATAGCTGAGTTGGGGTCCAATCTATAACCCCAATTAGAAAGGTGTCAATAACGCACCACCGGTAAGGACAAGCTATGAATGACCCTCAACTCACAGGTACTCAAATGAGAACAGTGGGAGCCATCAACTGGCAGGTAATCCATCTCATCAACCCACAACTAGTAGGTTAGATGTCTCAACCTACACTGGCTACGTAGGTTTGGTACGCTTGGATTGCTTCTAAGAATCACACCCTCTGATAGTAGGTGAGTTCCCATCCTTGGGTTTACTCAATGTTAAATCCTACTCCCATCTGAATAGACACTTAACATGATTAATTGAACTAAACTAGATTGAATTAACTTAGTTTCGTTGACTGATGGAATATTATTGAGATTACTGAATTACGGAGCGTTCCTGAGTTACATGGCTGACTAATTTCTATTGACCATGGCTTGACTAAGAGTATCGTGAAAACATAACACTGGCTCTAGGAAGACAGCTAAGTTGTTGGGTACAAGTATCCCCAGGACTCGATAGAAGAAAACTGATAAGGCATGATGTTCTTAAATACATAATCAATATCAATAATCCATAATATAATAAGTTGGGGATTTCATGAAGCACATGTTTATCATAAACTTGTACATGGTAGGAATGCATATAACAAGTATCATAATTTCATACTCTAACATCATGATCATTCCAAAAAACATCTACATTGCACATCAATAGGGTTACAATTGAGCTATAATATACAATTTCTATCCTCTTAGGCATTTTATCAAACACCTTAAATGCACAATTTAGGGCGTAGGTGTAATAATCAAATTACACATTATGAACAACTTCATTCATGGATTTCAACTTGCATACTAACATGGTTTCATGAAAAACACATAGAAATTCCACCTTTATATCATCTAATCAAAATCTCATGAACATAATCAACCCACAACAAAATATTTATAAAACATGATTTCAAACTTGATTCTTAAACTTCATGGATGAAAGAAATCCATAAATCAACACTATACATACCTTGGATGGAAAATTCTTGAAAACTAACGGTGAAATTCTTGAAATTGAATCCCCAATTGAAAACCCTAACTTGTTCTTGAGAGTAGTGGAGAGAAACCACTATAATTTGGGTGAAATAGGGATGAAGTACGTGTTTGTGACTTATATAGGGGTGGAAAATTAATTCTTTTTCCATTTCGGATGTGGCCATTTAATGTCAAAAAACAGGGTGCCGACGCTACAAGCGACGCGGTGCATTAATGGTTGTCAGGAGTTTTGGCCCTGACAGCCTGCACAAATGTTGACCAATATGATTGGCGATGTGGTGCGCCAAGATCGCATTGGTCCACTAATTTGGGACTCCAAACATGATCTAAACGTGTTCTGAAAATTTTGAAACTTGTTCAAGAACACCTATTAACCTTCCTGATCATGGATTAATAAAAATACGAGCCACTAATGGACATTTAGATGGCGAGATGAGATTGCCAACTTTTGAAGGACAAAATAGGCTAAGTCTGGGTAGTTGGTTAGAATTTTCTAAGTCTGGGACCCCTTGACAAGCTTAAAGAACTGAATTAAGCTTAGAAGTTTTGCGGGGTCTTACATTATGGTAAAAAAACTCAATACCACATTAAAGTGGCTATGTGTGAGATACGGGTTAATACATTGTGTATTCTAGAAAAAATAGGCTTAGGCAAATTATGATAGTTGCTTTGGCAAAGGCTATACTTCTCATCACTCATTTTTCTAGAGTAGTACTCTCATCCTCTTATACTACTATATATTCTGGTTCATCATATTGTAATTTCTCTTTTATGTATTAATCGAAGTTTATTAGTTTCTTTCACTCTACGTATTGATTGTTGAGGTGGGAATTCAGGTTTGTTACACTTTGTGCCTTGTTTGATCTTGATATAGTATCACTTGTTGTTTCGAGTACCAAAAAAAATCTTTATTTTGGCAAAACAACTTCAACAAAAGTTCAAGAATCAATCAAGAACACTTATGAAGTTTCCAACACCTTTAACATAATATCAATAATGACCTTTCAAAGAAGTGTGTTTTTAGTAGTTTAAAGAAAATTTGATGAAGAAGAAAAAGCCAAGTCCCACGAATTCACATAGTTTCCTTAAGAAAATAATTCCTCTCAAGTACCCGAGGTTGCAAAATTTTTCTCCCAGGATAAAATGGCTTAACGATTTGACTGTAGTGGTACCTCAAATGATCAAATTCTCTTCGAACTCACTCAACAGTTATATGATCACATGGAGTATTTTAGAAGACAAAAAATGTTTTCAAGTGCATAAAAATTCATACAAAAACTTGGAAAAATATAGGTTTATATAGCTATTAAGTTCCCCTTCCGAAAGGTGGCAATGGTTCTCCAAAAAAGTGTATTTTTTTTGAACAGTCATGTCTATCCATTCGAAAGAGCGTACCTTTTTTGAACAACCATAACCATCTTACAGTAAGAGCGTACCTTTTTTGAACAACCATAACCATCTTACAGTCATACCTTTTCCCAAAATAGTATGTCTTTTACTCGAAGTGTTGTGTCCCATCCAAAGAACTTTTCATTTTTCATTCATACCACTTGAACCCAACAATCCCCTACATGAATGGGGAATGGCTACTCTCTGTAAAACTTTATGGACAAGTATGTGATCATTAAGCAAAGACTGATTGCATATGGATAAGTGGGTTTCTCTTTGAACTTTCTATAGTGAACATGCATCAGATGCACTCGGTCAATTGGTAGTTTTGATATCTTTAAACTGTTGAGCTTTAATGTATACCTAGACAACACGTATCACACAACCAACCTTTTACCATTTATGGTTCTCATGGTTTTTGTTCGTTTAAGCCATGAACATGTACCAGTCTCATAAGATCTTAGAGAATAGGCCTTTACTAACATTCTCCTTGAAGCAGCTTTCACTTCACCCTCATATTGGTGATTTCTAAACTTTAAATCCTATAGATTAAACTATTTGGTCAAATCTACCAAATTTAGATAATCATTAAAAGACTTTAGACCAAAAGTCTTATCTTTGTTTACTAAACATTGTCTACATCATGAGAATGGGTTGGGTATATTGACAATAGTAAACCTATCAGACACAACTTTGTTTGGTCTCATTGAACCTAGCTCTTGGGATCTCCAGACTTCTAGGTAGTGTTACTTCCATGATGAATTTTCCTAGGCTGTAAACCCATTTCCTTGGATGTCATCTCAACTCATTCTCTAGTTAGGACTTTTGTAAGTGGATCCGACACATTATCCTTTGACTTCGCATAGTCAACAGTGATAATTCCACTAGAGAAAATTTCTCTAACGGTATTATATCTCTATCTTAAGTGATGATATTTACTGTTGCACATCATGCTTCCTGTCTTACCTATTTCAGTTTAACTATTATAGTGTATACATACTAGTGCCAATGGTTTGGGAAGATAAGGAATATCTCCTAATAAATTTTAAAGCCATTCTGCTTCTTTACCGGCTTTATCTAATATGATAAATTCTGATTCCATTGTAGAGCGATCAATACATGTATGTTTGGATGATTTGCAAGAGACTCCTCCTCCACCTATAGTAAATATATATCCACTTATGAATTTTACTTCATTCGATCTAGTGATCCAATTTGCATAACTATATTCATCAAGTACAGCAGGATATTTATTATAATGCAAAGTATCGTCTTGAGTGTATTTAAGATACCCCAAAACTCTTTTGATTGCAATCCAATGAGTTTTATTGGGATTGCTTGTGTACCGGCTCAACTTACTAATAGCACATGTTATGCCCGGTCGTTTACAATTCATTATATACATTAAACATACCAACACTCTTGCGTACTCCAACTGTAAGTCACTTTCGTCTTCATTCTTTTAAAGTGCGAAACTCGCATCCAATGGAGTCTTGGCAATTCCAAATTCCAAATACTTGACATTATCAAGTACTTTTTTGATGTAATGAGAATGTGACAATTCCAACCCTTTTGGAGTTCTATGGATTCTTATTCCTATGATCACATCTGAACTCCAAGGTCTTTTATATCAAACTTTCTCTCGTGTATTCATTTTGTAGCATTTATGTCAGAAATGTCTCTACTGATGATCAACATATCATCCATATACAAACAAACAATGACTTGGTGATTTGGAGTGTCTTTAATGTAAACACATTTATAACATTCATTTATCTTGAACCCATTTGCCAACGTGGTTTGGTCAAACTTCGCATGCCAATTTTTAGGTGCTTGTTTTAGTACATAAAGTGTCTTAACAAGTTTACATGCCTTATTTTCTTTTTCTAGAACCACAAAACCCTCAGTCTATTCCATGTAGATTTCTTCCTCTAATTCTCTATTTAGGAATGCTATTTTTATGTCCATTTGATATATTTTAAGACTATGTACCGCCGCCAAGGCAATTCTCATTCGAATTGACGTTATCCTTGTTACTGGAGAGTATGTATCAAAGTAATCAAGGCCTTCTTTCTTTTTGAAGCCTTTTACTACTATTCTTACCTAGTATTTGTCAATAGCACCATACACCTTCATTTTCCTTTTGAAGATCCATTTAGAATCTAGAGGTTTATTTCCTAGAGGAAGATTAACTAATTCCCACATATGGTTTCTTAATTAGAATCAATCTCACTGTTGACTGCCTCTTTCTAAAAGGATGAATCTGAAGATGCCATCGTTTCTTTAAATATTTAAGGCTCATTTTGTAAGAGAAATGTTACAATATCTGATCTAAAAGAAGTTAATGTTCTTTGATATGTATTTCGTCTTGGATTCTCATCATTATGTACATCCTCACTTGGTTAATCTTGAGGTCGTTTAGACCCCTAATAGACTATTCATGTCTAGCTTTATACGGATAAATATGTTCAAAGAATTCAGCATTATCTGATTCAATTACTGTATTTTTATTGATATTTGGATGTTAAGATTTATGAACCAAAAATCAACATGCTTTACTACTTTTAGTAGATCCTATGAACACGCAATCCACCATCTTAGCTCCTATCTTTACCCTTTTAGAAATAGGAACTTGGACCTTCGCTAGACACCCCCACACTTTGAAATATTTCAAGTTGGGTTTCCTTCCTTTCTATTTTCATGTAGAATTGATTGTCTTACTATGGGGCACTCTATTGAGTACTCGCTTAGCTATAAGGATAATTTCCCCCCACAAGTTTGTGGTAAACCTAAACTTATAAGTAAGGCATTCATTATTTCCTTCAAGGTTCTATTTTTACTTTCGCAATTCCATTAGATTGAGGTGAATAAGGCACTATAATTTGATGGACAATTCTATTCTCTATACATATTTCTGGAAAGAAAGATTCATATTCTCGGCCCTTATCACTTCTTATAGTTTTAGGCTTTTTCTCTAACTGTAACGCCCCAAAAATCTATCCCGAGACATCACACGGTGCTTAGAACCTCAAGTGATCCCAAGCTAACCCTTCTACTAGCATAACTCATAAGAAACTGAATGATATGCATAAAACGACTGATTTTATGATGCGAAAACTTAATAAGGATGGAATCTAGGAAAAAAACAATATCAATACAACTTTTACATTCTGATAAAGTTTGAAAGAGGGACTAAAAATACATAGCTGCCTCTAACTGACATTTGTGAAGCCTCTACTATATTGACTATAGATAGCTGGGACACGGATCTTGCTATCACTAATCAATACATATGAATAAGAAAATAAAGTACATCAATAACATATAACTAAAGTCCCCAAAGTTAGAGAACTCTTCATCTGCTGGCTGGAATCTGCAAACTGTCTGAATATAGTGTACGTGCTTCAACTGAGCTAATACCTACATTATGAGACAATATATCACATAGACATATATGTGGATCATTATTTTGAGGATGTACTGAGTATATGGGGGTGAAATACATAAGTAAAACATTATCTCATTATCATAATTTGTAATATAATGCATGCTAAATGTAAATGACTTACATAAGCTGGAATATCTGAAATACTAAAATATGTAGAAATGAGATACAAAACATACTTTATAAATCTTGTGAGCAATAACATTTAGTTCTAAAACTATACTTGTATTCTCCTTTTAAATCATACTGTCTAAGTGTAGAAAGGACTCAATCTTAATCTAAAATCTGAAAGCTAAAAACTGTGGCTAATATCTTTCTGTAGAGCATAATCTGTGTAAAATTATGAGCCTTAACACTTGGTTTTCTAAAAGATTTTTTATAAATATTTTTCTAAAAGTCTTTACTATTAGGGAAAAACACTTTATTTGAAGGGAAAATGCTTTTATTTTAAGGCTTCAAATCAATAAGCTGTTTTAAGAGTAGGGGGACTTCTTTAAGGAGGTTCTTCTAACTGACATACACCATGTGAGAATCCATGGAGTCCCACGTCTGGCCCCCGTTAGGTAGGTCTATTCTACCCTTACCATCGAAAAAGAACTTCTATCTTAGTGATCACAATCTGAGTTATCCACGTAGAAGTGAGAATGAATCTGAATACTACGTTGGCACGTAGTTCTGGGGTCTAAAATTGTAGTAACCTACCCATCTTGGTGCTAAATACGACTCTCATTCTTATGCTCAAAATCTTAAGAAATTCACTTTAAAAATAGTACAAGGGTTTACAAGAAAACCAATTATGCTTTTCTTTCTTTAAATCTCAAGTTATCTGAACAAAGTGGATTCTTTATCTTAGCTTTGGACCAAAAGGCCAAATCTTTATTAAAATCTAAGGATAATCTTATCTGAAGGTGCTCATAGCACAAATAATCTCAAAATAGCAAATCTTAATTAGGGCGTAATGACCCATGTATCAATCTCATGTTAAAACATCTAAAAATTCATGCTTGATAATGTAAACACTTATAATTCATCATAAAATATGGAAATTACTGCATAGTGTATAGAAATACAAATATAGTCAGGTAATTCAACTTCTAAATCATGGAAAATCTCAAAATCTTCCAAATAATGATAGTGGGTATAAACCCTAACTTTAATTTCATGGGAAATCTCATAAATTGTAGTAAAGTTGTAATTAAAGTAAATTTTTAGACACAAAGATGAAAGAATTATCCTTGTTCAAACCCCATATACCTTGGTAGATGATTAGATTGAGAATTTTGAGTTATTGACTGCTAATTAAGTTCTTGAAGATGAGGTCTTGACTATTTTGTCCTGGGAATCTTCAATCTAAAGCTTTCTTGGAGAATCTATGGTGGAATTTGATTTCTTGGAGAAGGGACTTTTGGTTTCTAGGATTTTTCTTTGAAGGGAATGATGAATAATAAGCAAAATTGCTTGGAAATATGATTAATCACATGTTTAAGATGGGTTGGGGCCTTGGGAATTGATCAAAATACCCTCTATAAACTGCTGAACGGAACTGAAAAATATAACATTTCTTTTGATTTGGGTGGTCACCGCGATGCGCTAGAATCGTGGTGGCCATCTTAAAAAAGATGAGTGGGAACTGGGCTTTTTCTATGACGTAGAGCTATCGCGGTGCCGTATCATTTTGCCATTTTTGGCCACTGGTGCGACGCGCCACTATCACATAGGCTTGCTGGAAATTGACAATGTGAAAATAGACCACTCCGCGACATGCCAATATTATGAAGGTCCACTGGAATTGACGATTGCCAGTTTTACCTCCTCTGTAATGCGCTGAGAGTCCAGGTGGCACATTGTCAACTTAAAAATGCCATAACTCCTTCATCGAGTGTAAGATTTAAGGGAATTTGGTATCGATGGAATTCTTATTCAATTTCCCACATAATGAATAAATATAATTCATTTTAGAAGCTATCCCTGAACATTTTAGGAATGAATTTATGCTAGGAAAAATATGGGGTATTACAATATCTCCCCCTTGGGAACATTCATCCTCGAATATAGATAATTAGGCTAAAATTTCTTAGGAATATGAGGCTATAAGCTATCATGCACAACTGAAATAAAGTATATGACTGAATCCCAATGTAGTGGGCTATTGAAATGATCTGGAAATGCATAAACTTTTATGAGAATAGCTGAGATCGAAACGAGAGCGTCAACTTATGACTAACCATTACTTTAGGCTGGATTTTATTTCATGAGGAAAAAATGAGAGTTTTATCACATGAAAACTCGGGGTATTACACTTACAAACTGTCAACTTATGTTTTATATTGCCTAAACGCATCTATTGCTTCATCCATACTATTTAGCAAATAGACATAACAATATCTAGTGCAATTGTCAATAAAAGTTAGAAAATACTTTTTTCACCATGAGAAGGTATTGACTTCATATCACAAATATCAGTGCGGATAAAGTCCATGGGATTGAAATTCCTTTCAACGGACTTATACGGATGCTTAGCATACTTTGATTCTTCACATGTTTGACATTTTGATTTATTGCACTCAAAGTTTGGACAAATTTCGAAGTTAATTAATTTTTGCAATGTTTTGTAATTGATATGTCCTAATCGTTCATGCCACAAATCATTAGACTCAAGCAAGTACGAAGAAACTAGACTTTTATTGATTCCAACATTCATTACATTCGTTTTGAATAGGCCTTCAGTGAGGTAGCCTTTTCCTACGTACACTTCTCTTTTACTAAGTACAATTTTTTTGGAAACAAATACGCTATTGAAGCTATTTTTGTAAAGAAGTGATACAGAAATTATGTTCTTCCGTAACTCCGGTACATACAGGACATTGTTCAAAGTCAATACTTTGCCTAATGTTATTTTCAGCCAGACTTTTTCTGTTCTTTCAATCATTCCAGTTGAGGAGTTAGCCATATATATCTTCTCTTTGCCTTGAGCCGGAGCAAAAACAACAAACAACTTCTTATTTGCACAAATGTGGCGGTGGCACCAGAATCCATCCATTATTTTCCAAGATTTCCCGCCAAGTTGCATTCAGATTGCATGAGATATAGATTGTTGTTTTCTTTCTTGGATTCAGCCATATTTGCTTGGTCCTTCTTTTTGCCTTTCTTTGGGGCACGACAATCCGTTGACTTGTGGGCAATCTTACCACAGTTAAAGCATTTTCTCTTGAATTTTTTTAGGTTGATTGCTTTTCTGTCCAGCCTTCTTTCGCTTTTTGGAGTTGTTGTGGTCGTCTTCTACCATATTTGCTCCACTTATTGCAGAGTTTTCTTTCGACCTTCTTTCCACAGATTTGTTTTCTTCTTCAATGCATAGTCTTACTATAAGATCTTCGACTGATATCTCGTTTCGCTTATGTTTTAAGTAGGTCTTGAAGTCCTTCCACATAGGTGGTAACTTCTCTATTATTGTTGCGACTTGAAGCACCTACTTCACTATCAAACATACAATAAAATTTATGTGAACAGTAAGAACATTTTTAATTTTTAAACTAAGGTATTTATCAAACTCATACCTTCCGCGAGGAGATCATGGATGATCACTTGAAATTTCTGGACTTGAGACACAACATACTTGGTGTCAATCATTTTAAACTCAAGAAATTTCCCAATAAAGAACTTCTTGGTTCCAGCATCCTGAGTCTTGTATTTCTTTCTAGCACACCCCACAACTCTTTTTCCGTCTTAATTTCACTATACACATTGTACAGTTCATCTTGGAGGCCATTTAGAATGCAATTCCTGCATAGAAAATCAAGTGTTTCCATACCTCCATAAAGACAAATTTCTCCTGGTCTGAAGTTCCCTTGGTCACCTCTGGAGCTTCCTCAGATGTAAATCGCTGAAGACATAAAGTTGTAAGGTAGAAGAACATCTTCTGTTTCCACCTTTTGAAATCAACACCCGTGAATTTTTTAGATTTCTCCGCTGGTGCTATTGCCTACAGAGCGCTAGTACGACTCGTTGTGGCAATATTAGTTGCTTCCATAGTCGTTCCAGTATCATGCACATGAATGTCTATCGTCATTTTCCTATCACAATGAGGTAGTAAATTTTAGTATATGGAAATACTACTTATAAAGTTGTAGCAACTTTAAACACCCCTTGTTTCTAGTTTAACGATGAAGTTTTTATGATATCCAATCGTCAACCGAGTGATTTTTAACTTGTGATGAAGATTTTATTTCTTCAAACTGCTTGTTAAGTTCAAACAGAGAAGAAAGATTAAAACTTTAATCTCCAGACACTAAACAATACGGATTATGAAAAAAAAACTTTAGTGAAAAAAATTTCACCAAACAAGCAACAAAATTTTTGTTCTCCAATTATTTTCTTAAGATTGTTGTTTCGGGTACAAAAAAAATCTGTATTTTTGTAAAAAAACTTCAACACAAGTTACACTTATGAAGTTTTCAACACATTTAACACATAATCAAAAATTACCTTTCAAAGAAGTGTGTTTTCAGTATTTTAAGAGAAAATTAGATGAAATAGAAAAAGCTAAGTCCCCCGAATTCATGGAGTGTCCTTAATGAAATAATTCCCCTCAAGTGCCCGAGGTTGCGGAACTTTCCTTCCAGGATAAAATGGCTTAAAAATCCTACTGTAGTGGTACCTCAAATGATCAGATTCTCTTCGAGCTCACTCAATAGTTAGATGATCATACAGAGTATTTTAGTAGACAAGAAATGTTTTCAAGTGCAGAAAAATTTGTACAAAACCTATGGAAAAATGCAGTAGACACGTAATTTTGACCCTCCCATAGCTTTTATCTATTTTTTTAGGGCATTAAAAATTATTTTTTGTCTAATGTTTATTTTAACTTTCTTTTTTTCATTTTTATAAGTTTTATTTGAAAATAAATAAATAAATAATAAATAAATAAAATCACATTTGTGGAATATTTTTATTTTATTTTTTATTGTTATTTTTATTTTATTTTTTAAAATAATACAAAAATTCAATATATATATATGTATATATTCTTTTTCAATTTTTATTAAATAGGCTAATAGTTAGGCTAATAGTTTTATTATTCTCTTAATTATATTTATTTTATATTATTAAAAATTTTTATTTTATTTTATTTTTATTTTTTTAAATATAAAAATTAATTAATTAATATTTTTATAAATTTTATTATTTTTTATTCTATTATTATTTATATTAAAAAATAAAGAGCAGTATTATCCTAAATCTACCCGACTGCCTTCACCCCTATCTGATCCTACACTCCCCTCAACTGTTCCCTCCCACACTCCCTTTTTAAGTGAAACTCCCCAAATCAATTCTTCGTACATTGAGAGACACAAACTAGGAGAAAAACAAATGAGAAAAAGAGAAACACATGGACAGAACAAGGAAAGAAAAAAAAAATTAAAAAGCAGAAGAACAAGGCAAGAAAAATTGAGTGAAGAAAAAAAGTTTTCATAAACATTGGAAAGTTAGAGTTTGAATTGCGGTTTCTGTTTCAAGTTTTCGGTGATGACGTTCTTGCTTCGATATTCAGTTTAATTTATAATACTAGTTTTTATTCAATCTTGTACTATATTTCATAAGTTTATTGTGAATCAAAGCATAATAAAATTGTTTAAATGGCATTATGCATTATTTAATATGTGTGGTAGATTAATTATGTAGGTTTTATGATTGCCAAGAGTTGTACGAGTAAGTTATGGAGTAGTTATACAGTTGTATGTAGATTTGGGGTTGCCAACTAATTTTATAAAGTCTAGGATTGTTATTTGAGAAAATTGAATGAAAAGAGTCTTTTAAGTCTTGAATGAAGGATTGGTGACATTGACTAACTTAAAGAGTCAAACATCATTAGAAAACTTGATTAAGTTAATTGTGGACTTGAATAATATTTTTAAAACTTTCTAATCTTTTTAAAAATACAAATCAACCCAACCCACACCCTCTTCAATCCAAATCAGCCACTCTCTTCTCTCTCTTGACAACTTTTCTCAACTCTCTCCTGACCAATAGTTTTGCAAAATTTCTCCCTTCAACCCCAGTGAATTTTACCTCAAGCAAGAAATAGTTGGGCTTCGAGTTCTCCACTTTAATTCAAATCAAACTGTCTCTCATTCCTCTCTCTACAGCTTCTCTCAACTCTCTCCCAATCAACTGTCCTGGAAATTTCTCATTTTAATCCTTAGAGACTTTAATATCCGACTATAAATAGTTGGGTTTCGTGTTCCTTTTCGACTTCAACCTTCAATCGACGTGACAGTCTTGTTCTCAGGCCACAACAGCTTCGAATTCTTCATCGTTCCTTTTTCTCTATCACAGGTAAATATTTATGGCCTTTTTAATTTTGAGGAAAATGGGAAACTTGAGTCAACTTCTCTTATAGTATTGGTTAACAATTTCAATATTTGTTACATTAATTTGAAATGTAGTCTGAATAAAACCCTAATTTTTGGTATTTCTTCTTTTTTCTTTTCAAAGTGAATTATGATATTTTGTTGTTTATTTCATTTTTTTGAAGTTTGATATTTATTGTTTGTGTTTATAAAAACAAAACAACAATTTGGGTTGATTTGTTATATTCTTGTTCTTAGTAAAAATGGTGAAATTGATATTTTTGTTGAACAAAATCGTGCTACTATTTTTTATTTTTTCTAACAGATTACCCATCTGGTGCAACATATTAACCATCTGATGCAACAAATTTATCATTCGATGTAACAAATCAACCATTTGATGCACCATAGGAACCATCAGATTACAATTCTGATGTAATAGATTAATTATCTGATGCAATAGGTTAACTATCTGATACAACAGATTAATCATATGTTGCAATAGATTAAACCTCAGATAAAAAACTCTGATGCAACAAATTAACTATCTGATACAATGGAAGAACCATCATATTAATGATCCGATGCAACAGATGAACCTCTTATTGGATAAAATCCTATCAACTCTTCCAACAAAAAATGTCCAAGGCTTGATTTTTCCAATAGATCATTCATCTGCTGTGATAGACGACCCTATGTTGGAAGAAATCTAAATAATATTGACCATTGATAACTGTTCCAATAGATCCCTCATGTGTTGCAACAGATGTGTGACCTGTTGTACAAACCATTCATCTTTCTCAATAGATGAGTAATATGTTTTGTATTGCCGCAATAGATTACTCAACCATTGTTGCAGGTTAGTTAACTACTCTGATAGATCACTCATATATTGCAACAAATATGTGATATGTTGCACAAACCATTTATCTTTCTCAACAGTTAAGTAGTATATTTTGTATTATCACAACAGATTAATCAGCTGTTGCTATGAGTTATTTAACTGTTCCAACAGATCACTCATATATTGCAACAGATGATGTCACAACCGATGTGTGATCTATTGCATAGACCATTCATCTTTCTCAATAGATGAGTGATATATTTTGTATTATCGCAACAGATTACTTAATCATTGCTACAGGTTGTTTAATTGTTCCAACAGATTAATTACATGTTGCAACAGATGATGTTGCAATAGATGTGTGATCTACTACAAAGATCATTCATTTTTATCAACAGATGAGTGATTTGTTTTGTATTGTTGCAATAGATTACTCATCCGTTGTAACAAGTTATTTAACTGTCCCAATGAATCACTCATATATTGCAACAATATGTGATCTGTTGCATAGACCATTCATTGGTCTTAAAAAATGAGTGATATATTTTTTATTGTTGCAACAGATTACTCATCCGCTGTAATAGTTTGGTTATATGCTGCAATAAATATACTACCTAGTGTAAAAGATCGATGATCTGTTGCAACTGTTATTTTACTATTTTTCTTGTTTGATTTACTATTATCCTTTTTTAATGATGCATTAATCAACTATAATATATTTTTTTTTATGTTCTTGTTAATTTTAGATAATATGATTCCCAAGAGAATAAAAACTGAATCAAGTCCAAGTAAAGGAACAAGTGAAGCAGCTAGGCTACATCCACTACTCTATGAGCTTGGTTTACAAGCGTTATCTCAATCGAGAGTCGAATATGATGAACACGGGGAAGAGAAATATTTCAAAAGAGATGATGGAAATGTTAATAGCCCTTCCACCAATGAGCTGGTCAAAGCCTTCAGCATGGATCATTATCCTGTGAGTATACAGTGCGATAGTGGCTCAGATTTAACAGGTGATTTTGTGGTTAAATCAGCCATGGTAAAATCTTTCGACGCCTTTAGAAAAATACTTTGAGAACAAAAATTGGATGCTTATTTCACGAACAGCTGCTTTGGTAAATATCCTGGTTTGTCGGAGGACAACAATTCTTGTTTCCAAATAAAAATGGTATATGAACTTCTCAAGCGTAGGTTTATGTATGAAAAAAAAGATAAGATGGATGAGGAATGGATAAATTACGGTGACATTCCTATTTGTTTTGGTTGGAAGGAGTTTGCCATAGTTACTGGACTAAAATGTTATCCTTTTTCTTAAGTTATACCTATTCTAACCCAAAAAAAAACACCCCGCACACCCAAAAAAGGCAAAGGCAAGTCGTGTGATCGTGATGACCTTGTGTCCATTATTGTTCCAAGCTTCAAAAATAAAACTTTGATAGAAACGTTGAAAGGTAAAGGACTTTCAAAGAAGCACAAACATTCATTGTTCTTGGTTTGGTTTGTACATAATATTCTTTGGGCGAGAGACGTTAACAACAACATAAGCCTCTATTTAATAAAGCTCTCCGAGGATCTTGAGGCATTTAACAGCTATCCTTGGGTTTATGAAAGCTTCAAAATGATTGTCAAATATTTGTTGACTCCGTTAGCGCCAAACACATTCAACTTATATGACTTCCCCTGAGATTTTATGGTAAATGTTTCTTTCTTCTATTATTCTATCCTTCATTTTTTACTCAATAATGGTTTTGATTTATTGGCGATATTTTATAGGCTTGGGCGTTTGGAGCGATTCCTTATTTGAGACAACAAGTGATCTACTAGGAAGGAGTTTCCTGTCTAAGAATATTGAGATGGTTGTCTGCCAAAACTGATAAAAATGCAAAATTTCTTAATTGTGCATCCGTCGCTAGTTCCTACCTATCGAGAGTTGAAGATGCCATTTCTTCTTACTTTACGGTCTGCACAAACTTTATTGGACCCTAAGGTCATCGACATAATAAAAATGGAATTATTTAGAGCAACGATCATTACAAGAAAAATAATTTTGGAGGGTTTGATTGTTGTTGTTGATGGTCTTAGTGGTGATGGAACTATTGGTGGTGGTAGTGGTGCTGATATTTGTACTAATGATGCTCCTCTTACAGTATTTAAAGAAAACCATTATGAGTATGATCATACTGGTTATACAGATTTTGCCTCTCCCAGCGAATATTCTGCATGCAAATGTCAAGACTGCAGGGTGAAACATGATATTGTGATAAATGCTATTAATGGATTAACTACTTCTGTAAAGGAATTGATTTCTAAGAGGTGTCTCATTCCATCAAAGAGGATTTTATTTCTATCCGCTCCATTAGAGATTAGGGCTAAGAGGATAAGGAGAGTGATTTCCAGGGCATTATCAAGCATCTAAAAAAGCAAAATTGCAACTCCTCTGTTTGTGTGTTGCACTGAGCAACATACAATATCCAAAGGAGAGTAGCATAAGCCGAAGAAGGTGAATATATATGTCTTCCAACTGACAAAAAAATAGACACATATCTATTTTAACAGATGACACATCTGCTAAAAATTATCAAACAGATATATACATCTGTTGTAACAGTTGACTAACTTGTACCACCAGATAAAGTATCTGTTGCGACATATGTCTTGTCTATTTTAGAAAATCAAACAACTTTTTGTACCACTTTTATTTGTACCAGCAGATGTTCTATCTGCTCTAACAAATGATTCATATGTTACAACAAATGGTTCATCCATTGGAAATTATCATACAGGGTCTTCCTCATGTAGAATTTTTTCCCAACACTTGATTTATTGTTGCAATAGAAATATAATCTATTTGGGATAATTTAAAATAGGAGGAAGAACTGTTTGATTTGCTAGAAGAGATGAGTTATCCTTTTCCATTTTATTGTATCTCCGTGATTAGCATTGACCAATTCTGGGTTTCTAGGTGGATGTAGAAGAAGTAACTACTGAACAACATTGACAATATGCTACTCTTTTTATGGAAATATGGAGAACAAAAAGCGCAGAAACCGTACGTAAGCGACAATAAAGATCCACGATGAGCAAAGTTGAATTCCATAGCACCGGATGTAGAACAACTTGTCCATACTGAGTAGATCTTTATAGCTTGAACCTTTCAAAGTAATCCTTGGTATCATACTTAAATTGTTGTTGATGTATTTGTTGAGATCCGTACCTATAATAATTTTTTTGCATTTCATTTATTCGTTGACTTATTTCAGCTAATTTTTGAAGGCTTTGATTTGTTTTATTTTGTCTATAAATTTTATTTATTCCTTAAATTTGATCTTATTAATTGAACAGGAACACTAGATTCAAATATTGCTACAGATAATATATCTGTTGCAACAGATGATATATCTATTGGAAAAATTGAACAGATTTAGGCATATGTTCCAACAGGTGGGTAATCTATTTGAATTTATCAAACAGGTCTTTCCACTGTTGCAATAGATGGAATTAGATAGAAATATCAAGATAATGCAATAGAGGACCAACCTATTATAACAGATAAACTATATGTCAGTCCAGGTAGAATAACTGTTACAACAGATGGAGAATCTGTTGCATTATAAAAATTCAACTTTCATTGGACATAAAAAATCGCCACTACATGTAAAAAGATTAAATTGAATTGAAATAAAAAAGGCAGAACCCATCGACGGTGTTCAGTTTAAAAACCTAAAATAAAATAGGCATCAAGTATACAATATTCATTTTAAATACATAAAATAAATTAGGCATCAAATGTGTCAGTCTGGCATATTTTGCTGACTTGCCATCACTTGGCCCCCAACTGTCATTCCTCCCCATTGTTTTATATATTCATCTTCCTCCTAAAATTTAACCCTAAATTCCCAAATCTTCTTATTCATCGTCATCTTCCTTTATCTATCCAAATTCTTCAAATTATTTCTTTCATTTTTTCCAACTAAGCTTGACAATGTCGAGTACATCTTCCACTGTTTTTTGTGATAAAGATTTTTGATATTGTAAGTGCGGTCATGAAGCTCTATTAAAGACTTCTTGGACTCAACAAAATCCAGGTTGTATGTTTTTTACATGTAAGATTTTAAAGGTAACATTTTTTCTTATTTAATTAGTTGATTATTTATTGACTTATAATTATTTTGTAATTGTGTTCTCTTTTTCATAGAAATTGGGTGGATGCGATTTCTTTGATTGGTATGAAGAACGATATCCTTCACAAGAAAATCATGTAATCTGGGTTTGTTGAACAAAGTCAAAGATTATGAAAAGAAATAAAATTGAGCAAGAAAATACTACATTGTTGTCTTTATTGCTACTGGTTTGGTGTTGTTGGGCACATGGATATTCAAGCCTAATTGCTAAAATTTTCATGGTGGTGTGTGTATTTGCTACTAGTTTGGTGTTTTCGAGCACATGGATATTCAATTGTAATTGTTGGAAAATATCAAAAAGATTTAGGCATATGTTGTAAAATTTAGGTCATATGTTGGAAATTATCAAACAGGTTTTTCCACTTTTGCAAAAAATTAGACTTAGATTATTAGATTATTTATAAAAATAACTTTGGCGTAATGCAACAGATGACCAACCTATTGCAACAGATAAATTATCAGCCAGAACAAATTAAATATATTTTTCAACAGATTGACAATCTACTGCATTATAAAAACACAACTTTCATCAGAAAAAAATTACTGCCATTACATGTACATGCAATAAAGTGAAGGGTGACTTGAATTATAAATTGCTATTTCACAGGCTCTTCTATATACACAGGCTTCAAGCATCCAGTTAGTACCCCATGATCCCAGACCTCTTGCAGGTTTTCCATAGCTTTGTCGCACAGAAAAGTCATTGGCTCGGCCATTTCTATGTCGGTCAGCAAATATTCGATGTGTACAAAAGCGTGCGAGCTGCTCGCTTTAGCGGCATCATCTTTTGATAGAATCATTCCCTTTTTTTGACCTTTAAAATCCTATGATTTCTTCATCAATACCTTCTTTGGAAAATGATTCATATGTTTACTCTCCCTCAGTAAGATGGGCAACAACACCATCAATGGCTCCATAAGGAGAAAAATATCAAAATCTTCGACGAGAGGTACGTTGGAGTCATAAACATTGATCTTTTCCTCCTCGAGTAGTATCTTAACATCCCGATAATACATGCTGTTTACGCTAATGAATGCAAAAATCCTCTTTGCCTCGGTCCAGTTCTTGCCGTGCGGATTTGGCATCTCTCCTCTAACATATTTTATCATTTCTTCTTCATCTAAGACCAACGTAGGAACTAGGAAATCAGGTCCCACGCCAAGGTATAGCGCCACCCCTTTGAGTTTATCATACCTATCCTTGATCTTCTTGTAGAAGTCAAGCTCTATTATCCTATCGACAGTGTCATAAACTTTCTGATACGTTAATTTTCTTTTTCTTATGAGGTAGAGAATTATGTCAATATGCTGTGATATAATAATTCAATTTTTAAATAGGTTAGTAATAAGATGCAATGAAAGGTCCATCTATTGCAAAGGGTTCTCTAAATCAATAATCTAACGCAACTTATGCAACAGATGTATAATAAAATGCAACAGAACTACTGCCAGTTGCACTAGTATACCCAGTTATTGCAATAGATGTGAAAGCTATTGCATAACTTCTTCTTCATGGTGTAGATTAGAAGTGATAGGTTAGGAAAAGTAAACTTTCCTTGTCCTCGTATGGTATATGCATATCAATCATAGTCTGGAAGTCTTGGGGGGAAAAGAGAGGCCTGGGGCAATCTGGTGCGCCTGGCTTAGCATTCTTGTCCTATCGTAAATCCCTCTCATATTTGGCGCCAAGTTCTGTGTATATGTCCACCTTCTTTACCAGCCGTTGAACTTCATTAGCTTTTGGAGAGGGAGGAAATGTAATTTGTTTTAATTTTCGACTAGAGAGTATGTCTCTAATTACTATTTTCTTTCTCCTAACCAACACTAAAGGAGTGTGTGGCTCCCTCACCTTCTTGGATGGTATGAAAAACCTCTTGAATTTGAATTCGTCGATAGGTTTAGATATAGCCTCTAATTTTTCAAAAAGTTTATCCTGTCTGTCTTTGCACTCTTTGCATTCACAATAAGAACACGAGGGTGAAGAGAGGTGAGAGGGACCTGTGTAAGGGTGAAAAGTGGTGTTTTTAAGCATATTTATTCTTTCATGAGCATCAATATGCTCATCATCATGAGTGGTAGCAGCATCAGCATGCCTGCCACCAACACCAACAACTCTACTAGAAGAAGCTCCCTGATCTGCCTAAGTAGGTTAGTCATGAAGAGCCTCAACATTATGCTGACCTTGCCTAACTGCTCTTCTTATGACTGTTGCTCCAGCCAATTCTTTCTTTATTAACTCCACCGTTGGGTATGCTATAGTATCAATATGACCTAGAGTAATATAAGAAGTCATCATTGACTCCTTCGCAGTAGGCACGATCCATAGATGCACAACCTATAAAAAGAAAAAAAGTACAGATACATTTAAATCATATAATATAATAATTTTCACAGTTGGGTTACATTTTAATAAAAAGACCCATCTGTTGCATAGTTTATAGTATATGGTTAAAATCTGTTTGAGTCTAGTTCAGAGAAACAGAGCAACACATAAATAATTTGATGCACAATATCAATCATCTGTTGTAACAGTTGCACAATAAGGTAATTTTTTATGCAACAGATGATCTGTATGCCGCAACAGATGATCTGTATGCCGCAACAGATGAACAATAGTAATCATATTACACATCTGTTGCATAATTTGCAGTAGATGGTTAATCTGTTAGGAGTCGAGTTCGGAGAACCAAAATAACTGATGGGTAATTTTATGCAAGATATCAATAGTACCTTATTGCAAGAGATATCCTATCTGGTGTATCAGATATAACATCTGTTGCACCATATATAACATCTGTTCAATATCTTTCTTTGAGTAAAATTGTTATACTTGAAGAAGACCTACTTTATCATCCAAAGGGTTGAAAAGATCAGCCTAATTAATATTGGTGTTGCTCTTTGCAACCATCCACCTAAACATTATTGGATGAGAAACCTCATCCGGGTAATCCATTAACTGCTTTCGGAGGAGAGGAATGACTTCAAATGTCCAAGCCTAAAAAATGTAAATATAAACCAAGCAAAAAAAGTCATAATAACTATATTCAATATGAATTAATGGATGAGAAAAATTAGTGATTAATTTTACCATAAAATCCCAAGGAAAGCCATATAATGTGGTCGTCCCTGAGGATAGCTTTGTCAGTAAATATTGGACAGTCAAGTAGAAGCTGTCATATCCCAGGGATAATTATTGAATTTATCAAAATCCACAACACGCGCTAACAAATCATCTTCTATGACCTTGTTGACATATCTTGCCAACATAACCGAATGGGAAAACCAAACTAAGCACAATTGCTCTCTATACTGCTTTGGTATGGTTTTATCCTCGAGATCTGTCAACTTATCTGATGCTTTGTAGCCACGTCGAGCAATGTCAAACAACACATCTATTTTTTCCTTGTATTTTCTCGCTTTGGATCTTTTGCGGGGTGGTGGTTCTTCTGGACGATGATATCTTAAGCCCGTCACTATGGCAAACTCTTGCAAGCAAAACCAAATAGGCATGCCATATAGTTGATCCAGATTTCATCCATCTTCTTTTTGTCCCCTCTTCTGGATCTTTATCATCCCCCACGTACTTGATCTTGTGATTGAGAAGACCATATACCATTGTTATAGGGAAATGGATATCGGCAGAGGGGTCCTCAGGCAGCTCAAGAAAGTGTCCAAAGCAGCTCTTCTTAAAAAGTCCGCCCATATTTTCGTTCTTCATAATTTTCATTAAATGTTCAAAAATTTTCCCCATCTGAGATTTAAGTACAATTTGACTAGTTAGTTATTTTGCTTCTAGGTCATTTATCGGTATTGCAACTTGAAATCGGTCAAGACTAAAACTTTTGACAGGATCATGCTGAGATGTCGATATTAATTCACATCCCATTAGTGATCCATTATCATCATGTTGATAATCATCCTCTTTCTCTTTCTCACTCTCCAATTCCTCTTTTTTCTCACTTTCATTTTCTTCATCACCATCTACAGACCCTTGTCCACATCCCTCAATGTTGTTTTCATATGTCTCCTCAACTTCACTTTTCCCTGAATGAGATTGTTTAGGAAGCTCCTCTGAATCTCTCTGTATTGTAGGATTTTTTTGGGTAGTCAGACGTTGATCCACTTTCACTTTCTTTTCTTTTAGGAGACACGTTTTACCTACAAACAACAGAAAAATAAAATTTACATTACAATTATTTTATGCACAAATTTTAAAAAATACATTACAAACACCACGAATACCAACACACCAACCACCACCACCACAAACACCACCAATTAATGCCACAAACAAACAGCACGAATACCGACACCACCGAAAGCCCCCACAAACACCACTAACCAATGCCACCACCAGTGCCCCCACAATGATCACAAACACCACCAAAATCAACATCACAAACACCATCCAATAATACCACGAAAATAAACAGAACTCTGCGCTGGAAATTAGGAATTTTTTGAGTTCTTCCTATAATTTTACCATCTAAACTCAAAATTGTAAACCTATTTTCAAAGATAATATAACTAAAAATTTTATTTTTCATCATTAGCTTAAAAACCCTTATTTCTTAGAAAAAAATAACAAATATAGAACTCATCTCGAACTCTATTTGCTACAAAGATAAAGAAAATGACTGATACAAGCAAGAATGAAATTTAAAATAACACCTATGTGATCAGAAATAAGAAGAAAAGTGATCTATTATGGTGGGTTGAGCAAATTTGTTGAGTATTTTTTGTTTGTACTATATTGTTGAGTGACACTAAGATAGAAACAGCGAGAACTCAAGATTTAAAATGATGAAACATTTTGTATGGGTTGATTTGTATTTTGGAAAAGAATAACAAGTTTTGAAAATGTTAGTTTGGTCCGAATTGATCTTAATTATTTTTAAAATTATAATAGATATGCGTAATTTTTAACCCTCTCATCATGCAATTGCCAAAAGTGTACTATTTAGTCTAACATATGAACTCAATTGAAATTGTATAAAAACAATTGAAGTTGTAGTTGATCGAGTACTCTAGTTGACCCTATGAACTCACCCCTAGTCCTAGATTAATCAATTTAGGTACTATTAGTCTAACATATGAACTCAATTAAAATTGTATAAAAATAAATGTTCAACATGTTACATCAGATTTTGCATCTGTTGTAAATTATTAATCAGATTAGGTAACAACAGATTACAAATTTGTTGTAATTTATCAATGAGATTAAGTCATCTATTGCGATAGATTACCCATTTGTTGTAAATTATCAAGTGGATTGTCATATGTCACAACAGATTACCTATATGTTGTAAATTATCAAATAGACACTACCATCTGTTGTAGCTGACCCTATGAGAACTCACCCCTAGTCCTAGATTAATCAATAGTTGACCATATGAGAACTCACCCCTAGTCCCAGATTATTCAATTAAGGTATTAGTACCATATCCTAGATTAATCAATTATGATGTTAGTTGAACATATGATGTAGTAATAATCAATTCGGTTCAGAGTTATCAATCGACAACTCTGGTCGGGAGGAATGCAGTATCGTCTCATCATGCAATTTTCAAAAGGCTCAATTGAAGTTGTAGTTGACCCTATGAGAACTCACCCCTAGTCCTAGATTATTTCATTAAGGTATTAGTACCCCTAGTCCTAGATTAATCAATTAAGGTATTAATCTAGCATATGAGGTAGTAAGAATCAGTTTAGCTTAGAGTGATCAATCGACAACTCTGATTAGGAGGAATACAATACTATCTCATCATGCAATTGCCAAAAGACTCAATTGAAGTTGTAGTTGACCCTATGAGAACTCACATTTAATTAAGATATTTGTCTAACATATGAACTCAATTGAAATTATATATAAATAAATGTTCAACCTATTGAAATGGATGTCTTTTCTATTGGATCAAATCAAATAGATTAGGTAATCTGTTGCAATTAATTACGCATTTGTTGTAAACTATCAAACAGATTACATCATTTGTTACAATATATCACGAATCTATTGTAAACTATCAAACAGATTAAGTTATCTATTGCAATAGATTACCCATCTGTTGTAAATTATCAAATGGATTAAGTCATATATTGCAATAGATTACCCATCTATTGTAAATTATCCAATAGGTAATGTCATCTATTGTTGTTAACATTATGAGATCTCACCGCTAGTCCTAAATTAATCAATTAAGGTATTAGTTGAACATATGATTTAGTAAGAATCATTTCGGCTTAGAGTTATCGATCGACGACTCTGGTCGGGAGGAACACAGTATTGTCTCATCATGCAATTGCCAAAAAACTCAATTAAAGTTATACTTAACCCTATGAGAACTCACCCCTAGTCCTAAATTATTCAATGAAGGTATTAGTATCTAGTCCAAGATTAATCAATTAAGGTATTAGTCTAACATATGAGGAAGTAAGAATCGGTTCGGCTCAGAGTGATCTATCGACAACTCTAACTGGGAGGAACACAATATCATCTCATCATACAATTGCCAAAAGACTCAATTGAAGTTGTAGTTGACCCTATGATAACTCACATTCAATTAAGGTATTAGTCTAGCATATCAATTCAATTAAAATTACATATAAACTAATGTTCAACCTGTTACAACAAATGTCTTTTCTATTGGATCAAATCAAATAGATTAGGTAAACTGTTGCAATATATTATGCATCTATTGTGAACTATAAAACAGATTACATCATTTGTTGCGATAGATGACCGAGCTTTGGAAATTTCTAAACAGAAATTGTCATCTTTTGCACTTAAATGTTTTAAGATCTTTTTATAAAGAAATTTATGTATTTCCCGTCCGAGATAAAAAAGTTTAAATACTAAGGCGGTAAAAAATATTACTTGTTACTACTTGGATAACTCAAAAATCTCCTGAGTGAGTAGTTTTATCTGGTCTTTTCAATGTCACCGTGTCCTTGTGCCCCTCAAAAGTTATTAATGAATATTTAAAATCCATATCTAGAACACTCTCCTTCAACCATAAAGTATAGACTCAAGTCATCACTTTTCTGTATTCTTAATTCTCAATTATCTTTGTTTCTTTTTTTCCTCTCTTTTCTCTCTTTTTTCAGATGAGGATCCTTTAGGATCCCAACCAATCAATATCTTTTCTAGACTGAACTAGATGTTCTGATCTATTTTGGTTTTTTGACATTGCAGGTACAATCACTATTGCTATTTCCATATCTTCTTCTTATTTGTATGTCATTTAAATTAGATAGTTACATCTGTTGCTATTAATGATTTACTTATTACCAGTTTCCTATTTATTGAGAAAATTGAAGGAAAGGTGACTTTTAAGTCTTGAATGAATGAACCATTATTTTTATTAAAATATACAAGAAAATTCATCTGTTGGGAGAACTCAAAAAGCCTTGTTAATAGTATAGTTTTTTTTATGTCTTTTATTTGGTGTTTTGGTTGTGCTGTTGTTGTTGGTGGTGGTCGTGTTGAAACATATGACGTTTGTTTTGTGGATGGTGTTGAAACATATGATATTGTTTCTTTGTTGTTGATGCTATTTTTTATGGTGTTTTAATAATTTCCTCAACTGTTGCAGCTGATGATTCAGCTGTTGGAACAAATAAAGCAACTATTTAAAGAAATCAAACTAGTAGCAAGGCTGATTTAATTTATTCTAACACATAACCCATCTGTTGCAACATATCATCCTTTTGTTGCCACGATGCCTCATTGGTTGAACAGATGGGTAATCTATTGCATCATATTGGTTATCTGTTGATTTACTCAATTTTGTGTTACCCTTTTGTAATGTTTTTTTTTTGTTTTATTTTTGTTCTTCTCTTGTTTGACATCAAATTTATTTCTCTTGTTTGCAGATAAAAGAAAGTGAAACTAAATCCAGTTTTGCCTTGCCAACATTAAAGGCTAGATTAAAAATGTGTTCAGATTAATAAAATACTTGCATATGGAACCACTTCATATGTGGGAGGTATGTATTACTGATCAACCTATCATGGAAACACACATCCAGTACAATGATTTTGTGATTGTTTGTTCTTTACCTATTAGGCTTTAATCCTTCAAATAAAATATGACATTTTACAGCAAAGATTGTTAGGTTCGAACCAGTAAGGTCGAGGGACCAAGAAGGTCTTGTCGATACCCTCTTGCAATTTAATGACGGTTTATGCTCATATTTTTGTGTCAAGTTTGGGGAAGGGTTCAAGTTTTTGGCGGTAGTGTAAATATCTAATAATGATTGGACCGGTTTTAATGTCTTGATAGACTTGTTAAAAGGCCTCCGAATCCTTGCATTTCAATAAACAATGATTGAACCAATAGAAATTTCCCTGGTCCAAATTTATATGGATGGGTTGTTGGAGGAGACAATATACAGAAAAAGGTGTTTGGGAGAAAAACTATGCAGGAAGGAGGAGGTTGAGAAGGCCATATATCATCTCGTATTGTACCCATTTGTGTTGTTATTCACATTGTTAATTTCATATGGTTCTTCATATTCTTGTTATTAATCATAGTTTGGGTTGGCTGATTTGGTGTTGAAAACACCTTTTCTATCTCATTATTGTGTAGTTGTAGCGAATCTGAGAGAAGTCTCCATTTAGTCTATGGTTTGTTGTTATTTATGGAGAGTTTGAAGTGTGTTTTTTGTTTCCGTTGTCATTCTCGTATCATTTGGTATCAGAGATTGGCTTGATCTTGTTTCTACATGATCAAATCTTGGGCTAGCTCACTTAAAAAAAACTAAAATTTGAAAATTCCAGAAAAAGAACAATATGTCCATTTTGTGTTTTTGGCCAAAAATGGTATTTTTGTTGTGTCTTGGACGAGTTTTTTACTTGTTTTTGTTGTCTCTAAGTTTTAGTTTTTTTCCTCAGTAACACATTGAGTCTATATCTTGATTTAAGCTTGTATTTTGATGTTGTTATTGTGAACATAAGCTTTGCCCATTGTTGTTTAACATTGTTGTGGTAGGCATTGTTGTTGAGAAACTTGATTGGCCGTGTGTTTGGTTGTTTTTGAAAGGAGTGTTGCTGTTTTTATTCTTTGTTAATGTTGTTGTTGTTCTTTAAGTTCTTCATAACCTTCATCACTTATTAAAACTGAAGACACAACACTAAAGAGACTTGGCCGTTTGTTGTTGTGGATTGGAGTTGGCCGTTGGAATTGTTGTTGTTCTTGAAGATTGTTGTTATTGTTCTTAGTGTGGTTGTTTTTGTTCTTTAAGTTCTTAACCTTCCTTCATATATTGTTAGAACATAAAGTGAATGATAGATCCTAAAAGGTGAAGGAAAGAGGTATAAGTACTTGTTAGTCTTGAAAGACCCCCAACTACCAAAAGACTTTACACCACTTCTCAACCACTTTTCCATGAAACAAGGGTCCATGTTTTTAGGAAAAGTACTACAAAAGTCAATTCTTGAAATTTGAAACTTGAAAAAAGGTTGCAAGACTTATTCTTCTCTCCTTAAAACAAATTCCACCAATCTAAATTAAAATTTGTTCAGACTTGGACGTTGAGAAAAAAATTATAGAAACCTCAACCAAAATGTGGCTGCCACATCATGAAGTTACTGTTCGTGTATCAAATTTTGGTTCAAATTTCAGATTTCTTAGTTTTATTTTGTTATTCCTTTGTTTCAATTTCGTTGGTTCCACTACTAATTGGCAAACTAGTACTTATCTACGTGATTGTTAGTTAGTCTTTGGTTTCATTCATTTGTGTTAAGCATTTGTTGTGTGCTTCTCTCTTTTGTGAATTTGTTGTGTCTTGTTGGATCAAGTTCGTAAATAAATTTTCTTTTGAGTCAACTCAAACAAAAATCTATTATGGGCAAAGGTAGACTCATCCCTCAATCACTCACGAAGTACAAGCCGGCTTTCAACACTTGTGATACTAAGTGTGAGTTAAATATCGAGAGTGAGAGTGTGGTGAGATATTTTTGAGCTAAGTTTGTTTGTTTTGTTGTTCATTGTTGTCTTTTATTTTAGGTACCACGGCTTCCACCAATCTCGATGCCATGTTTGACCGCATCACCGACTATATTGAAGAAATAAAATGGCACGTGGAAAGGCTACGCCAATTGCTACCTAAACTTATCCCAAAAAATCCAACTTCCCTTAGCCAAACACCTTGTGATGAGAGCTTCCCGAAGGAAGAGGTAGGCTATCTTGATCCACACTAAGGTAAAGAGGAGATTGAAACATCTTTGGTACGTGATAGTGAACTTATAGAGAGCGAAGCACTTGCTAGTTCTAAATTTGTCCGTGAGATAGATCATGATCTCTTTAGGTTTAATGTCTTATTTGAAGATGATATAAACATCCCTAGTGAACCTAGTGGTGAAAATGATGGTATAGCTTGCCTTGAAGGCTATAGCCTATATGCTAACCCACAATGGCGTGACAACATTCCTCCTAAAGATGGAAATCTCTTCTTGTAAGACAAGAGTACTCTTATAGGAAAGGAATGTGTAGTCTCAGAAATTTACTCTTAAATGTAGTTCACTACTTGACTATATAAATAGTGTGCTTAAAAATTCTCAAGTTAGTGATGATGTCTATAGAATTAATCTTGATAATGCACATTACTCTTTGAACATCTTGTGTGGTAAAAACATTATAATTAGTTTTGTTCATAGCTACTATGTGTATGAAAATATTTTTATATGCGAATGAGAGAGTGACATTCTAGGGGAAGGAAGGGATAGCCTCAGCTTAGGCCCTTGGCTTATTTTTCTATTTGATCCTGGCACTCTCTTGGAATATGGAAATATCTACACTCCCACTTAATGCTTCGTCAAGAATACAAGCAATGTTTGGTTGTGGGTGCTAATGAAGGAAGAAAAAGTTCTTTTTTTTCTCTTTTTGTGGATGATGACCGCTTCCTTTGTGTCTTTTTACTAAGCTTTTTATGTTTAGCACAAAGGACCCGTGGATATACTCCAAGTTTGTCCGACCCTCAACATGGAATGTGATGTGTGTATTTTGATAAACCTAACCCCTTATATCTTGAGGATATGTGCTTGTTTTCTTTTCTTGATTTTGCGAGGTACAGATTCGAGGTCGAATCCTTTTCAAGAAGGGGAGGATGATACAAGTACGATCATGAGGATGGACGTGAATGAGTGCATAATGAATCCATCCAAGGAAGTTCACAAGTGAAGTATAGAAAAGGGCCTAAACACAACAAAATTAGCCCACTTCTTGCAGTTGAAGGGCACCTCACCCTTGAGGGGTATTATGGACATTTCACACTATTTTTGTAATATCTATAAATAGAACATTTTAGGTTTTCATTCATTAGACTTTGATGATAATGAATGTTGTATAACATTGAAAGACAAGTCCTCTCTCCTTGAGGTACAAATCCAAAACTTGTAACTAGGGTGATACTAGGGTGGAATACTAGTGTTGCATTCTTGCTTAGAACTTTGGGTGCTAGAGGAGGTTGAGGTCTCTCTTGTGCTCACCGAAGAGAGTAGGTGTTCCTATTATCATTTTATTAAGGGTCTAGGTGCTTGAATAAACTTAGGTTCTTAGTTCATGGGATAGTGTATGTCACTCTATCTATCTTTTCTATTCTTGCAATCTTGTAATGTTTGCATCTCGTATTGTACCCATTTGTGTTGCTGTTATTCCCATTGTTTAGTTCATCTTGTTCTTCATATTCCTGTGGTTAATCATAGTTTGGGTTGGCTGATTTGGTGTTGAAAACACCCCTTTCTATCTCATTATTATATAGTTGTAGCGAATCTGAGAGAGGTCTCCTTTAGTCCATGGTTTGTTGTGATTTGTGGACTGTTTGGAGTGTGTTTCGTGTTTCCATTTTCATTCCATATCATATAGAATTATCTTCTAATTGAATATGGCTATTCCATGAAGAATTTTTAAGATTTTCACTTTTTTCATGTGGAAAATTATATAAGCTTTCCATCGGTATAAGATTCGCCCAAATCTGATAATCAGGTCAGAAGTTACGACTATTTCAAGTTCTCATCATAAAACAGAGCCATACTAGTAAGTTGCACGCCCCTCCACAAGAGGAAATGACATTTGGAAAATTATAGTAGGGGCCCATGATTGTGGCGCTTCACACCAGTGTCCAAATTCAGAATTGTCCTTTTCCAGTGTCTTAGCGTAATTTCCTCTGCGTCGCGCCAAAGTTCCTGGTTGCAAAAGAAGGGGCAACACGATGGCTCCGTATCGTGCCATCCCTCAGTTTTCCAGTTATGAAATTACAGTGACACAACGCGATCGTGCTACATCACGCAAGGGGTTTAGTTTGGGAACATTTTTCTGAAATTGAATGACGCGTCCAGGGTTAAAAGGGTCAACTTCCGACCCCTATTTAAGCCCTTTAACACGTGATTCAGCCACTTTGCATCCAAAATACACTCTCTTCTCTCAAGTTTCTCTCAAGAACAAGCTAGGGTTTTCATAGAAGATCCAATTTCAAGAAAGTTTCCCCGTCAATCTTCACAAAACCATGAACTAAGGTATGTGTTGTGTTAATTCATGGACTCCTTTCATCCATGAAGCCCAAGAATCTTTTTCCTAAGTTTAAGTTTATGGATTTCTTTATGAATTTCATATTGGGTTTGTTTTGTTTATGTTTAGAATGATCAATTAAATTAAAATCTATGTTGAATGATCAATCTTATGTGGAATTGATTTGTATAGATGTATATTCATGTGAACCTATGAATAAACCCTAGATGATGAAATTAGAGATGAATCATGATGATTAATTTTTGTATAATGTTGTCTACATGTGCTGTGCTTACCATGTGTTTGATTAAATGCCTAGATGAAGGAACAATGCCCGACTAGTATGTCATGAAATCCCAATGTGTGTACACGTTATGCCTATCACATGTTTTGATGGAATGCTTCTATAAATGTATTATGGATTATGATGTTAGTTATATGTTCAAGTAAGTTATGCTTGGTCAGTTTCCTTCCATCGAATCCTGGGGGTACTTATACCCTAAATATTAACCATGTGCCTAGAGTCATGTCATATTTTCATGATACTCTCAGCCAAGCTATGAATCCTTAGACTTCAGACAGTGTTATGACTCAGGAAATCACCATAATCTCATAAACTCAGTTATTTGTCAGATATTGGTAGTATTCCATCAGTTAACGGAATTCAGTAACTCAGCCCATGTCCAGTTCAGTAAATCATGTTCAGAATCCATTTAGATGGGAGTAGGAATTAGCATCGAGTGAACCCAAGGATGGGTACACAAACTATTAGATGAAGGTGTGATTCTTAAAAGTCATCCTTAAGTTCCAGAACTATGTAGCCAGCATAGGTTGAGACATTAACACTGTACGATGAGGTTTGAAGAGGTGGATAAGCACTGTCAGATAAGGGCTCTACCATTCTTATTTGGGGACACTATCAAATGAGGTCACCCATAACTTGTCCTTAACGGTGGTGCGGTATCGAGAACTTTCTAATTGGGGTCACAGATTGGACCCCAACACAGCCATAATAGTGTATCAGGGGTATGTCAGTTAGATAACTGCTTCCCATAGTTTCATGTTATATAATCAGGACTATCAGGCACAGTCCATCAGTCTCAGTATTAGAACTCAGATAGTTCTTCAGATTTTAGGATTGTTAGATACAGTCAACTCAGATACAGTACGGAACTCAGATAGTTCCATTAGAGTCAGGACTGTCAGATACAGTCACTCATGTTATTAGTTATATTTAGATTCAGTAATCATGTTATCACAGTATTAGTGTTAGTTATTATGTCTAATGCATTTATTCTCACGCTCATGATAGTTAGTCAGTTATTATTATTGTTCATGCATATAAACCCCATGCATTCAGCCTACCTCACACGCATACCAGTACATTCAAAGTACTGACGTATTTTCTCTATGGTGTCTTATATCATAGGTTCATAGACATGACCAACAAAGCAATAGTAATTCTAGATATCTGCTGACACAGTTAGAAGTGAGTTATCATCTTTTGTGGGCATGATTATTTCATTAATATCTTATTAATCAGTTTATTAGTTGGAGTTAGTTGGGGACATATCCCATCAACTCCTTACTCAGACAGTTCAGTCAGTTAGAGGCTTTCTAGACTATCATGCTTCAGACTTCAGGATGTTTAGTTTTGTTTTGGGTATTCTATTACCCCACACATATCATTTAGACCATGTTCAGTATTGAACCTTATGGACTTTCAGTGCATATTTCCATATTATTACGTCATATTATTTAGTGTACAGGTATAAATATCAGTCATGGGTTAACTTGTGGTCCTTCGGGGTCATGAGTACCATCTAGATTTCTGGGTATCAGATTCAGGGCGTTACAAACTTGGTATCAGAGCCTAAGGTTCAATAGAGTCCTAGGAAGTCTGAAAGTCATATCTAGTAGAGTCTTGTACATGGATGTGTTGCGCGCCATATTTATGTATAGGAGGCTATAAGATGTTTTTAGAATAGTTTCCCTAATTTCTGTATTCATGTCATGCCAGTGAGTATAATCTCAAGTCAATCTCTTAGTCTAATCCGTTGCACCCTCTCTTCTACAGAACATGCCTCCTAAAAGAAGAAACAGAAATCAGTTAGCCCCTCAGCTCGAAGATCCTTTAGGCTATCATATTTATTATAAAGATTTTAGGTACGTATTCACTACTCTTGCTCAGTCAGTTGATGCTCAAAATGAACGGCCAGCAGTTACTCCAGCCAACCCAGTGGCCAATTCAGTCGCAGCTAGGATTCATGACTTCACCCGAATGAATCCTCCGTCCTTTTTTGAGTCTAAGGTAGATGAGGACCCTCAGGAATTCCTTGATCAGGTTCAGAAAGTGAAAGACATCATGGGTGTGGCTACTATTGAGAGTCCTAAGCTAGTTTTAAATCAGTTATAGAATGTGGCTCATACTTGGTTCAAACAGTGGAAATAAAAAAGGTCAGATGATGTTGGTCCTATAGAGTAGGAGGAGTTTGTCACTACTTTCTTAGACAGATTCTTTCTCCTAGAGCTTAGAGAGGCCAAGGTTTTAGAATTCATCAACCTTAGAAAGGGCAATATGACGGTGAAAGAGTATTCTCTTAAGTTACTCAATTGGTTAGATATGCCCCTCATGTGGTTGCAGATAGCAGAGCGAAGATGAGTAAGTTCACTTTAGGGGTAAATAATAGCGTGGTAAATGAATACATATCTACCATGATTAATAGTGACATGACTTTAGCCAGGCTTATGACTTATTCTCAACAGATAGAGGAGCAGAAGATTAAGCAGAGGGAGAAGTAGAATAAGAGAGCGAAGATAGGTAGTTTCAACTTTGCTCAGCCTAAATCAGAAGGATAAAATCATTCCCAGTTTTGTGATAAGTCATCAGTTCCAGCCCCTTCTTCAGCCAGTGCTCCAATTTCTAAATTTAGAGAGTGTAACAGAGATAGAGCGCTAGGCTCTAAGTCTTAGGAAAGTGTTATCAATTCCTGAACTAATCCCCTTTGTTAGACCTGTGGTAAGAACCACAAGAGTGCTTGCAGAGCTAGTAGTGATGTATGTTTCGGTTGTGGCAACCCAGGCCATAGAGTTAGAGACTTCCCTCTGTCAGGTTATCAGAGTCATCTCCACACCTCAGCTCAGTCCAATCGCATGAATCAGTTGGGCGCCACCACCAGTGCTACTAGTGGGCAACACCGAAATCGTCTCTATGCTCTTCAGTCCTGATAGGACCAGGAAAATTCTCCTGATATAGTTACTGGTATGTTACAGATCTTACATGTTCATGTTTACGCTTTGCTAGATCCAGGAGCGTCTTTGTCTTTTGTTACTCCCTATATAGCAGGCGATTTTGGAATCAATATCGAAATCCTAGCAGAGCCCTTTTCAGTCTCTACCCCAGTTGGTAAAACCATCATAGCCCGGTTGGTATATAGGAATTGCCCGATTATGATATCTCAGAAAGTCACTTCAGCAGATTTTGTCGAATTAGAGTTGAATGATTTTGATGTCATTCTCAGCATGGAATGGCTTCATTCCTGTTATGACACACTCGACTGTAGAAAGAGAATATTCCAGTTTCAGTTCCTAAATAAACCCATCCTTGAGTGGAAGGGTAGTACTTCAGCGTCCAGAGGTCAGCTTATTTCCTACCTTCGGGCACAGAAATTAATATCTAAGGGATGTGTCTATCATCTTGTTCATGTTAAGGATTTTAGTTCTGAGACTACCAGTCTTGAATCAGTCCCAGTAGTGAATGAATATTTAAATATCTTTCCTAAAGATCTTCCAGGAATTCCTCTCAAAAGGTAAATAGACTTCGGCATTGATCTTCTTCCAGATACTCAGCCTATATCTATTCTGCCATACAGAATGGTACCCGTAGAACTTAGAGAACTAAAAGAACAATTGAAGGATTTATTAGATAAGGGATTCACCAGGCCCAGTATTTCCCTGTGGAATACTCTAGTATTATTTATGCGCAAGAAAGAAAGTTCTCTCAAAATGTGTATAGACTACGGTGAACTCAATAAGGTCACGGTCAAGAACAAGTATCATCTTCCTAGGATTGATGACTTGTTTAACCAAATTTAGGGTGCCAGTTATTTCTCTAAGATAGATCTTAGATCCGGCTATCATCAGCTCAGAGTTAAGGAATGTGACATTCCAAAAATACCTTTTCGAACTCGGTATGGTCACTTCAAATTTCTAGTCATATCATTTAGTCTTACCAATGCCCCAACTGCTTTTGTGGACTTGATGAACCATGTGTTCAAGAAGTACTTGGACATGTTCGTCATAGTCTTCATAGATAATATTCTGGTCTATTCTCGCTGTGAGCGTGATCATACAAACCATCTAAGAACAGTACTTAGGACTCTCAGAGATCATCAGTTATTAGCCAAATTTAGTAAGTGCAAATTTTGGCTAAGATCCGTAATTTTCCTTGGTCATATAGTTTTCAATGATGGCATCAGAGTTGACCCTTAAAAGAACAAAGCAGTAAGAAACTGGCCCAAACCTGTCTCCCCATCAAATATCAGGAGTTTCTTGGGCTTGGCTGGCTATTACAGACAGTGTGTAGAGGGATTTTATTCTATTGCATCCCCTATGTCTAGATTGACTCAGAAGAAAGTCAAGTTTCAGTGGTCAGGTTCTTCCAAAAAGAGTTTTCCAAAGTTGAAGACTCGACTCACCTCAGCTCTAGTCTTAGCTCTCCCAGATAGTTCAGATGGGTTCATAGTGTATTGTGATGTATCCATAGTGGTTCTAGGTTGTGTCCTCATGCAGCATGGTAACGTCATTGCCTACGCCTCCAGACAGCTTAAGCCCCATGAAAGGAATTATCCTACTTATGATCTTGACTTTGCAGCCATAGTATTTTCCTTGAAGATTTGGAGGCATTATCTATACATTGTTTATGTAGATATCTTCACAGATCATAAGTGTGTCTTTTCTCAAAAAGATCTGAATCTTCATCAGAGAAGATAGTTAGAGCTCTAGAAAGATTATGACATGAGTATCCTTTATCTTCTGGGCAAGGCCAACATAGTGGCCGACACTCTCAGTAGACTATCCATGGGTAGTGTTTCTCATGTTGCTGACAGTAAGAAGAAGTTAGCTCAGGAAGTACATTAGCTTTCCAAACTAGGCATTCGATTAGTCGATACAGATGAGGGTGATATATTGGATCAGAGAATTTTAGAATACTCTCTAGTTTCTGAGGTGAAATAAAATAAAGATAGAGATCCCAACCTTGTGAAGTTGAAAGAGTCAGTTCAGGATCAGAAAGTAGAGGTTTTCTCCCAAGGGGAAGATTGTGTTTTGCATTGTCAGGTTCATCTCTGTGTTCCAGGTGTAGATGACTTAAGGTAGTGAATTCTTGCAGAAGCGCATAGCTCTCGCTACTCTATTCATCCAGGGGATACAAAGATGTACCGCAACTTATGGGGAATCTATTGGTTGAGTGGGATGAAGAGAGACGTTGCAGAGTTTCTGGGTTAGTTCTCTATATGTCAGCAGTTTAAGATAGAGCATCAAAAGATTAGTGGGTCCATACAGGAGTTCAGTATTCCTACTTGGAAGTGGGAAGTAGTGAACATAGACTTCGTAACGGGTTTGCCTCAAACTCGTCATCAACATGATTCAGTCTGGGTCATAGTAGATAGAATGACCAAATAAGCTCATTTCCTTTCATTTCATCCCTCTAATTTAGCCGAGGAATATGCCAAACTATACATCAAGGAGTTGGTTAGATTGCACGGTGTTCCATTGTCCATTATCTTAGACAGAGGTATCCAATTCACTTCTCATTTTCGGAAAGCATTCCAAAAGGGTCTTGGTACCCAAGTTCATATTAGTACAACCTTTTATCCTCAGATAGATTGTCAAGTAAAAAGGACCATTCAGACATTAAAAGATATGCTAAGGGTGTGTACAATTGATATCAAGGGTAGTTGGGAGACCACTTGCCTTTGATTTAGTTTGTATATAACAACCATCATTATAGTATTTGGATGGCTCCATTCGAAGCTCTCTACGGTAGGACGTGTAGATCTCTAATTGGTTGGTTAGAAGTTAGTGAAGCCTCAGTCATAGGTCCTGACTTGGTATTCGAAGCCTTAGAAAAATTCCAGTTGATTAGTGAAATACTCCAGGTTGCTCAGAGCCAACAAAAGCCTTATGCAGATATTCGTAGAAAAGATCTTGAGTTTGAGATTGGTGATCATGTCTACCTAAATATCTCTTTCATGTAGGGAGTGAAGCGGTTCTACAAGAAAGGGAAACTCAGTCCCCGATATGTCGGTCCTTTTAAGATTCTTAGTCACTTAGGCAAGGAAGACTATGATCTTGAATTGCCTTTAGATCTAGCCTTAGTTCATCCAGTCTTTTGTGTCTCTTTTCTCAAGGAGTGCATAGGTGACCCATCAGTTGTAGTCTTTATTCAAAGCATTAATGTTCAGAACACTCTATCTTATGAAGAGATTCCAGTCAAAATATTATACTATTGGACTCATAGATTGATGAAGAAAGAAGTCTCTCTAGTTAAGATTCTTTGGCAAAATCAGTCTGTCGAGGGAGCTACTTGGGAAGCAGTGGCATACATGCGTACTAAGTATCCTCACCTCTTCTTCTCCAACTCAAATCAAGCTAAAGGTAATAGTTCTCCTTAAGCTTACTTAGTTTCATGTTCAGTGTTCATCACAAACTTGGTATGCAGTTTCATGCTCATGTTCCCATTATAAAACTTGGTATCAAGTACCATTGAAAATTCAGTCATGAACTCATGTATTAGTTCAGTTATGTAATTATGCATCAGACATGCATTCTCATTGTGAGAAACTCAGTTCTTCAGAAGGCTCAGTCATTCATTCATGATTCAGTTATGCATGCATCAGATCTACATGTTCAGTATTATATGTTCAGCTTGTCAGTCATGTCAGTCATGAGATCATGTTCTAGTTATTCATGTTCAATATGTACGTTAATTGTCTTTCTCCCCTCTCAATCAGTCTCATTCATGGATGAATGTTCTCAAGGGGGATATCATGTTTCAGGAATTTTCAAGATTTTCACTTTTTATCATGTGTAAAATTAAATAAGATTTCTATTGGTATAAGATTCACCCAAATACGACAACCGGGTCAGAAGTTACGACTATTTCAAGTTCCCATAGTAAAACTGTGCCATATTAGTCAGTGGCGCGCCGCGCCACTAGAGGAAATAGCATTTGGAAAATTCCAGTAGGGGTCTGTGATTATTGCGCGTCACGCCAGGGCCCAAATTGAGAATTGTCCTTTTCTAGTGTCTTAGCGCAATTTTCTCCGCATCGCGCCAAAGTTCCAGGTCAAAAAAGAAGGGGCAACGCGATTGCTCCACATCGCGCCATCCCTCAATTTTTGAATTTTTAAATTCCAATGACACGACGTGATAGCGCCGCATCACGCCAGGGGTTCTGTTCGGAGAAATTTTTCTGAAATTAAATGACGTGTACAGGGTTAAAAGGGTCAACTTTTCACCCCTGTTTAATCCCTTTAACATGTGATTCAGACACTCTTTACCCAAAATACACTCTCTTCTATCAAGTTTCTACCAAGAACAAGCTAGGGTTTTTATAGAAGATCCTATTTCAAGAAAGTTTCACCATCAATCTTTACAAAACCACGAACTAAGGTATGCGTAGTGTTCATTCATAGACTCCTTTATTCCATGAAGCCCAAGAATCGCTTTTCTAAGTTTAAGTTTATGGATTTCCTTATGAATTTCATTTTGGGTTTGTTTTGTTTATGTTTAGAATAATGAATTCAATTTGAATCCATGTTGGGTGATCAATTTTATGTGCAATTGATTTGTATAGATGTATATTCACATGAACCTATGATAAACCCTAGATGATGAAATTTGAGATGAATCATGATGATTAATTATTGTATAATGTTGTCTACATGTGCTATGCCTACCAAGTGTTTGATTAAATGGCTAGATGAAGGAACAATGCCCAACTAGTATGATATTATGAAATCCCTATGTATGTACAAGTAATGCCTATCACATGTTTTGATTGAATGCTTCTATAAATGTCTTATGGATTATGATGTTAGTTATATGTTCAAGTAAGTTATGCTTGGTCAGTTTCCTTCCATCGAGTCCTGGGGGTACTCATACCTGAAAGATTAGCTTTGTGCCTAGATCCATGTCATGTTTTCATGATACTCGCAGTCAAGCTATGAATCCTTAGACTTCAGACAGTTTTATGACTCAGGAAATCACCATGATCTCATGAACTCAGTCAGTTGTTAGATATTAGTAGTATTCCGTCAGTAAATGGAATTCAGTAACTCAACCCATGTTTAGTTCAGTAAATCATTTTCAGAGTCTATTAATATGGGAGTAGGAATTAGCACCGAGTGAACCCAAGGAAGGGAACACACACTATCAGATGAGGGTGTGATTCATAGAAGTCATCCTTGCATTCGAAAACTATGTAGCCAACATAAGTTAAGACATCAACACTGTCCAATGAGGGTTGATGAGTTGGACAAGTACTGTCAGATAAGGGGCCCACCATTCTCTTTTGGGGACACTCTTAGAATAGGGTCGCCCACAGCTTTTCCTCACCGGTGGCACGGTACTGACACCCTTTTCATTGGAGTAACAGATTAGACCCCAGCTCAACCATAATGGCGTACCAGGAGCATGTCAGTTAGATAACTACTTCCCACAGTTTCATGTTACAGAATCAGGACTGTCAGATACAGTCAATTAGTCTCAAAATTAGAACTCAGATATTTCTTCAGATTTTATGACTGTCAGATATAATCAAATCTGATATAGTATGAAACTCAGATAGTTCCATCAGATTCAGGACTGTCAGATACAGTCACTCATATTATCAGTTATATTCAGATTTAGTAATCATGTTATCACAGTATTAGTGTCAGTTGTTATGTCTCATGCATGTTTTCTCACGCTTATGATAGTTAGTCAGTTAATATTATTGTTCATGCATATTAACATCATCTATTTGGTCTACCTTACATACATACCAGTACATTCAAAGTACTGACGCATTTGCACTATGGTGTCTTATATCATAGGTTTAGAGACACGAGCTCCAGAGTAACAGTAGATTTCATATATCCACAGACAGAGTTAGAAGTGAGTACTTATCTTTCAAGGACATGATTATTTCCTTATTATCTCATTAATCAGTTTATCAATTGGAGTTAGTTGGGGACATATCCCATAAACTCCTTACTCAGACAGTTCAGTTAGTAAGAGTCTTTCTAGACTATTATATATCAGACTTTAGTATGTTCAGTATTTTTTAGATATTCTATTACCTCACACAGATATTATATCATTCAGATCATGTTTAGTATTGAACCTTATGGCCTTTCAGTGCATGTTTCCACATTATTATATCGTATTATGTAGTGTACAAGTTCAAATATCAATCATGGGTTAGCTTTTGGTCCTTCGGGGTCATGTACACCGTGTATCAATCCGAGCACCAGGCTTAGGGCATTACATTATTATTCCTACCACATCAGGACATGTCAAACAGTATTGTTTATTCATCTGTACGCATGTGATGACTATTAAAAAATAAGTGTTAGGAGTCTTGACTTTTTATCTTAACACATTTAAAACAGCTGATGAATCGAACTCTCTATCAGTTGCAACTGACTAATCAGTTGCTGGAAAAAATCAAAATATCTCCTCCAACGTATGGTCTATCTATCGCAACAGATAAACCATATGTTGATATAGATTGTAAATCTGTTGCGACAGACCAGACTGTGTTTTTTTATTCATTTTCATGCATGTGATTACTTCTTGCTAAAAATATTTATTTCAATTTAGTTGTCCTATTTATAAAATCAAGAGAATTAATTATATACTTCCAAGATTACCTCTATTATTAAATGACAACATAAAGTATATTATTCATATTTATACTTTCAAAGCATAATTAATAAGGACAAATTTGTAAAATAATCACCTAATTTATATTTTTACTAATTGGTGTGCCAAGCCCATAGGGCCCAACTAATACAAAATAGAGGGACTATTTAAAAGAGGTGAAGAGTCATGACTTTCTATCTAACACATTCAAAACAGATAATGAGTCGAATACTCCGTTGGATGAAACTGAAGAATCATCTGTTAGAAAATATCAAAACATCTCCACCAACATACTGTCCATCTGCCACACCAAATAATACATATGTTTCATCAGTTGTATTATCTGTTGCGTAAACAAACCATCTATTTTAAAATATGGTAAATCTGTCTTGATAGATCATCTGTTTTACATTCAATCCATCTGTTGCAACAGTTGCTATATGTGTTGCGATAGATGGATGATCTGTTACAACAGCTCAATAATAACAGATTTTATCAAGTCTCAAACCATTTTGAAAAGGTCAGAAGTAATTAATGTACAAGAAAAAGTCTCAAACCATTTTGTCCTGACATGTTCAGATTCAATCCTCAATAAATAGGACTCTCCTTAATCTTTATTCAACTTAACTAGGTTTATTTCTTGCATTTTTTCTTTTCGTGTGACATTTTCAGCCACTTCTCTTCAAAGAGCATATTCCTTTCTTGTTGAGGTAGGTTTTTTTCTGGTGTAAATTTACCAGTTGGTCGTAAATGTTGTATTATATTTTGGACTTTTTCTTTACATTGTTAATTCATGCGTCTTCTAGATATGGCTGATCCTTTTTTGGACATTGATATTCTACGCAACACAGTGCGGGAACTTCATAGGTAGGTTAATGACCAGCAGAGGAAGTTGCTCCCTATAAGAGTGATGATGTTCAGAGAAATACAGATGCTGATGAGGGCCCTGCTGCTGCGAGTTATTGGTCGGCTGTCATTAATGATGATGATGATGATAATAATAATTAGAATGTGTTTTTTTTAGTGTATGTATTTTAATTTTTCTATATCAGATCTATACCTAATGTATTTTATTTTTCATTTAATGAAAAATTTGCTTTTATTCAGCTTTGGCATTTTAATTCTTATTCAATTTTCGTTCTGTCTATTTCTTCTAATCTAAACATACATACATGTTAACATGTAGACGGTTGGAGGCAAGGAGCTATGTTGAATCCAATAGCACTAAACTTTTTGGCTTTTGAGTTCTTTCAATAGATGGACCATGTTTTGGAATAGATTGGTCATCTGTTGAGTTTCTATCAATAGATTATCGATTTGTTTCGACAGATTTGTCATCTATTGGAGGAAAATTGTAATACCCCAAAGTTTCTTGGCTAATATTGTCCCAAGAATGCCTAGTGTTAGATTCTAAATTGAATGATGATTATTACATGAGGAATTTTCAATATTTTCACTTTTTTTCATGTGTGAAATTCAATAAGCTTTCGATAGATATAAGATTCTCCCAAATTTGATAACCGGGTCAGAAGTTACGACTATTTTAAGTTTCCATCATAATACAACACCATATTAGTCAGGGGCGCGCCGTGCTACAAGTGGAAATTGCATTTGGCAAATTCCAGTAGGGGTTCGCAATTATGGCGCATCACGCCAGGGCCCAAATTTAGAATTGTCCATTTTTCAGTGTCTCAGCGCGATTTCCCCCATGTTACGCCAAAGTTCCAAGTAACAAAGGAATTAGCAATACAATGGACCAGCGTCGCTCTATCCCCCAATTTCACAGTTTTCAAATTCCAGTGACACCGTACGACAGCGCCGCATCACGCTAAAGGTCAAGTTTGGGAAATTTTTTCAATTTTAAAAGACGCATCCAAGAGTTAAAAGGGTTAATTTCCTACCACTATTTAAACCCAATAACACGTGATTTAGCTATTCTTCACCCAAAATATAGTAGTTTCTCTCAAGTTTCTCTCAAAAATAAGCAAGGGTTTCTATTGGGGATTCAAATTCAAGAAGGTTTCACCGTCAATCTTCACAAAATCACGAACTAAGGTATGAATAGTGTTCATTCATGAACTCCTTTCATCCATGAAACCCAAGAATCCTTTTTTTCTAAATTCAAGTTTATGAATTTTCTTATGAATTTCAAGATTTAGCTACTCTTGTTCATGTGGATAATGAGAAATTGAATTCTACTCTATGTTGGGTGATAAATTCTATATGGTTTAAATTATTATAGACATAGATTCATGCAAATCAATGACTAAACCCTTGAATGATGAAATTAGAATTGAACCATGATGTTTAATTATTGTACAATGATTTTTACATGTACCATGCCTAAAAAATGTTTGATTAAATGCCTAGATGAAGGAAAAGTGCCTAACTAGCATGATACCATGAAATCCCCATGTATGTACAAGTTTTGCCTATGACATGTTTTGATGAAATGCTTTTATAAATGTACTATGAATTATGTTGTTAGTTATATGTTCAAGTAAGTTATGCTCGGTCAGTTTCCTTCTATCGAGTCCTAGGGGTATTCATACCCAAAAGATTAGCTTTGTGCCTAGATCCATGTCATGTTTTCATGATACTCTCAGTCAAGCTATGAATCCTTAGACTTCAAACAGTCTTATGACTCAGGAAATCACCATGATCTTATGAACTCAGTCAGTGGTCAGATACTAGTAGTATTTCGTTAGTCAACAGAATTTAGTAACTCAACCCATGTTCAGTTCAATAAATCATGTTTCGAGTCTATTCAGATAGGAGTAGGATTTAGCACCGAGTGCACCCAAGGATAAGAACACACACTATCAGATGAGGGTGTGATACTTAGAAGTCATCCTTGCATTCTAGAACTTTGTAGTCAGCACAAGTTGAAACATCAACACTGTCTAATGAGGGTTGATAAGTTGGATACGCACTGCCAGATAAGGGACCCACCACTCTCTTTTGGGGACACTATCAGATGAGGGTCGCCCATAGCTTGTCCTTACTAGTGGCGCAGTATTGACACCCTTCTAATTGCTGTTACAGATTAGACCCCAAATCATCCATAATAGAGTATCAGGGGTATGTCGATTCGATAACTACTTCCTACAGTTTTATGTTACAGAATACGGACTGTCAGACATAGTCAATCAGTCTCAGTATTATAACTCAGATTTTTCATTAGATTTCAAGACTGTCAGATACAGTCAACTTAGATACAGTACGAAATTCGGATAGTTCCATCAGATTTAGGACTTTCAAATATAGTCACTCATGTTATCGATTATATTCAGATTTAGTAATCATGTTATCATAATATTAGTGTCAGTTGTTATGTCTCATGCATGTTTTCTCACGCTTATGATAGTTAGTAAGTTATTATTATTGTTCATGCATATTAACCCCATGCATTCGGCCTACCTCATATGCATACCAGTACATTCAAAGTACTGACGCATTTATGCTATGGTATCTTATATCATAGGTTCAGAGACACCAGCTCCAGAGCAACAGTAGATTCCAGATATCCATAGACAAAGTTAAAAGTGAGTCCTCATCTTTCAAGGACATGATTATTTCCTAATATATCATTAATCATTTTATTAGTTGGAGTTAGTTGGGGATATGTCCTATCAACTCCTTACTCAGACAGTTCAGTTAGTTAGAGTCTTCTAGACTATTATATATCGGACTTCAGTATGTTCAGTTTTCTTTTGGATATTTTATTACCTACACAAATGTTATATCATTCAGATCATGTTCAATATTGAACCTTATGGCCTTTCAGTGCATGTTTCCTCATTATTATGTCGTACTATGCAGTGTACAGGTACAAATATTAGTCATGGGTTAGCTTGTGGTCCTTCAGGGTCATATGCACCGTGTAGCATTTCGAGCACCAGGCTTAGGGCATTACATTATTCTTCCCACCACATCAGGACATGTCAGACAGTGTTGTTTATTCATCTGCACGCATGTGATGACTATTAAAAAATAGGTGTGAAGAGTCATGACTTTTTATCTTAACACACTCAAAACAACTGATGAATTGAAATCTCTATCAGTTGCATCTGATGAATTTGTTGTTGAAAAAAATCAAAACATCTCCTCTAACGTCTGGTCCATCTATCACGACAGATAATCGATATGATGCAATAGATGGTAAATCTGTTGCGACAGACCAAATAGTGTTTTTTTATTCATGTGCACGCATGTGATTACTTCTTGCTAAAAATATTTGTTTCAATTTAGTTGTCCTATTTATAAAATCAAGAGAATTTTATTATATTCTCCCAAGATTACCTCTATTATTAAATGACAACATAAAGTATATCATTCATATTTATACTTTCAAAGTATAATTAATAAGGCCAATTTGGTAAGATAATAAACTAATTTATATTTTTACTAATTGGTGTGCCAAGCCTATAGGGCCCAACTAATACAAAATGGAGGGGCTATTAAAAAGAGGTGAAGATTCATGACTTTTTATCTAACACATTCAAAATAGATAATGAACTGAATACTCCATTGGTTGAAATTGATGAATCATCAGTTAGAAAATATCAAAACATCTCCTCCAACAAACTGTCCATCTGCCGCAACAAATAATATATATGTTGCATCAGTTGTCTTATCTGTTGCATAGACAAACTATCTATTGTAGCAGATGGTAAATCTGCCTTGACAGACCATATGTTTCATATTCAATCCATCTGTTGCAACAGGTTCTTAATCTATTGCGATAGATGGATGATCTGTTGCAACAACTTAATAATAACAGCTTTTATCGAGTCTCAAACAATTTTAAAAAGGTGAAAAGTAATTAATGTAAAAGAAAAAGTCACGACTTTTCACAGAAAATAAAATGCCACCAGTTTGAATATAATTAATACAATAGAGCTGAACAGTCCTATCTTTTGGCCTGAGTTGTTCAGATTCAATCCTCTATAAATAGGACTCTCCTTAATCTTTATTCAACTTAACTAGGTTTATTTCTTGCATTTTTTCTTTTTGTGTGACATTTTCAACCACTTCTCTTAATAGAGCATATTCCTTTCTCGTTGAGGTAGGTTTTTTTCTACTGTAAATTTACCAGTTGTTCATAAGGTTGTATTATATTTTTGACTTTTTTCTTTACATTTGTCAATTCATCCGTGTTCTAGATATGACTGATCCTTTTTCGGATATTGCTATTCTACGTAACACAGTGCGGGAAATTCAGAGGCAGTTTAATGACCTGCAGAGGGAGTTGGTCACTATGAGAGCGACGATGTTCAGAGAGATGCAGAGGCTAATGAGGGCCCTGCTGCTACGAGTTATTAGCCGTATTTCATTAATGATGATGATGATGATAATAATTAGAATGTATTTTTTTAGTGTATGTATTTTAATTTTTCTATATCGGATCTATACCTAATGTATTTTGTTTTTCACTTAATAAAAAATTTACTTTTAGTCAGACTTTGGCATTTTAATTCTTATTCAATTTTCATTCTGCCTATTTCTTCTAATCTAAACATACATACATGTTAATATGTCGACGGTTGGAGCCAAGGAGCTATGTTGAATCCAATAGCACTAAAATTTTTGGTTTTTGAGTTCTTTCAATAGATGGACCATGTGTTAGAATAGATTGGTCATATGTTGAGTTTCTATCAATAGATTATCCATCTGTTTCGACAGATTTATCATCTGTTAGAGGAAAACTGTAATACCCCAATGTTTTCTAGCTAATTTTGTCCCAAGAATTCCTTGTGTTAGCTTTTACATTGAATGATGATTATTTCATGAGGAATTTTTAAGATTTTCACTTTTTTTCAGGTGTGAAATTCAATAAGCTTTTGTTAGATATAAGATTTGCCCAAATTCGATAACCGGGTAAGAAGTTATGACTATTTCAAGTTCTCGTCGTAATACAGCGCCGTATTAGTCAGTGGCGCACCGTGACACAAGTGGAAATTGCATTTGGCGAATTCCAGTAACGGTTCGCGATTATGGCGCATTGCGCCAGGGCCCAAATTTAGAATTATCCATTTTTTAGTGTCTCAGCGCGATTTCTCCCGTGTCGCGCCAAAGTTCCAAGTGAAAAAGGAAGTTGCAATGCGATGGCCCCGTGTCGCTCCATCCCCCAATTTCCTAGTTTTCAAATTCTAGTGACACGGTGCGACAGCGTCGCGTCGCGCTAAAGGTCCAGTTTGGGAAATTCTTACAATTTTAAAAGACTCATCCAACGGTTAAAAGGGTTAATTTCCTACCCCTATTTAAATCCAATAATGCGTGATTTAGCTATTCTTCATCCAAAATATAGTAGTTTCTCTCAAGTTTCTCTCAAAACCAAGCTAGGGTTTCTATTTTGGATTCAAATTCAAGAAGGTTTCACCGTCAATATTCATGAAATCACAAACTAAGGTATGAATAGTGTTCATTCATGGACTCCTTTTATTCATGAAACCCAAGAATCCTTCTTTTCTATACTGGTTTAATTATTATAGATATAGATTCTTGCAAAACTATGACTAAATTCTTGAATGATGAAATTAGAATTGAACCATGATGTTTAATTTTTGTACAATGATGTTTACATGTACCATGCCTAAAATATGTTTGATTAAATTCCTAGATGAAGGACAAGTCCCTAGCTAGAATGATACCATGAAATCCCCATGTATGTACAAGTTATGCTGATCACACGTTTTGATGAAATGCTTCTATAAATGTATTATGAATTATGATGTTAGTTATATGTTCAAGTAAGTTATGTTTGGTTAGTTTCCTTCCATCGAGTCCTGGGGGTACTCGTACCTAAAAGATTATCTTTGTGCCTAGAGCCATGTCATATTTTCACGATACTCTAAGTCAAGCTATGAATCCTTAGACTTCAGACAATTTTATGACTCAGGAAATCACCATGATCTCATGAACCCAGTCAGTGGTCAAATATTAGTAGTATTTCGCCAGTCAATGAAATTCAGTAACTCAGCCAATGTTCAGTTCAGTAAATCATGTTCAGAGTCTATTAAGATGGGAGTAGAAATTAGAACCGAGTTAACCCAAGAAAGGGAACACACACTATCAGATGAGGGTGTTATACTTATAACTCATCCTTGCATTCTAGAACTATGTAGCCATCATAGGTTGATACATCAACACTATTCGATGAGGGTTGATGAGTTGGATAAGCACTATCAGATAAGGGGCCCACCGTTCTCTTTTGTGGATACTATAAGATAAGGGTCGCCCATAGCTTGTCCTTACCAGTGGCGCAATATTGACACCCTTCTAATTGGTGTTACAAATTAGACCCCAACTCATCCATAATAGCGTATCAGGGGTATGTCAATTAGATAACTACTTCCCACAGTTTTATGTTACAGAATCAGAATTGTCAGACATATTCAATCAGTCTCAGTATTATAACTCAGATTTTTCTTTAGATTTCAGGACTGTCAGATACAGTCAACTCAGATATAGTATGAAATTCATATAGTTCCATCATATTTAGGACTATCAAATATAGTCACTCATGTTATCGGTTATATTCAGATTCAGTAATTATGTTATCACAATATTAGTGTCAGTTGTTATGTCTCATGCATGTTTTCTCATACTCATGATAGTTAGTCAATTATTATTATTGTTCATGCATATGAACCCCATACATTCGGACTACCTCACATGCATACCAGTATATTCAGAGTACTGACGCATTTGCGCTATGGTGTTTTATAACAGAGGTTCTGAGACACAAGCTCCAGAGCAACAATAGATTCTAGATATCCGTAGACAGAGTTAAAAGTGATTCCTCATATTTTGAGGGCATGATTAGTTCCCTATTATCTCATTAACTAGTTTATTAGTTGGAGTTAGTTGGGGACATGTCCTATCAACTCCTTACTCAGACAGTTCAGTCAGTTAAAGGCTTTCTAGGCTATTATGTTTTAGACTTCAGCACGTTCAGTTTTGTTTTGGGTATTGTATTACTCCACTCAGATGTTATATTATTTAGATCATTTTTAGTATTGAACCTTATGTCCTTTAAGTGCATATTTCCATATTATTATGTCATATTATGCAGTGTACTGGTACAAATATCAGTCATGGGGTAGTTTGTAGTCCTTCGGGGTTATGAGCACCGTGTAGTATTCCGAGCAGCAGGCTCGGGGTGGTACAAACTTGGTATCAGAGCCTAAGGTTCAATAGAGTCCTAGGAATTTTGAAAGCCGCATCTAGTAGAGTCTTGTACATGGGTGTATTGTGTGCCACATTTATCTGTAGGAGGCTATAAGATATTTAGGAACAGTTTCCCCTTCTTTTAGTATTCATGTCATGCCAGTGAGCATAATCTGAAGTCAACCTCTCATTCTAATCTGCTTCTTCTCTTTATTTCAGAACATGCCTCCCATGAAAGGAACCTAGCCTATCCAAGAAGATCCCTAGGACAAAATATTTCTCATGCAGAGTTCAGGGCCGCATTCACTTCTCTTGCTTAATTAGTAGCTACTCAGAATGAACAACCAGATGTTTTCCCATCCAACCCAGTGGCCAACTCAGCTGCAGTCAAAATTCGGGACTTCACCCAAATGAATCCTCCAACTATTCTCAGGTCTAAGACAGATGAGGACCCTCAGGAATTCCTAGATTAGGTGCAGAAGGTGACACACGTCATGGGGGTGAATACTGTGGAGAGTTATGAGCTAGCTGCATATCATTTGTAGGATGTTTCTCATACTTGGTTCAAGTAGTGAAAGTCAGAGAGGGCAGACGATGCAGGGTTAGTTGAGTGGGAAGAGTTTGCTTCCGTGTTTCTTGATAGATTCTTTCACCTAGAGCTTAGAGAAGCTAAGGTGCTAGAGTTTATTAACCTCAGGCAGGGAAATATAACAGTGAAAAAGTATTCTCTTAATTTTACTCAACTAGCCAGATATGCCCCTCATGTCATTACAGATAGTAGGGCAAGGATGAGTAAGTTCGTGTCAGGGGTGAATGATAGCATTGTTAATGAGTGCAGATCTGCCATTCTAAATAGTGACATGAATTTATCCAGGCTTATGACCCATGCCTAGCATATAGAGGAGCAGATAGTTAAGATGACGGGGAAGCAGAACAAGAGAGCAAAGGCAGGTAGTTTCAACTTTGCTCAGCCTAAGTCAGAAGGAGGAAAACATTCTCAGTTTTTTCCTAAGTCATCAATTCCTTCTCCTTCTTCAGGCAGTGCTCCAGTTACTAAGTTTAGAGAGGGTAACAAAGATAGAGTTCCAGATTCTAAGTCTCAGGGTAGTTCTAGCAGTGCCTGTACCTATCCGCTTTGTCAGACCTGCCGTACGTACCATCAGGGTATTTGTAGACCGGGTAGTGGTTTTTTTTTTCGGATGTGGAAAGCCAGGCCACATAGTTAGAGATTGTCCTCAGTCAGGTCCTTAGGTTCAACAGAATAGCTCCTGATTAGTTCGATCTTCCAAATCAGTTGGGTGCCATCTCCAGTGCTACTAGTGGGCAACGCCTAAATCATCTTTATGCTCTTCTATCCCGACAAGATTAGAAAAATTCTCCTAATGTGGTTACTAGTACATTACAGATCTTTCTTGTGCATGTTTATGCTTTACTAGATCTAGGTGCTTTCTTGTTTTTTGTTATGCCTTATATAGTAGTTGATTTCAGAATCAGTACTGAAATTTTAGCAGAGCCTTTTTCAGTCTCTGCCCTAGTGGGTAAAATCATCATAGCCCAGTGGGTATACAGGAATTGCCCAATTATGATATTTCAGAAAGTCACTTTAGCAGACTTAGTCAAATTAGAGATGACTGATTTTGATGTCATTCTCGGTATGGATTGGCTTTATTCCTACTATGCCACAGTCTACTGGAGAAATAGAATAGTCCAGTTTTAGTTCCCAAATAAACCCGTCCTAGAGTGGAAGAGTAGTGTATCCGCTTTCAGAGGTCAGCTTGTTTCCTACATTCGGGTAAGAAAATTGATATCTAAGGGATGTGTCAACCATATTGTACATGTTAAAGATTCTGGTTCCAAGACTTCCAATCTTGAATCAGGTTGTAGGTGAATATTCAGATTTCTGTCCCAAAGATCTTCCAGGAATTCCTTTCGAAAGAGAAATAGATTTGGCATTAATCTTCTTATAGATACTCAGCCTATATTTATCCCTCTATATAGAATGGCACCAGCAGAACTCAAAGAACTTAAAGAACAATTAAAGGATCTCTTAGATAAGGGATTCATCCGGCCCAACATTTCCTTGTGGGGCACATTAGTATTTTTAGTGCGCAAAAAAGAAAGTTCTCTTAGGGTGTGTGTAGACTACCATCAACATAATAAGTTCACAGTCAAGAACAAGTATCCTCTACCCAAAATCGATGACTTTTTTGATCAACTTTAAGGTGCCTATTATTTGTCTAAGATAGACCTCAGATTCGGCTATAATCAACTCAGAGTTAGAGAATGTGACATTCTAAAAATAGCTTTCTGTACTCGGTATGGTCATTTTGAATTCTTAGTTATGTACTTTGGTCTTACCAATGCCCCATTAAATTTTATGGACTTGATGAACTGTGTGTTCAAGAAGTGCTTGGACATATTCGTCATAGTCTTCATAGATGATTTTCTGGTCTATTCCTGCTATGAGCATAATTATGTAAACCATCTCAGAACAGTTCTTCAAACTCTCAGAGATCATCAGCTATTTAACAAATTTATTAAATGAGCATTTTGGTTAAGGTCAGTAGCATTCCTTAGTCATATCATTTTCGGTGATAGAATTAGAGTTGATTTTCAAATGACCAAAGCAGTAAGAAACTGGCCTCGTCCAGTCTTTCCATCAGATATTAAGAGTTTCTTGGGTTTGGCCAGCTATTATAGATGGTTTGTCGAGGGATTTTCTTTTATTGCATCCCCAATGTCCAGGTTGACTCAGAAGAAAGTCAAGTTTCAGTGGTCAGATCCTTGCGAGAAGATTTTCTAGGAGTTGAAGACTCGACTCACCTCAACTCCAGTATTAGCTCTTTGAGATGGTCCAGAGGGTTTTATAGTGTATTGTGATGCATCCAGAGTAGGTTTAGGTTGTGTCCTCATGCATTATGGTAAGGTCATAGCCTACGCCTCTAGAAATCTTAATCCCCATGAGAGGAATTATCCTACTCATGATCTTTAGTTAGCAACCGTAGTATTTACCTTGAAGATTTAGAGGAATTATCCATACAGTGTTCACGTAGATGTGTTCATAGATCATAAAAGTCTTCAGTATGTTTTTTCTCAGGAAGATCTCAATCTTCGTCAGAGAGAGTAGTTAGAGCTCTTGAAAGATTATGACTTGAGTGTTCTTTGTCATCCAGGCAAGGCCAATGTAATGGCTGACGCACTCAGTAGACTATCCATGGGTAGTGTTTCTTATGTTGAGGACAGTAAGAAGAAGTTAGCTCAGGAAGTCCATCATCTTGGAAAACTAGACATTTTCTTAGTCGATACAGAAGAGGGTGATATATGGGTTCAGAGTAACTTTGAATCATCTATAGTTCCCAAGGTGAAAGAAAAGCAAGATAGAGATCACAGCCTTGTCAAGTTGAAAGAGTTAGTCCAGTATCAGAAAGTAGAAGTTTTCTCCCAAGAAGGAGATGGTGTCCTTCATTATCAGGGTTGTCTCTGAGTTCCAGGTGTAGATGACTTAAGGCAGAAAATTCTTACAGAAGCGCATGGTGCACGCTACTATATTCATCTAGGTGCCACAAATATATACCGCGACTTACGGGAAATTTATTGGTGGAGTGGGATGAAGAAAGACGTTGCAGAGTTTGTGGCTAAGTTCTTTATATGTCAGCAGGTTAAGATAGAGCATCAGAAGCCTAGTGGGTCCATACAGGAGTTCAGTATTCCTACTTGGAAGTGGGAAGTTGTGAACATGGACTTCGTGATGGGTTTGCCTTAAACTCGTCATTAGCATGATTTAGTCTGGGTCATTGTAGATAGAATGACCAACTTAACTCATTTCCTTCCAGTTCATACCTCTTATTTAGCCGAGGATTATGCTAAACTCTACATCAAGGAGTTGGTCAGATTGCACGGTGTTCCATTGTCCATTATCTCATATAGAGGTATCCAGTTCACCTCTCACTTCTGGAAAGCATTCCAAAAGGGTCTTGGTACCCAAGTTCATCTTAGTACAACCTTTCATCCTCAGACAGATGGTCGAATATAAAGGACTATTCAGACTTTAGAAGATATGTTAGGGGCGTGTGCAATCGATTTTAAGGAAAGTTGGGATTGATTGAGTTTGCATACAACAATAGCTATCATTCTAGTATTCAGATGGCTCCATTCGAAGATCTCCATGGTATGAGATGTAGATCTCTAATTGGTTGATTCAAAGTTAGTGAGTCCTCAATCATAGGGCCTGACTTGGTATTCGACACATTAGAAAAAGTCTAGTTGATTAGAGAAAGACTCCGGGCTGCTCAAACACAACAAAAGTCTTATGCAGATATTTGTAGAAAAGCTCTCGAGTTTGAGATTAGTGATTATGTCTATATAAAGATCTCTCCCATGAAGGGAGTGAAATGGTTCGGTAAGATGGAAAAACTCAGTCCCCGATACGTTGGTCCCTTCAAGAATCTCAGTCGCTTTGGCAAGGTAGCTTATGAGCTCGAATTGCCTTGAGATCTAGCCTTAGTTCATCCAGTATTCCATGTCTCTTTGCTCAAGAAATGCATAGGTGACCCGGCAGTTGTAGTCCCTATTCAAAGCACCGATGTTCAGAACAACCTCTCTTATGAAGAAATTCTAGTCAAAATCCTAGACCATCAGACTCGTAAATTGAGGAACAAAGAAGTCCCTTTAGTTAAAGTTCTTTGGTAAAATCAGTCCATCGAAGGAGCTACTTGGGAAGCAGAAGCAGATATACGTACCAAGTATCCTCACCTCTTCTCCGCCAACTCAGATCAAGATCAAGGTAACAATTCTCCTTAAACATACTCAGTAACATATTCAGTATTTATCACAATCTTGGTATTAAGTACCACTGCATATTCAGTCATGCTTACATGTATCAGTTCAGTTATATAATGAAGCATCAGACATGCCTTCTCATCATGAGAAATCTAGTTCCTTAGAACATTCAGTTATATATTTATGAATCAGTTATACATGCATCAGATATGCACGTTCAGTATGTACATCAGCTGATGTTCTTCCCCTCACTTTCAGTTTCATTCGAGGATAAATGTTCCCAAGGGAGAAATATTATAATACCCCAAAGTTTCCTAGCTAATTTTATCCCAACAATTTCTAGTATTAGCTCCTAAATTGAATGATGATTCTTACATGAGGTTACGACTAAGATTCACCCAAATCCAATAACCGGGTCAGAAGTTACGATTATTTCAAGTTCATGTCATAAAATAGCACCATATTAGTCAATGGCACACCGTGCCACAAGAGGAAATGGTATTTGAAAAATTCCAGTAGGGGTCCGCGATTATGGCGGATCACTCCAGGGCCCAAATTCAGAATTGTTTGTTTTCCAGTGTCTCAGCATGATTTTCCCCGCGTTGTGCCAAAGTCCTGGGTAACAAAAGAAGTGGCAACGTGATGGCCCCGCGTTGCAGCTTCCCCTAATTTTCTAGTTGTCAAATTCCAATGACACGGTGTGATAGCATCCTGTCGTGCTAAACATCCAGTTCAAAAAAATTTTACAATTTTAAAAGACACATCCAAGGGTTAAAAGGGTCAATTTCCTACCCCTATTTAAACCCAATAGCGTGTGATTTAGCTATTCTTCTCTCAAAATATACTAGTTTCTCTCAAATTTCTCTCAAAAACAAGCTCGGGTTTCTATTGGGGATTCGAATTCAAGAAGGTTTCATCGTCAATCTTCACAAAATCACGAACTTAGGTATGCATAGTGTTCATTCATGGACTCTTTTCGTCCATGAAGCCCAAGAATCTTTTCAAGTTTGTGGATTTTCTTATGAATTTCATGATTTGACTGCTCTTGTTCATGTGGATAATGAGAAATTGAATTCTACTCCATGTTGGGTGATAAATTCTATCTGTGTGCAATTATTATAGATATAGATTCATGCACACCTATGACTAAACCCTTGAATGATGAAATTAGAATTGAACCATGATGTTTAATTATTGTACAATGATATTTACATGTACCATGCCTACAATTTGTTTGATTAAATGCCTAGATGAAGGAAAAGTACCTAACTAGCATGATACCATGAAATCCCCGTGTATGTACAAGTTATGCCTATCACATGTTTTGATGAAATGTTTCTATAAATGTATTATGAATTATAATGTTAGTTATATGTTAAAGTAAGTTATGCTTGGTCAGTTTCCTTCCATCGAGTCCTGGGGGTACTTATACCCGAAACATTAGCTGTGTGCATAGAGCCATGTCATGTTTTCACGTTATTGTTAGTCAAGCCATGAATCCTTACACTTCAGATAGTCTTGTGACTCAAGAAATCACCATGATCTCATGGACTCAGTCAGTTGTTAGATATCAGTAGTATTTATTCAACCAATGGAATTCAGTAACTCAGCCCATGTTTAATTCAATAAATCATGTTCAGAGTCTATTCAGATGGGAGTAGGAATTAGCACCGTGTGAAACCAAGGTTGGGAACACACACTATCAGATGAGGGTGTGATTCTTAGAAGTCATCCTTTCATTCCAGAACTATGTAACCATAATAGGTTGAGACATCAACACTGTCCGATGATGGTTGATGAGGTGAATAAGCACTGTCAGATAAGGTCCCCACTATTCTCTTTTTTGGAAACTATGAGATGAGGGTCACCCATAGCTTATCCTTACCAGTGGCGCGGTATTGACACCCTTCTAATTGGGGTTACATATTGGACTCCAACTCAATCATAATAGCATATTAGGGGCATATCCGTTAGATAACTACTTCCCATAGTTTTATTTTACAGAATCAGGAATGTCAAATATAGTCAATTAGTCTCAGTAATTGTACTCAGATAGTTCTTCAGATTTCAGGACTGTCAGATATAGTCAGCTCAGATACAGTTCGGAACTCAGATAGTTCCATCAGATTCAGAACTGTTAGATACAGTCACTCATGTTATCAGTTATATTCAGATTCATTAATCTTGTTATCACAGTATTAGTGTTAGTTATTATTATCATGCATATATTCTCATGCTCATGATAGTTAGTCAGTTATTATTATTGTTTATGCATATGAACCCCATGTAGTCGGCCTATCTCACATGCATACCAGTACATTCAAAGTGCTGATGCATTTGCGCTATGGTGTCTTATATCAAAGGTCCAGAGACACGAGATCCATAGAAATAGTAGATTCTAGATATCCGCAGATAGAGTTAAAAGTGAGTCCTCATATTTTAAGGACATGATTATTTCCCTATTATCTCATTAATCAGTTTATTTGTTGGAGTTAGTTGGGGACATGTCCCATCAACTTCTTACTCAGAAAGTTTAGTCAGTTAGAGGCTTTCTAGACTATTATATTTCAGACTTCAATATGTTCAGTTTTGTTTTGGGTATTCTGTTACCCCACACAGATGTTATATCATTCAGATTATGTTCAGTATTGAACCTTATGGCCTTTCAGTGCATGTTTCTGCATTATTATGCCATATTATGCAGTGTACAGGTACAAATATCAATCATGGGTTAGCTTGTGGTCCTACAAGGTCATGAGAGCCGTGTAGTATTTCGAGAACCAGGCTCGGGGTATTACAAAAACATTCCAGTTGTTTGTGCAACTGTTGAGAATAATTGTGGTATACTATATTATTTAGTGCATCTTTTACCTTTTTTTATTGATGCACAACTTATTAAAAAAAGATATTTTATATATAATAAATCATAACATTAGGTTTACAATAATAAGATAAATATATAAAAGTCCACAACAAACAAACAAACCACAACACAAGTTTCTGCAATTACAACGATCATGGTGGATTACGATTCAGGCATGTAGTTCTTTTGTGGCCAGTGCACTTACATATGGAGCACTTGTTTCTTCTTAATAAAAACCATTCTCTAACTCCTTGCCTCCTTTTATATGGCTTTCTTCTTGATAGCACTCGGGTCAACATATGGAGGAGGTATTAATATCTTAATAAGCTCTACTGGAACAACCCAAGATTCTTCGAGAGGAACCAGAGTAACATTCCCACTATATGCCATTTTATATTTTTTCCACCGAATAATATTGAGAAGAGTACTCGTAAAATTCAGGTCCATATTTATGACCGTATTGAGCACGAAGCGCTGCCATAGCATGTGGACAAGGTGTTTTGTCCAAGTCAAAAACTCTACATATAGAAGATCTTGTTTGAATATCAACCTTGGTAACATTACCATGACCAGTGATACGGAATTTGTAATCTGCTATTTTATGAGAGAATAACCTATTCCCCAAACTGATGTTCGTTGATATTTTTTTTCGATTTTGAGAACAAATCAGGTTCTTTTTTCTGGGCACTTGAACTGCACATGCCTTTTCTTAAAAAAATCGCTATACTTCTCGCTTATTTTTTCAAACATAGCCTTGATGGAAAATTCTCTTTCATCGCCAAACAATGAATTCACCAATTTAGCTATGTTTGATGTCATAATATTGTACCTATAGAAAAGAATCACTTAGTATGACATCATACATTACTTGTAAATCAAACAAGATATTAAATTCATAAGAATGTACCTAGTTACTGGACAGAATGCCTGGCTCTATCTCTCGAAACCGACACGTGTGAGAAATTGTTCTACCTTAGGATTCACATCCACTATTTGATTGAAATAGACTTAAAACTCCTCTCTACTATATGCTTTAGCTGCTCTGTAAAAAAGGGTGATGACCCTTTCCTTGTGATAGTTGTTTTGAATGTTCTCTCCAAGATGCTTGATGCAAAAACCAAAGTAAGCTGAAGTGAAGAAAAGTGAACCCATCTTTGGAATACTTGGATACCTATCCAATACAAAACATAGTTCTTCGGTATCTTCGATGCAGCATCACAGTTTTTCAAAAAAATCCATAAGAGGCATCACATTCCTTGTCCGCTACATAAAAAGCGACAAGAAAGATGTGATTCTCCGCATCCTGCGCCATCGCTGCTTGTAGAAATCCATTATACCTGCTCCTCAAGAAGGTACCATCGACGGCTATGCCTTTTCTCAAATGTCGAAAACCTTGATTCCAAGCACCATAGGATACAAAAAAGTACTTGAACCTTCCATTTTCATCCAGATGCAATGTCGTCTTACTTCTGGGATTTGTTGGCTCAATCATGTAACGATAAGCATATAGGACTTTATAACCATGATCAAGTGTCCCCCTAACCAGGTCCTTGGCAATCCCCATAGCCATATATGCCTTCCAATAACTGACTGGGACACTCAAATCTGTAAGGTGTTGATTGGCCATAACCCTTCTTAAAGGTCTTTTGCCATCGGGAAACTACTCTTGAAATATTCACTGAGAACCTTTGCCATGCCATGAGGATTTTAGCCAGAGATGTGCTCCAAACCACATGTGTGATGCTTTTCATATTTATGAATGACAAATCTATCAGAACTTGTGTACTTCACCTCTCTCAACCACCACTTGCAGTTTGAATTAGCACATTTGAAGCAAAAGACACTGCTCGAATTAATCACCTTCTTTATTCTAAAATCTTTTTTCAAGAAAGAAATAAACAAAGTGTTAGATAGTTCATTCTTTTCCTTGAATGACATTCCAATAAAAAAGACAGTCCCGTCATCTTGAAAATTTCCTGACTGTGCGATTGAGAAGAATTGAACATCGTATTGGTTGCATCAACGGGCGTAGGTTTTGATCATCATTTGGAATATTCATGTCTAGATCATCCAACCTATCATCAAAGAAATTTTTTCTTCTTCTTCTTCTTCTTCTTCTTCTTCTTCTTCTACGTTCTGGTTCAAATTTTCTATCGTCTTTTCAATCATGTACACCCTTAACACTGGCCTGGTTGAATCAATTAGACAAACACATAATCAAAACCTGATCGATTATCTTGAAAGAAAGTACCCTATGATTTTCAAAAGAGTTGTGCATATAGCTGATGGCGAGTTCTTCCTGTTGATAATTTTATCCGCAAAAGCTGATGATTAATTTCACAAAATCATCATATGAAACATCACTTTAAACTGTCATAGCTATCGTCTCTAGAATTTCACACTTCTTCCAACGCCATATATATCGATTGCTCTTCTCGACCTATTGACCATGACAAACCACCCCTATTATTATTGATCCCTCTATTAGTGGTATCTAAATAAAGTTATTTGTTAAAAAAATTAATAGTGATTTCATAGTGCCGTGAATGAATCCCAACAGATGTGTTATCTGTTACAACAGGTAAGTGATCATTCGTAGCACTTACCTACTGGGATTCATGTTATGCTTTTAAATATCTGTTGTAATAGATAAAGCATCTGTTGGGATTGATGTTACAGTACTAAATCTTCTTTGAAGCTGATTCCAACAGATGAGTGACATGTTGCAACAAATAATAAACCTGTTATGATAGATAACTTACCTGCTGCAATAGGTTAGTAATCTGATGTAACAGATATTTACCTTGTTCCAATAGACAACACTTCTGTTGGAATCATGTTTAGATTTTGTTGCAATAGGTTACTAATCTGTTAAAATAGCTATTTATCATGTCGCACGATAACTAATCTGTTGCAATAAATGTGTCAAATGTTGCAACAGATAACTCATCTATTTAAACATTAATCCAACATATAAGTCTTCTATTGAAAAAGATGTCTCATCTGTTGCAACAGATGATTTATCTGTTTAAATAGATAGATCTTATATTGGATTCATGATTGGGTTCCATCCATTGTTGGAAAACAATAACACAATAACAGTTAATCAGATGACAAATTTAACTAAAAATTATAATTTGACTTACCAAGGTCTCCTATGAAGTAATGCCAAAGTGGAAAGTGATGTTCGGAATAAAATTTGACCTAAGAAATTGGTCAAATAGCAACAGTAGTGGTAACAACAACAACAACAAATGGTCAACAAGAAGAAGATAAAGATGATAATGAAGTAGAAGATGATGATAATGAAGCAAAAGATGATGAATGAACCAGCAGCAATAATGAACAACAAAAATGGCAAAGAGAGAGAATACAACAATGGGTGAGAAGAGAGAAAAAGGCGCCTTTTTTCCCTCTGTTTTCCGTTATATAGGCTAACAATTGGATCAAAGTGTAAATTTAAAAATTTATGGGTTATTTTCAAACTTTTCCAACTTTCTTAATCAATAATAAAGTAATTGTTACCCCCACCTAATAATTAAGACTTGTGTCACCTACACCTCATTTTAAAACTCTTTTGTCCCTTGTTACATGATGCAGACTATATGCATGTTAAACTTACTAAAAGATAACGTCCAATGGGTATGTTTTTTATGTGTACCATATCATTGTATGTTTAATTGGTATAACCATTTATTTTCGCATGATTTAAGTTAAAGAAACGTTCCTATGTTAATTAAAAATTTACATTTAGTGGTTAAATTTTTTTTTTTTTTTGATATATATATATATATATATATATACATATAAATATATACTTCTCTCAAGTCTGATTGGATGCATTGTATCTATTCTACGTACATTGAGACACAGACTAGGAGAAAAACAAACGAGAAAAAAAGAAACACACGGACAGAACAAGGAAAGGAAAAAAACAAAGCAAAAAGCAGAAGAACAAGGCAAGAGAAATTGAGTTGAGAAAGAAAAAAGTATTCATAAACGTTGGAAAGTTAGATTTTGAATTGTGGTTTCTGTTTCAAGTTTCCGATGACGACGTTCTCACTTTGATACTTAGTTTAATTTATAGTACAGGTTTTTGTCCCATCTTGTACTATATTTCGTAAGTTTACTGTGAATCAAAGCATAAATAAAATTGTTTAAATGGCATTATGCATTATTTTGTATGTGTGGTCGATTAATTATGTAGGTTTTATGATTGGCAAGAGTTGTACGAGTAAGTTATAGAGTAGTTATACAATTGTATGTAGATTTGGAGTTGCCAACTAATTTTATAAAGTCTAGGATTGTTACATGATGCGGAACTATATGCATGTTAAACTTACTAAAAGATAACGTCCAATGGGTATGTTTTTTATGTTTACCATATCATTGTATGTTTAATTGGTATAACCATTTGTTTTCGCATGATTTAAGTTAAAGTAATGTTCCTATGTTAATTAAAAATTTACATTTAGTGGTTAAATTTTGAATTTTTTTAAATAATTGCTCAATATATATATATATATATATTTACGTTTCTCAAGTCTGATTGGATGCATTGTATCTACACATTTCATGCAGCTTTTTTTTTGTGTCAACTTTCGTGTCTTTATAATCCTTGTTTTTATGTTTTGAAAAAAAGGACACAAGAAATAGAGAAACTGAAATACTTAGGAGAAATTATTTCCCAGTGTATATTTGTCAAAAAAAAAAAAAAAGAAGGAATGTTTGGCACCAGTTCAATTACTGGTGATACTTATCTTTTATCCTTTTTATCTAGTCATATTACCTAAATTGTGGTCCAAATTATTTTTCTAAAAAGGCACAGTAACCAGTCATTCAAAAAAGAAATAAGGGTGTGTAACAGTTAAAGAATAAAAGAGATAGGGGTAATTTCATTTTAAAAATAAGTTGTAATATACTTTGGTATGTTGAATGAACGTGATAAAATCTTAAATTACATGCAAAAGAATCAAAGATAATATCATTGTGTTTGATATGGTGGAAAATATGTTTTGGTGTAAAGAAAATTGCATGGGTAAATATAGTTTTGTATACTCATGCCATTTCGTATTCCATTTTAGTGAGGCGTGTTTAATTGATGCTCATATTTGCTTGAATAATTTCATTTTTTTTTATATTATAATGTTTAATTAATGGTCATAATAGAAATATTTATTTACTGTAATGAATAAGGCTTTTACATTGTTTGAAATTTATTTGAATTGAATCAGGCGGTGATTACTTCCGTTTTAAAATATTTTATCCATTTGAATTTTATTTTAATTTTCTTTAACGTTAGATAAATTTTTAGTACATTTTAAAAATATTCGTCTCAATTAAAATTGTGGCATACGCATATTTCCAAAATGCAATAATGCATCTTAACAAATAGCTTTTAAAATTAATTTTCACCAATTTAATCAACAAAAGAGGCGTGGACAATTATTCTCGATTTGATTAAAATGAGTGAATTTAGGCCTTAAAATAATTTATCAAATAGTTTTAGGCAAATATAAGTCGATAAAAGAGACCGTGCTAAAACCACAGGACTCGAGGGGTGCCTCACACTTCCCCTCAGTCAACAAAATTTCTTACCCGGTCTTCTGCTTTTGCAGACCAAGAAGAGTCATTTCCTTTCGATTAGGGATTCGAAAAGGTGATTTGGAACACCATAACTCAATTTCAAGTGATGACTCTGTAAATAAATTAATCTCTATTCAATATGGTCACTTTAATTGGAAAACCCTTTCGACCTCGAATCCTCGGGCAAAAAAGGGGTGTGACAAATGAAGATTTATATAGCCATTAAGTGCCCCTTCCGAAAGGTGGCAATGGTTCACCAAAAGGTATATCCTTTCTGAACAGTCAAGTCTGTCTATTCGAAAGAGTGTGTTTTTTCTGAACAGCTACACCATTCAAACAGTCATACCTTTTTTCGAAATAGTGTTTTTTTTACTCGAAGAGTTGTCTCTTCCAAACAACTTTTCATTTTTCATTCACACCAATTGAACCCGACATCACTCAATACTATGATTCAGTGTTGCCTGTATTGCTTCAGCTATTGTTCGAAAATCTCTGAACCCATCTTGAGAAACAATTGCATTAGCTGTTTCTGTCAACTGACTTTCACAATGTAAAAGTATGACTCATAAAAGAGTTCTAGAAATAAACAACGATGTTATGAGATGCAATTATCTTCTAGGTCAAATGATGTTTCAAGTTTCACGAGGGACCAACTATTGTGAAGAAGAAATGATAGAAAAATGAGTTAAATTATAGGAATGGAATACTTTCTATTAATATTGGATACTATACTAGTGAAAATATGTCATCTTTTTACGGCTCTTTCCCTAGACAACCAAATTAATGTCATGTTCATTTTACGAATAAAACTCAAATACTTTTTTTAAGAATTAAAAAATATTTGTTGATAATGAAATTTATGTCTTTAAGAGTATTGCTATGGTTTTTTTTCTTAGTAGCAGATTTAGAGGTCAGTTAGAGTCTAACCAGTTGAAGGTTTGAAGTAGTATAATTGCTGTACATTTTTTAATGTCATTACAAATCATGGGTTAAGAGTCATATTGGTAGTTTGAATGGATATAGAATTTAATTTGTCCTCGTTGTGTTCATTGTCTTAAGTTAAAATAAGGCTTTTTTTGGGAAACTTTAGTTTAAACTGGAAGCGATTTCATTTTTTGGCATTTGGCTGCCAACTTAAGAAGAAAAAGCAACTTTCTTTAGTTCTTGACGAATTAAATCCATTGTAAGAAACATTTTGAGTCATTATTTTTCGACAATAAACTGTAAATATTATCATACCATCAATAATGAGTATATCTTTGGAGCACTTAGTTTGCCTTCGTTCAGTGCAGGGGGCGATTTTCAAGGGGAACATATATTTCGAGATAATGGAAGATCCGTGTGAGATGCACGATCATAAGTTTATGATCTCCCATCTCTTCAATTATGAGGGTCATGCTAGTATTCTGTTTGAGTGTTATGCCTTATCTGAAATTTGAATGACTTCATGGTTCTTCATCCACTTTATTGACACTCTTAGATGCTAGTAAATTATTTCTTGTTGTTGTCACCTGTGTACATTGATGTTATTTATCCTGAATGTTGAATGGCCAATGTTTATTTGTAGTTGGCATGGGGTTAGATTTTTTTTCCTTATGATGTTTGTAATATGGTGTACCGTGTGTGATTATTATATGTGTGATTTTTGATCGTCATATTCAGCTTGTAATAAAATGCGTGCTTCTAAGATGGAAATCAGTCAGTCAAAGATAATTGAGTTTGAGGAAGGATGGGTTTTATAGGAATCAAAAAATTGAAGAGAACTCTAAAATGATAACAAGAATCATTGGGCGCAGAAGAATATATGATGTCATACACGTATCCTTAACATTCTTTGTTCTGGATGTTTGTCTTAATATATGTATTATATTTGTAACTCTTTAAAATGTGGTAAACCTGCACTCTTGTCAAGCGAGCAAGCAGAATCAACTCACACTTTTAACATTATAATGAATTCAGTGATGAAATCTTAAAAGTTGAACCCATTAAGTTAAAATCTTGGATACACTTCTGCTTCCTCCCAGGATCACAAGAATGTTGATGGACCACACTTCAAAAGCCAAAAATATAATACAGTACATAGATACCAAACAAATAATCTTTGATATATAAAGTCAAACTTTAAGAACAGATAATGTTAACGATACGTGTATGACATCATGTATTCTTCAGCGTCGAATGATTCTTGTTGTTCTTCCAGAATTCTCTTTAATTTTTTGATTCCTTGCTGTATGAAATCTGAAACGCCCCATATTTTGGTCCTTAAAAATTCTTTGAGCTTTGAGCTCACTGCCTTATTGAAGACTCGTCACACAAGTCGTATGGTATGGTTACGGGTCCAGGAACCCAAGTCGTGATCAAACAAGTGTGTAATTGGCTAGGTTTTACTCTAAGTACGAGTGACTCACTACGAGTCGTAAGATCATGTTACGAGTGGTAGGGTTGAGCTGTATGATGGCCAGTGTCAATCCCTTTGGGTTCTGTCTTGGGTACTACTAGACCATACGAGTCATATAGTCAGGTCACGAGTGGGATCATGGAGTCATAAGGTGAACAGTGTATGGGTGTTCAACTTACTATCTTGGTGACGACTCAAGGGTACGAGTCGTATATTATGGTCATGAGCCAAGGGATCGACTCGTAACCACATGCGGCTTTTTTTACAGCTTTTAGTTGGGGGTACTCCCACTTGAAACCCTTAGGATCCCACGAACCTAAAACATCTTTTGGGCACTCATTGTACACTTTACAAGATTAAACACCCTCTTTACTCTCTCAAAATTCCTCTCTAGCAAAATTGGCTAGGGTTTTTCCAAAGTGGTCATCTCAGGGTTCAAGAGTCAAATTCTCTCCTTGAATCTTTGTAATTCAGGCATGTGAATCTTCCCTCATTGTTATTTTATTAAAAGCCTATATTTAAAGCATTGTTCATGAATCATTAATGGTAGTTTTGAAACCAAGGTTGAGGGATTTGAATGCATATCGTTGAATATTATTTTCTATAATTCAAATTGTGATTATACATGTTTTAATTATGGTTTTGCACATATGGGTGCATGAGAATGATTATTTAATTGAGAGGTTATGGTTGAACCCCAAATTTGATGATTTTGTCTTTGATAATGGCATGCCCTCAACCTGGTTGTGAAATTTTTAATGAGAACGATATTTTCATAAGTTGAATTGTGTTATTGAACTAAGGCTTTGGCATAACTATGATAATGATTGATGAAGGACTTTGTAAAGGCTTTGATGGACATAAATTGAATTGAATTGAAACCTTAAATGTTTGGTTAACTTAGGGGTTCAAGTCCCAAAGTGCCGAATTGAATTATGTTCTATTTTGAACATTGGGTTAGAGTCCCAAACTGATATAATAATTGTCTTGGCATGTTATACATTTGCAAGTGGGGTTGGTATGACGATACCAACGGGATGACTTTGGTAAGTAACTGGATTGATGATGATTATGATTATGAAATAAATGTCTTAAATCAGGCTTAAGAGCGGGATGTGTAGACGGGCCATGAAAGTGGAGGTCCCAAAGGATTAACACTGGAAGCTGCGCTAGTTGGTGTGGGTGTCTAAATGACTGGGAGGTTTGAGTTACCCAAAATAGTTATATGAATGGGAGGTTTGAGTCCCCCATATTGTATACATTAGTGCTTAAGTCACCTTGATTGTGCTGGGAGGTTCGAGTCCTCCATAAAAACATATATAGATATGGATATTCTTTGATTCCTCTGGCTACATGGACTGGGGCCCTTCCATCTAAGGAAGAACTGAGCCCATATAGCCTATGGGTGCCTTATTTTGTGACGGATATGCTACACAACCCAGGTTAGGGTTTTCAAAGTTCCTGCTAAGCCTTGCTCCTTGCCCCAGCATATGGTATTATATATGTATACGCACTTCATATGATATTATGCATTGCATATTGTATTGGTTTTGAACTGTTATCATGACATTATTTTATTCCTCTATCCCTGAGTCACATGCTAGCACTCCAACCGTTAACCGTGTTTAGATGTTATATCCTCATGCGATGTAGGAACCGACCATAATTTCACATCTCCTGCTCAGTAACTTAGATTCGGTATTAGCTAGTGAGTCAGACTGAAGTGGTGATATTCCATCATGCGGAAGACCCCAGTTCATATTATGGATTTCTTTTTATTTTTGACTATCTTTGGATATTGTTTTAGCTATTGTAGGGGCATGTCTCGACATTATATTGACCTTTAGATTTGTAGAGGTTTTGTTGGATTACTGTGGACTTGGTTGGTTTGGTTGGTTGTTTGGTGACAGAAGGTTGTCTGATTGCAGACGGTTGGTGTAGATTTATCACGACTTGTTATTAGTTTTATTTATGTTATATTTTATATGTTCGGAATTCATCTAATATTTGAGGATGTTGTGTTATTTCAGTTAGGTGAAGGGATGATCTCTGATCCACGTAGGACTTGAGATACCTGTCATGGCCAAGCCCTAGTTCGGATCGTGACAAAGATGGTATCAGAGCCTAGGTTTATGGTCAAGGGTTTCCACATATCCGTGTCAAGTAAACTCCCTTTTATGGATGTGTAATGCACCACACTTATAAGAGAGAGGCTATGAGACATTTAGGAATATTTTCCTTTCTTGTTGTTTTAATTTTAGGCTATAGAGTCTAAGCTATTGGATCCCTTTGATTTTTGTCTGTTCATATTTCAGATCATGCATCCAAGAAAATATGATGTCCGCGGAACTTCTTATGTCCCATCTGAGGACAATCTGGACAGAGCTCGTCCAATTTCTAGGGTCCAGACCTGGTCAAGGGTCGCTACATCTGATTGTCCTCGTGGATTCCTAACTATTCTCACTAATCCTACTCTTGAGGATGACATTCATAATTAGTCGCCTCAAGAGGAGGTAACTAATGTTGAGTTCCACCACTCCATAACCTATTGACCAAGTTAGTGACATCTCAGTCACAACAATTGGGTTCTGTTGGTGCTTCTATGGGTTCATCTGAGGTCACTAGGCTTCGCCAATTTATAACGATGCATCCTCCAATATTTACTGGTACTAAGGTTAAGGAATATCCTCAAAGTTTCATTGATAAGATGAAGAAGATCTTTCGGGTTATGCATACTTTAAAGGTTGAAGGTGTGGAGTTTTCTGCTTATCAATTAAAAGATGTGGCATACCAGTAGTACGAAGAGTGGGAACAGTTGAGAGGCGAAGATGTTGGTTCTGCCTTGTGGGATGATTTCTTTAGTGCATTTTTGGACCACTTCTTTCCTCAGCAGTTGAGGGAGGTGAAGATGGAAGATTTGTTAACCTGAGACAAGGGAGAATGTCAGTCAAGAAGTATGCCTTAAAATTTCATCAGTTGTCTAGGTATGCTCCTGAGTTGGTGTCTAGCATAATGTATAGAATGCATAAGTTTGCTTATGGATTATCCCTTGAGTTTATTCCTGAGAGCAAGGCTGCCCTGTTGAAAAGGACATATATATCTCAAGATTGGTTGTGTATATGCAGTAGGCTCGGGGAGAAAAGAAAAAGTAGGCTTAGATTGGTGAGAGACAGAGTAAGAAATATCGGTATTCAAAACAGGGTGGAGGCCAGCAGGGTGGAAAGTGGTCTAAGAAGAAGAGCTGGAGGAGTCCTAACTCCTATTTGATGGCTAGTGCTCCTTACCTAAAGTTGTCTGGTGACTGCCTTTTTCAAGGTAGTGATGCTTCTAGAGAACAGTGTGCGCAATCTCCGTCTAGTGGGGCCTAATCACCACCGTCCCATCCTCTCTATAGATTTTATGGTCAGCACCACCATGGTCAGTGGGATACAAGGAAGAACTGATGTTTTATGTATGGTCACATTGGACATATGCAGCGGAATTGTCCCTCTAGAGTTGGTTATGGGGAAAAAAGGTTCCTGTTGCCTCTTCATTAGCTCCTACACCAAAGGGTGCCACTTCTGGCCCCTACACTGGTCGAAATCGCCTTTATGCTCTCGCTACTAGTTAGAAATTTGAGGCACTCCGGATGTTGTTACTGGTATGTTGAAACTCTTTTCCCGTGATGTGTACTGTTTACTTGATTTGGGGTCCACTCTTTCTTATGTGACCCCATTTGTGGTTATGTATTTTTGTTTTGGTCTCAAGTGTATTTAGGACCCTTTTTTCAATTTCTACCCAGATGGGTGACTTTAAGATTGCTTGAAGTGTATAGGGGTTATGTGGTATTTGTGGGTGGTCGAGAGACTTTTAATAGATCTGTTTGAATTAGAAATGATTAATTTTGATGTCATATTGGGGATGTATTGGTTGCACTCATGCTATGCTTCTCTAGACTTTTGAACCCGTAAGGTCATCTTTAATTTCCCTAATAAGCCGGTTATTGAGTGGGAAGGTGGTTCCCTAGACCCCAAGGGAAGGTTCATATCATATCTTAGAGCTCAAATATTAATCTCCCAAGGGTGTCTCTACCATATGGTCCGGGTTACATAATATTACTAGCAGGGTCCTTCATTGACATCCGTTCCCATGGTTAGTGAATTTTTGGAGGTTTTTCTGATGATCTTCCTGATGTCCCTCCTAATAGGGAGATTGATTTTTGTATTGATCTTGTTCAGGACACTCGTTAGATTTCTATTTCCCTGTATAGAATGGATCTATCTGAGTTGAAGGAACTCAAGGAGTAGTTGAAAGTCCTCTTAGACAGGGTTTCATCCATCCTAATGTGTCCCCGTAGGGTGTACCTGTCTTGTTCGTGCATAATAAGAATGATTCCCTTCGAATGTGTAATGATTATCAACAACTAAAAATATTATTGATAAAGAATAAATATACTCTTCCTAGGATAAATGATTTGTTTGATCAACTTCAAGGCGCTAAGTTCTTCTCCAAGACCGATCTTCAATCTGGGTATCATGAGTTACAGATTAGGGAGACGAATTTACCTAAGACAGCTTTTCACACTAGGTATGGGAATTTTGAGTTCTTGGTGATGTCATTTGGCTTGACTAATTCCAATGCAACATTCATGGATTTGATAAATAGGGTCTTCCATCAGTTTTTATATTCTTTCATGATTATCTTCATTGATGATATCTTAGTGTACTCTAGAGTAAGGAGGATCATGCTGACCATCTTTGCCTTGTGTTGCAGACCTTGAAAGATCAACAGTTGTATGCTAAGTTCTCTAAATGTGAGTTTTGGTTGAATTCCATGACTTATCTGGTTCATATTGTGTCTGTTGAGGGGATGATGGTGGATCCACAAAAAGTTGTAGTGGTTAAGTAGTGTCCTAGACCCACGACTCCAACCGATATTCGGAGCTTCTTGGTTTTAGCCTGTTACTATTAAAGGTTTGTGGAAATTTTCTCTTTTATTACTGCCCCATTGACCAAGTTGACTCAGAAGAAGGTGAAGTTCTTGTGGTATGATTCTTGTGAGGGTAGCTTTGAGAAGTTGAAAAATAAGTTGACTTTAGCTCCGATCTTAACTCTATCTGAAGGCACTGAGGGTTTTTTCGTCTATTGTGATGCATCCAGGGTTGGTTTGGTTTGTGTTCTGATGCAGCATGGAAAGGTGGTTGCTGATGCCTCGAGACAGTTAAAGGTTCATGAGAATATCTAGTTACCTCATGACTTAGAGTTGTTAGTTGTGGTGTTTGTATTGAAAATCTGGTGTCACTGTCTGCATGGGGTCCATGTTGATATATTTTCTGATTATAAGAGCCTGTACGTGTTCACTTAAAAGGAGCTAAATCTCAGGAAAAGGAGATTGCTTGAGCTACTCAAGGATTATGACATGAGCCTTCACTACTATCCAGGTAAAGCAAACGTGGTTGCCAGTGCTCTTAGTAAGTTGTCAATGGGTATCTTGTCGCATGTGGATAAAGATAAGTGGTAATTGGTGAAGGATATTCACCATTTGGCTAACCTTGGAGTTCGTCTCTTAGACTTTGAGGATGGTGGTGTGTTTGTGCAACAGGTGGCGCAATAATCTCTTGGTTCTAAAATAAAGGATAAACAAGTATTAGACCTTCTCTTGATGAAGATCAAAGATGATGTGGGTAAGCAGAAGGTGATGGCCTTTATGATCGATGGCGATGGTACCTTGAGTTGCCAAGGAAGGTTGTGTGTTCCCAACATTAATGGGTTGCGAGGCAGGAATTTTGCTGAGGCCCATGAAGTGCGATATACGATTCATCCCCGTTCAACAACGATGTATCATGATCTCAAGGATATGTATTGGTGGAATAACATGAAGCAGGATGTAGCCAACTTTGCGGCTAAGTTTATGGTGCGTCAGTAAGTAAATGTGGAGCACATTACGCCCGGTAGGCTAATCCAAGAAATTGAACTGCCAATGTGGAAATGGGAAATAATTAATATGAATTTCATTACCGGTCTTCCGCAGTCACGGAATTAATGTGACACCATTTGGGTCATCGTGGATAGGATGACTAAGTCTTCTTATTTCATGCTAGTGATGATAAATTATTCTTCCAAGGATTATGCCAGTGATGGTATGCGCAGTCTTAATTATTCTGGACCGTGCTACTCAATTCACATCGCATTTCTAGCGCTCTTTTCAATGTGGTTTGGGGACTATAGTGATCCTTAGCACTGCCTTTCATCTACAAGCGGATGGGAAAGTGGAAATAAATATTTAAACTTTGGTAGATATGGTGCGAGCTTGTGTAATCGACTTTGGTGGTTGTTGGTACAACCACTTACCTCTCATTGAATTTAACAATAACAATAGTTACCATTATAGTATTAGTATGGCTCAGTTTAAGGCATTGCACGGTAGAAGGTGTAGATCTCCTATTGGGTAGTTCGAGGTTAGTGAGGCGGAGTTGTTTGGCCCAGATTTTGGTTCACCAAGCTATGGAAAAGGGTGAAGGTGATTCGGGATAGGCTTAAGACAACCCAAAGTTGCCAAAAGTCCTATGCGGACGTAAGGCAAAGAGAGTTGGTGTTTGAGGTGGAGATTAGGTGTTCTTGAAGGTATCTCTCATGATGGGAGAAAAGTGGTTTGTAAAGAAGGGGAAGTTCAGTCCCCTATATGTTGGCCCGTACTTTTTTTTAATAAGGTTTGTTAATAGTGCAAATGAGTTGGATTTTCCCTCTAGCATGAGTTACATTCATCCGGTATTACATGTGTCCATGTTGTGAAAATGCGTGGGTGATCCTTCGGTTGTTGTTCCCTTGGAGTACATTGGTATTTATGACTCTTTGTCCTATGAGGAGGTCCCGGTGAAGATCTTGGATCGACAAGTTTCTTGGTTGCGAATGAAGGACGTAGCTTTGGTAAAGGTTCTATGGAGGAACCACAAGGTCGATGAGGCTACTTGGGAAGATGAAGAGGACATGAAGTCCAAGTATCCATTCTTATTCCCTATTCCGGATAATCCTGCTTAAGGTATGTGTGTTCTTAACATCTTTGTTTTCTATTGTTGTTAAGGAAGATTGAAAATTTCCTTGGCATCTTTGTTTTCTAACTTAGTTAAAGGTAAGGGTAGAGATGTTTGGGGTTTAATCGTGCTAGTCAATGCCTTATCCCAACTTTCGAGGATGAATGATCCTAAAGGAGGGAGACTGAAATGCGTTGAATTTTGGTCCTTAAAAATTCCTTGATCTTTGAGCTCAGTACCCTTTGAACGACTCATCATACGAGTCGTATGGTGTGGTTTGGAGTCTAGGAATCCAAGTCTTGATCAAACCAGTGTGTAATTGGATAGGTTTTGCTGTGAGTGGGAGTGACTCACTACGAGTCGTAAGACCATGTTACTAACATGACCCAACCCATGGGCCTTGTTGTAATGGGTGTCCTAGGTCCAATCGGGTCCGGAAACCACCCCCGTTACCCATCTCAACCTCTATCCGCCTTCCCTGAGTTGACTGAATTTCGAACATATAACAAGATAGCGTAACTGGACAAGGACCGACGTTAGGATAGATCTATTCCTAGACTAACCCTACCAAGTCATCCCGTCCACCAAATTGTACCAACCAAACCACCAAGCTAAACCAATGCTGAACTAAGGGACATAAACCAGGCCATAACCAAATGAGATCCAAAACATAATATGATTAATACCAAAATGAGATACGATGGAACAGTGAGAAATTATGTCCAATTATGTTAGCCCCAATACCAATGCCAATATTAAGGCCGACACCAATACCGATTCCTCCCATACCAATCCATAGCAGTACCACAAAGCCTCTAACCAAAAGAATGCATAAATCCAGTTGGCACATGCCCTCAACCATAGTTAAAACCAATACCCATAAATAAGTCAAAGTATGAAATAACATCTATGGAGCCTTCCAAATAGATCGAAGCTCACCACTACAATCAAAATGTTGACCCCGAGGTCTGAATTACTAAGCAGAAGGAGTGGAACGACCGGTTCCTGCATTGTATGGGGATACAGTGCCCGAAGACGGATTACCAGGTGATCGCTAGCAAGAACTTAGGATAAAAATAATATAATTCCATTTATAAAACCAAGTAAAATCCATACATATTCACACAGCCATACATACATACATACATACATACATACATATATATATATATATATAACCATGCTGGGAAAGAGGATCGGGTTTAGTATTCCATTAAAACATTTACCTGGGTTGTGTAGCTTTGTCGTCCTAAACTACCCATGGGCTATATGAGTTCAGCTGTCTCTACTGATAGGGTCCAGAGCGTGAAGCCACCAGGCTAGGGAAGAAAACCTGGAATGACTAGTATATCCCCTAAAGTATATAGTGTGAAATCATGCATACGGTTACTAGGACCAAACCTCACATCGGCAAATATGAGTTTCTATTTTAGATCTACCCGGGACCTCCACCTTCCACGACTTTGCTACACATCCCTCCTTTAATCCCAATTAAAACTGTAACAAGGAAACCTACCAAACCATTAACCATTTATTAACCATGGCTATTAGATAGTGGTATCGTCATACCAACTATAACTTGCAAGTCTTGTCCTTAGCCAAACCTTTTTAATATCAAGGGATTTCTATGTACCCATAGATCATATTCAACAAAAACCATGGCTACCACAAACTTTCCAATCCATTTAAAACCATTTAAACCATTCATATAATTTAGGGTTCCATTACCAAGTTTAAACCTTTGCTTAAGTTTCATTGAAAAACTAATATTATAGTGAAAACATTGTTAAAGGCATTTTATCAAGCACATTGGGGGCATAATGTTTCCAAAGCCAAAGTCCATTACAAAAGAACCATTCCCATGCAACCAATTATCCAAAACCACCATTAATGCATATAAAAGCATAATTAAAACATGAGAAACCATAACCAAGCATTTATAACCAAAACCCCCAAATCATATTTGCAAACCAAAATCGTTCAACATTCAAATCATGAAAACATCGTATAAAACCATGCCTATAGTTGGAACTTACAATGAAGCAAGATAAAATTCCTTAAACCAAGATGATGATGGAGAGAAATCACCAATACAAGCCCCAATTTATTCCTTAAGATGAAACCCTAACTTCCTTTGCCCAATAACTCTGGAGAGGATTTAAGAGTGTTTTCCAAGTATTAAAGAATAGAATAATAGGGAAAATACCCCTCCAAGAGCAATATAAGTCATGGGACCTTATTAGGATAAGTGCGGAAATGTGCAGAACACCCCCACTTAAGTTGTAGAAAAATCTCATCACAGAGATACGACTGGCCTTTACGAGTAGTACCTTTTTGTACGAGTGGTACCCACCACTCATACCTTTGGCCTCCCCCTTTGACCCAACACTGTCTAAGGTATGACTCATCTAACTCAATTCGTATCCAAGTGTACGACTGGTACCCATAAATCGTACCCCTGGCAAAATCTAATCCTAAGGGAATTAAACATTGTCCACCATACGAGTCCCTGTATAATTCGTACCCTGACTTACGGCTCACGGTGAGCGACTCATACTCGGATCCAACTTAAGCAAACAAGTCTAAGATTAAGATAAGGAAAACACAAACCAAATGATCCGTATCCAACCATATGACTTATACGATTCAAGTCGTACCCATTCAAATGATCAAAATCCATCCCACCTATAAATACTGGCCAGCATACGGCTGGATCATAAAATTTATACCCAACATATGACTCATACCCATGAGTCGTATTGTGTCAAAAGCCTAAAATTCCAGAAAATTTTCTAAGGGTCAAAACTCGGGGTGTTTCAGTCTCCCCTACTAGGAACATTTGTCCCCAAATGACAGATAATGTAGGGGTAACCATATGCATGAGTCATTTATATTATCAAATATATTTCCAATCTTTAACAAAGTTTGAAATAAAGAGATAAATATATTAATATTTCCTTTAACTAACTCAAAAAATAAAGATATGTTAAAGACACATACCTTCCACATGAATCCCAGGAGCAAAAAATAGATGTGGATACTTGGATTTCATGTCCTCCCCCGCTTCCCATGTAGCTTCTTCCACCTTATGGTTCCACCATAGAACCTAAACAAAATCCATATCCTTGGTTTGAAAAAGATGAACCTGCCTATCCAAGATCTCAAGTAGGACCGCTTTATAAGACAAAGAGTCCGAGATACCCGAACCCTCCAAAGGAACAATCGAAGAAGGATTACTAAGTCACTTCATCAACATGGAGACATGATATACCAAATGAATGGAGTTCAAACTTGAAGGAAAGTCGTATTCATAAGTAATATTTCCAATCCTCCACAAAACCATATTTGGACCAATATATTGGGGATTGTGCTTTCTCTTTTTGCCAAACTGTATTACTTTCTTAATGGGAGATACCTTGAGGAACACCTTATCCGCAACCTCAAACTCCAAGTCTCTATACCTTATATCCGCGTAAGACTTTTTGTGACTTTAGGCAGCCTTAAGACATATGGAATCACCTTCACCTTTTCCATAGCCTGATATACCAATTCAGACCGAACATATCTACATCACCAGGCTCGAACTAACCAATAAGAGTTCTACACCTCCTATGATACAATGCCTCAAAAGGGGCCATACCAATACTAGAATGATAACTATTGTTGTAAGAAAACTCTACCAAAGGTAGATGCTCCACCCAACTGCCACTATAATAAACAACACATGCCCAAAGTATATCTTCCACTGTCTGAATAGTTCTTTCTTCTTGCCGATCCATCTGAGGATGGAAAGTAGTACTCAGAATCACCTTAGTACCCAATCCCTTCTAAAAAGACTGCCAAAAACTAGTTGAAAACTGTGTACCACGATCAGAGATAATCGAAACAAGTATCCCATGCAGCTTCACAATCTACTAACGATATAACTTCACATAATCCCCAGCTGAAAAGTTAGTCCTCACTGGCAAGAAGTGTGCAGACTTTGTCATCCTATTCGCGATGACCCAAATCAAATCATATTGATTCCGAGACCGAGAAATATTGCTAATGAAATCCATATTGATTACTTCCTATTTCCTTTCGGGAAAAACAATATCTTGATACAACCCACCAGGTCTCATGTGCTTAACTTTAAATTGTTGACACACCAAGCACTTGACCACAAAATCAGCCACGTCCCTTTTCATACCATTCCATCAATACATCTCCTTGTTATCACGATACATCTTTGTCGATCCAGGATGTACAATGTAGTACGATTCATCACTTCAACCAAGATCTTTTTTCGTAACCTATCGACATCATGAATGCACAACCTCCCTTGGTAGCGTAAAGTACCGTCACCACTAATCTCAAATGCCATTACCTTATGCATATCCTTATTACTCTTGATTTCCATCAAGATAGGATCTAGCACTTTCTTCTCCTTAATCTCTACACTAAGAAACGATCGAACCAGATGACCAAACCACTTCTTATACCATCACCCCACCATCTTCGAAGTCCAAAAATTGAACTACAATATTAGCCAAGGGTTAAATATCTTTCATCGATTCTCGCTTTCCTTTCTTTACATGAGCCAAACTATCTATAGATAACCTGCTAAGAGCATCAACATCTACATTAGCCTTACCTGGGTGATAGTATAGACTTATATCATAGTCTTTGAGAATCTCCAACCATCTCTTTATCCTCAGATTTATCTCCTTTTAAGTGAACACATACGATAGACTCTTATGATCAGAAAAGATGTCTACATGCACTCTATATAGATAATGCCACAAGATTTTCTTAGAGAAAACTACCACCAATAATTCCAAATCATGAGTAGGATAATTCCTCTCATGTACCTTCAACTTCCTGGAAGCATAGGCAATCACCTTCCCATGCTGTATCAAAACTTAACTAAGTCATATCCTAGATGCATCAGAGTAAACTATTATCCCCTCACTGCCCTCAGGTAATGTAGAGATCATAGCCGAAGTTAGCTTATCTTTCAACTTCTCGAAACTCCCCTCACAAGCATCCGACTAAGAAAACTTCACCTTTTTCTTAGCCACCTCAGTCAAAGAAGAAGCTATCATCAGAAAGCTCTCCAAAAACTATCGATAATACCATCCAAACCCAAGAAGCTGATTGGATTCGTGGGTCTAGGCCACCTCTTAACCATAACTACCTTTTGCGGATCCACCATGATTCCCTCACTATAAATAATATGTCCTAGAAAAGTCATAACATTCAACAAAAACTCACACTTAGAGAACTTGGCATACTTTTGTTGTTCCTTAAAGGTCTGCAATACCATACGGAGATGATTAGCATAATCCAGATGACTTTTGGAATAAACTAGAATGTCATTAATAAACACGATGACGAAGAGATCCAAGAACTGTATGAAAACCCTGTTCATCAAATCCATAAATGCCTTTGATGCATTAGTCAAACCAAATGACATCAACAAGAATTCAAAGTGCCCATACCGAGTATGAAAAGCCATCTTAGTGATATCCTCCTACCTAATCTTAAGATAATAATACCCAGACCAAAGATCTACCTTAGAAAAGAACTTGGCACCTTGCAACTGATCAAACATGTCATCTATCCTTTGAAGAGGATACTTGTTCTTAATCGTTACCTTATTTAACTGCCGATAGTAAATTCATATCCGAAGGGAACCATCCTTTTTGTGCATGAACAAAATCGGCGCACCCCACAAGAATACACACTAGAATGCATAAATCCTTTATCCAAAAGATCCTTAAGTTGCTCCTTGAGTTCCCTCAACTCATTCAGAGCCATTTTATTTGGAGGAATAGAAATTGGATGAGTGTCAGAAACTAGATCAATACCAAACTCGATTTCCCTATCTGTAGGAATATTAGGAAGATCATCCAAAAAGACCTCAGAAAACTTATTTACCACCAAAACTGACTGTAAAGAAGGACCTTCCAAGTTAGGATCTTTAACCAAACTAAATGATAAAAACAACCTTTAGAGATTGACCTCCGATTTCTAAGATAAGAAATAAACCTCCCCCTAAGAGCTAGGGTAAGAAATAAACCTCCCCCTAGGAGCTAGGGAACCACCCCCTTACTCTATAACGAGTTCATCAGGGAATCTAAAGACAACCTTACGGGTTTGACAATCTAAGGACGTATAACAAGAGTGTCACCAATCCATCCCCAGATAGCACACCCCCTATAGACTCTCTCAGTAATAATCTAGTCACCTACTAGGATTGAATAGAAAAAGTATCTGAAATAACCTCAGCATAAAAACCAATACATATCACCATAAATGGGGTCACATAAGAAAGAGTTGACCCTGGATCAAGAAGAAGACACAGTCATGAGAAAAGAGTTATAACATACTAACAATGATATCAGGTGATGCCTCAAATTCATACCAAGATGCAAGAGCATACAATCTATTTCATCTAGTGTTGATATCAGAAGAAGGAGCAAATAATGAAGTCGTACCACTAGGCGCAGGATCAGAAGATGAAGCAATCAAAACTTTGACCACTTTTGAAGAAATCGTACCAACCAACTAATTCTTGAGCATATGGCCTGGATAGCCATATTTAAAATACTTGTCCCTTCCTTCGTCATAATAACCCTGATAAAGATAACCACAGAACCTGCAAGGAGGGCATGAAACAACCAACTAACCCCCACTCACTTGAGATTGGGAGCCTTATGATTGGAAATTATATCCACTCTGTTGATGCCTATCTCCCAACTACCTTAGGTAAAGAGCGCTAGTAGTAGAGAAGGAACCAGAACTTTACCACTTTTATTTTGACCGTTTACCTCTATCCTAATCGCCTTGCGACTGAGCACCTTTCTAGTTTGAAAACCCGCTCCTCTTACCCGGCCTATCTCCAAACTCTGCTAGCTTTCTTTTCTCATTCTCCACCTACTACATATGAATAGTTAACCTAGAAATTTCCATATCTTTAATCAGTAAGGCAGTTTTTCTTTCCAAGATTAAATCCCAATTCAACCCAGAAGTGAACTTTTTCATTCTCATCCTCATATCAGCCACCAAATTAGGAGCATACTTTTATAGCTAATAAAACTTCAAGGCATATTCTTTGACAAACATTCTCCCTTGCTTAAGATTTAGAAACTCCTCCATCTTTGTTTTCCTCATCTCTTGAGGAAAGAAACTATCTAGAAAAGCACCAGAACAGGCATCCCAGAAGGACAACTCCTTCACATTACCTCTATCCCTATCCCACTTTTCATACCACTAGTATGTATTATCTTTGAGCTGATAAGATGTAAATTTTACACCCTCCGTTTTAGTAGCCTGCATCACCTTGAATATCTTCTCTATTTCATCTAAAACACCCTGAGGATCTTTCTCTAACTTCACAAAAGTAAAAGTAGGATGATTCTACAACAACAATAACAAACCCAGTGTATTCCCACATAGTAGGGTCTGGGGAGGGTAAGAAGTATGCAGTCCATACCACTACCTCCGGAGAAGTAGCAAGGTTATTTCTGATAGACCCCCAGCTCAAGACAAAGAATATTAATCAAATCTGCAAAAAAACACGTAACAAGATGACAAGACATAAATACACCACCAACAAGGAATAGTAACCAAAGAATTGTACACCATCAAAATACATCGTGCAACAAGGTAGCATACCAAGAATAATACACCCACCAAGATACACCCTACCCTACCGATCCATACTAACCTTAGCCATCTATCCTAATATGCGACCTCAATAATTTCCTATCTAGGTCATGTCCTTAGTGAGCTATAACTGCTCTATGTCCCACCTAATTACCTTTCTCTAGTATTTCTTTGGCCTACCCCTGCCCTATTTGAAGCCATCCAAAGGTAGTCGCTCACACCTATGAACCGGTGCATCTGTGTCATCTCTTATCACGAGTCTGAACCATCTCAATCAGACTTCCCGCATCCTATCCTCCACTGAAGCCACTCCAACCTTCTCCCGAATAGTCTCATTCCAAACTCTATCACCCCTAGTAAGCCCACATATCTAATGTAACATTCGCATTTCTGCTACCTTTAAATTTTGAATTTGAGAATTCTTAACTGGCTAATACTCCGCTCCATACAACATGGTCGGGCAGACTGCTATCTTATAGAATTTGCCTTTAAGCTTAGGTGGCACCTTCTTATCACACAACACCCCCGAGGCAAGCTTCCACTTCACCCATTCCTCCCTAATATGGTGAGAAACATCCTTATCGATCTCACCATCCTCCTGAATCATGGACCCAAGATACTTGATTCTATCTCTCTTACACACCACCAGGGAATCCAATCTAACTACCAACTCCTCCTCCTTCCTCAAGCTCTTAAACTTGCATTCCAAATACTCGGTCTTGCTCCTACACAACTTGAACCCTTTAGACTCAAAGTTCTGTCTCTACACATCTAATTTGTCATTCACACCTCCTTGTGTCTTATCAATCAAAATAAAATCATCTGTAAAAAGCATACAGCAAGGCACCTCTTCTTGAATACTCCGCGTTAACACATACAACACCAAGGCAAATAAAAATGGGCTAAGAGTAGATCCCTGATGCAATCCTATTAAGAAAGGGAAATACTCTGAATCCCCCCTCCCCCGTCCTCACCTGGGTCTTAGCTCCATCATACATATCCTTGATTCCTCTGATATACACCACTAGGGCCCCACTAACCTCCAAGCATCTCCAAAGAACCTCCTTAGCGACTTTGTCGTATGCCTTCTCTATGTCGATTAACACCATGTACAAGTCCTTCTTCCTTTCCCTATGCTATTCCACTAGTCTCCGCACCAGGTAAATCGCCTTTGTCATCGAGCGCCCGGGCATAAATCCAAATTGGTTCTCTTAAATAGACACTATCCTCCTTAACCTCAACTCGACCACTCATTCTCAAACTTTCATAGTGTGACTCAATAACATAATACACCTATAATAGTTGCAACTCTGAATGTCCCTCTTATTCTTTTATAGAGAGATTATAGTACTCTATCTCCAAGCCTCAAGAATTATTTTAACTTGAAAATACCATTAAACAAATCAGTCAACTACCTTAAAACCTTGTAGCCTAAGTAGAAAACCCTTGTAGCCTCAATAGACAACCCACCAGACGCATCCCACTCAGCCTGAGCAGCAACAAACTTAGCAATAGTATGAATTGACTGGAGAAATTCCACATTAGCTACCTCACCCTGAGAAGGACTAATAGAGACTGGAGGATCTCTAAAATTATGGGGGATAGGACCTTGAGATTGAAGATGAACTCCAGACGTAGGATGTACCCCATCAATATGGTCCCAAGATGGGGCTAAAAAGTTTTCTTGTATTCCAGATTGTCGAGACATCTAAACAGTGAACAACCAAGTATTAGAGAAGAAATTTAAGACATAGACTTTAAGCTTGAAAATAGAATACCAAGAAAGTGAAATATTACTAAATGCCTTACAACCTCTCTCTTATGAGTGTGGCATACTACATACGGCTTTGTGGACTCTTAATTGACCCATAGCCTCTAACTAAAAACTCTAACTAAAAGAATACAAACCCAACCAACCAATATAAATATAAATATTTAATATTGATAGACCCTTGACAAACCCTACCAAGTCATCTTGTCTACCAAATTGTACCAACCAAACCAATGCCAAAGAAAGGGCCATAAACTAGGCTATAACCAAAGGAGATCCAATAGATAATATAATTAATCCCAAAATAAGATATGATAGAACAGTGAGAAATTATGTCCAATGATGTTATCCCCAATACCAATTCCAATATTAAGGTCGATACCAATGCCGATCCCGTCTTTACCAACCTATAGCAGTGCCACAAAACCTCTAAATAAAAGAATACAAAAATTTGGTTCGGACATGCCCCCAATAATAGCTAAAACCAATATCTATAAAAAAGTCAAAGTATGTAATAACATCTATGAAATGGAGCCTTCCGAATACATGAAATCTCCAACTTCAATCAAAATACTGACCCTGAAGTCCAAATTGCTAAGTAGAAGGAGTGGAACGATCGATTCCTACATTGCATGGGAATACAATGCCCAAAGATGGTAAATGGGTGAATGCTAGCATGAACTCAGGATAAGGATAAAATAAAGTCATTTATAAAACCAAGTAAAAACCATCCATATTCACTCAACCATACATACATACATACATACATACATACACACACACACACACATATATATATATATATATATATATATATATATATAAAACCATGCCAGGAAAGGGGACTGGGTTTAGCATGCCATTAAAACCTTTACCTAGGTTGTGTAGCTTTGCCATCCTAAATCACCCACGGGCTATATGGGTTTAGCACCCTCTACTGATGAGGCCCTAGTGCGTGAATCCACACGACCAGGGAAAAAACCCTGTGATGACTAGTACATCCCCCAATGTATGTAGCATGACATCATGCCCATGATCACTAGGTCTAAAACTCACATCGGCAAATATGAGTTTCCAGTTTAGATCCCTCTAGGACCTCCACCTTCTGCTTCATTGCTACACATCCCTTCTTTAAGCCTAATTAAGACCATTACCAAGCAACCAAAAAAACCATTAAACATTTATTAACCAAGCTATTAGATAGTGGTATCATCATACTAATGATAACTTACAAGTCTTGTGCTTAGCCAAATCTTTTTAAGATCAAGGGATTTCTATTTTACCATAGATTATATTTAGCTAAAACCATGGTCACTAAGGCCTTTCTAATCCATTTAAAACCATTTAAACCATTTATATTATTTAGGATTCCATTACCAAGTTTAAACCTTGGTGAAGTTCCATTGAAAAACCAATATTATAGTGAAAGCATTGTTAAAGGCATTTTATCAAACCTATTGAGGGCATAGTATTTCAAAAATCTAAGTCCATTACCAAAGAACCATTCCTATTCAAACAATTATCCAAAACCACCATTAATGCATATAAAAGCATAATTAAAACATATGAAAACCATATCCAAGCATTCATAACTAAAACTCCTAAATCATATTTGAAAACCCAAAATTATACAACATTTAAATCATAAAAAAATTGTATACAACCATGAATTTAGTTGGAACTAACAATGAGGGAAGATAACATGCCTTAAACCAAGATAATGATGGAGAGAAATAACCAAGACAAGTCCTAATTTACTCCGTAAGATTAAACCCTAAATTCCTTTGCCTAAGAACTCTAGAGAGGATTTAAGAGTCTTTTTCAATTGTTTAGGAATAGAATAATAGTGAAAATAACCCCCCAAGAGCAACATAAGTCATGGGGACCTTATTAGGATAAGTGGGGAAATGTCCAGAATACCCTCACTTAAGTTGAAAAAAATCTCGTCATAGAGATACGTCTGACCCTTATAAGTCATACCCTTCATGTGCGAGTAGTACCCACCACTTATACCCTTGGCCTCCCCCTTTGACCCAACACTATCTAAGGTATGACTCATCTAATTCAACCCTTCATGTGCGAGTGGTACCCACCACTCATATCCTTGGCCTTCCCCTTTGACCCAACACTGTCTAAGGTATGACTCATCTAATTCAACTTGTATCCAAGTGTATGACTGGTACCCATAAATCGTACCCCTGGCAAAATCTAATCCTAAGAAAATTAAATATTGTCCACCATATGAGTCCTTAGTATGATTCATACCCTGACTTATAGCTCACGATGAGCTATTCGTACTCAGATCTAACTTAAGTGACCAAGTCTAAGATTAAGCTAAGGAAAATCTAAACCAAATGATCTGTATCCAACCATACGACTCATATCATTCAAGTCATACCCAATTCGTTGACCAAAATCTATCTCACCAACCAATACTGGTCAACATACAACTAGAATATAACATTCGTATCCTAACATATGGCTTGTACCCATGAGTCGTATTGTTTCAAGAGACTAGAATTCTAGAAAATTTTCTAAGGTTTAAAACCCGGGGTGTTTTAATTACGAGTGATAGGGTTGAGCCACATGATGACCAGTGTTAATCCCTTTGGGTTTTATCTTGGATACGACTAGACCATACAAGTCATATGGTTAGGTCACACGTGGGATTATGGAGTTGTAAGGTAGACAATGTATGGGTGTCAAACTCACTATCTTGGTGATGAATCAAAGGTACGATTCATATGTTGTGATCATGAGCCAAGGGGTTGACTCGTAACCACATGCGATCTTTGTACAACTTTTGTGTAGGGCTACTCTAGACATTTCCCACTTGAAACCCTTAATACCCCATTGCCCTAAAACATCTTTTGGAACTCATTCTACACTTTACAAGATTAAACATCCTTTTCACTCTATCAAAATCCTCTCAAGAAAAATTGGCTAGGGTTTCTCTAAAGTGGTCATCTTAGAGTCTAAGAGTCAAATTCTCTTTGTGAATCTTTGTAATTTAGGCATATGACTCTTTTTGCATTGTTAGTTTATTATAAGCATATATTTAAAACATTGTTCATTAATCATTAATGGTATTTTTGACACCAAGGTTGAATGGTTTGAATGCATATCATTGAATATTATTTTTAATATTTTAAATTAGGTTTAAGAGCGGGATATATAGTCGGGCCATGAAAGTGAAGGTCTCAAAGGACTAACACTAGAAATTAGCAAGACGGTGCATGTGTTTAAATGACCAAGAGGTTTGAGTCCCCCAAAATGGTTATATGAATGGGAAATTTGAGTCCCCCATATTGTATACCATGGAGCTTAAGTCACCTCGACTATGCCGAAAGATTCGAGTCCCTCATAAAGGCATATACGGATATGGATATTCTCTATTCATAATTCTATATGCACTGGGGCCCTTTATAACACCTTGGGTATTTTTACCTTTAAAGAATTTCCTATATTAGTAGTTTTCTTACAAGATATGAATAAGGGGTACCAGTTGTTTGTTGGGGTACAATTTATATGAGTTTGGTTGTATGCTGACCAGTGTTGTCTACTGGTTTGGATTAGTTTCTGGAATGGATAGGACTTTATGGATATGAGTCGTATTGGTGGATACGGGTCATTTGGTTTGGGTTTTTCCTTTACATAATCTTAGACTTGGTAACTTAACTTGGATCTGAGTATGAGTAGCTCACCATAATTTATAATCCAGGGTATGAGTCATACCATCGGCTCGTATGGGGGGATAGTATTCAACCTCTTAGGATTCTATTCTGCCAGTGGTACGAATAAAGGGTATGGGTCGTATTCTTTGGGTACGACTTCGTTTGGGTGAGTTGTATGTTGGACACTATTGTGTCCAAGGTGGAGGACAAGGGTACGAGTGGTGGGTACCACTCGTATTGGAGGATATGACTCGTATGTATAGTCGTACCCTATGACGGGACTTTTATATAGTTTAAGTGAGGGAAATCTGGAAATTTCCCCAATTAAAATTCTAAGGCCCCATGACTTATATCACACTTGGGAGGTTATTTGCACTTTTATTCTATTCATTAATACTTAGAAAATACTCTAATCCCCTCCAAGGCTTTTGGGTAAAGAAAGGTAGGGTTTCTCTAAGGTGGTCAATTTGGGGCTTGTGTTGGTGATTTATCTCCACCATCTACTCAATTTAAGGTATGTAATCCTTCCCTCATTGTTATTTCCAAATAAAGGCATATTTTGTGAATTGTTTTCATGACATAATTGTTATATGGTTTTGAGTTTTAAAATATAAAATGGGGGGTTTTGGTTATAAATGCTTGGTTATGGTTCTACCATGTTTTAATTATGTTTGTACATGTTTAATGGTGGTTTTGGATAATTGGTTGCATCGGAATGGTTACTTGGAAATTGGTTTTAATTTTGGAAATACTTTGCCCCTAATATGTTTGATAAAATGCCTACGATAATGATTTTGCTATATTATTGGACTTTTAATTGAACTATTACATGGTATAGTTTGGTAATAGAATTCCGTAAATGGTGTAAATGGTCTAAAATGTTTGGAATGGTTAAATAGAATGGGTTGGTGGTCATGGTTAACTGAACTCCTTGTGGGGTACAGTAAAATCCCCCAGGTAAACATGGTAATGAACGCTTGTGGGGTACATAGGAACACCCAAGCAAATATAATAATAGAATACTTGTTGGGCTCATGGGATTCCCCTAAGTTAACTTGATAATGTATTTTATAGGCACGTGGTAATCCTCTTACATTAATTGGTTAGCTAAGGACATTGCTTGCAAGCTATAGTTGGTATGGTGATACCGCTACTTAGAGCCTTGGTTAACAATAATGGAATAATGGTTTAGTTTGTTGTAAATGGTTTTATTTAGGAAATAATTGTGGGGTGAGATAGCTAACCATGAAGGTAAAAGTCCAACGGACAAACACTAGAAACTCATTTTTGCCAACATAAGGGGTTAGTCATAGAGACCATCTATGATACTCATGACGTTTATGGGAATCCTCCAAGTACACTGTACATATGTATCATGGAGAGCGAAGGGTAATTAGGAATCGCCGACTCTTATGGTATCTTTAATTCATGCGGCTACATGCATTGTGGCCCAATTAGTGGGTTACACTGGACCCATATAGCCTGTGGGTGGTTTATGGTTAATCTTCACATACCAGATTAATGGTTTTAAATTCATGCTAAACACGATTTCCCTTCCCAAAATTATACTATATATGTATTTTTTGTATGCATATGGTTGGTTTACTTGGTTTTATTGGATGGTAGTATTTTATCCTTATCTTGAGTTTATGCTAGCATTTACCCACTAACCCATCTCTGAGCGGCTCTACCCCCACACAATATAGGAATCAACTGTTCCACTCCTTCTGTATAGTGATCAAACTTCAGGATAAGATTTTGGATTAAAATGGTGAGCTTTCATATTTTGAAAGGCTCTATTTCATGTTATGGGTATTTTTATATACTTTGGAGATTATATGGATATTTGTTTTGTCTATGGTTTGGGGTATGTCACAATCGGATATTCTTTTTTTTATATAAGAATTTTTGGAACTACAATGGGTTAGAATGGAAGAGATCATTATTAGTGTCAGCCTTGGTATTGACATTAGAATTGGGACTGATACCAGTTGATTTATTGTTGGTTGATCCAAACCCTCTTATTTTGGGACTATATAAATATATTGGAACTCATATGGTTATGGTTTAGATTATGGTTTTGTTTGGTATTGGTTATCAGTTGGGTATCTGGCGGTTAGATTTATTTGGGTGGTCACGGTCATAGACCTACCCCAAAGTCTCGGATTACATAATAACACTACTTGTTATACGTTCAGAATTCATCTGATTTAGAATACACGTAAGTTAGTTGGGTTAGTTAATAGGGGTAGTCTCCAGTCATGGTTGTACTTGGGATTCCCATTACGACAAGGCCCTGGTTTGGGTCATGTCAAGTTGGTATTAGAGATTTAGGTTCATGGTCAATTGAGAGTCCACAAAGCTATGTCTAGTAAAGTCTCTTTTAGGGGTGTGTAGCATGCCACGCTCATAAGTGAGAGGCTATAAGGCATTTAGGAATGTTTTACTATCTTGGCATTCTATTCTTAATCTTGGAGCCTAAGTCCTGAATATTCTTTAATCCTTGTTTGTTTGCTTTTCAGATCTTGCCTTGAAGATCTGGAACACAAAAAAACACTTTTGTCAAATCTGGGGATAATGTTAATGGGGTACGTCTTACATATGGAGTCCATACTTGGTCTAGGGGTCCTATCCCTAATTGTGGTGGAGTTTCTCTAATTTCTTCTAGTCATCCCCAGGCTCCTCAGGAAGATTTGATAAATGCGGAATTTTATCAATCAATTCATGTCATTGCTTAGCTGGTTGTTGCTCAGGTTGAGTAGGATGCATCTAGTGTTTTATCTGCTGAGGCCACAAGGGTTGGCCAGTTAATGAAGATGAATCCTTTTAATTTTACTGTTATGAGGGTAGAGGAGGATCCATAGGATTTCTTGGATGAAATAGAGAAAATATTCAGGGTAATGTAGTCCATAAATATTGAAGGGGTAAATTTTACCGCTTATCATCTCAAGGATGCTGCGTACCGGTGGTACGAGAAGTGGTATAAAGATAGATATGATGCTGAGGAGTTATCCTTATAGGAGACTTTCTTAAATACTTTTCTAGACCACTTCTTTCCTCAGGAGCTGAGGGAAGCGAAGATGGAGGAATTTTTGAATCTTAAGCAAGGAAAAATACCAGTCAAGGAATATTTCTTGAAATTTCATCAGCTATAAAGGTATGCTCCCATTGTCCGATATGAGGGCGAGGATAAGAAATTTAATTTTAGGCTATCTCGATATTTGATCCTTAAAAGTAAGACTATATTACTGATCAAAGATGTAGATATTTTGAGGTTGGTTGTTCATATGCAGTAGGTAGGGGTAGAAAAGAGAAAACATGCATAGTTAGGGGAAAGACAGGGTAAGAGGAGTAGGTTATCTGAGCAGGTTGGTACTCAGCAACAGAGTGGTCGGGATGGTGGTAAATGGAAAAAGACATAGTGGGGGAGTTATTTTTCCTTCTCTACTGCTACTGCTATTTACCTAAAATAGTTGGGTGATAGGCGTCAATAGGGTGGCAATAAATTTTGGGCACAAGGTGCCCAATATTAGGCGAATGGGGCCCAGTCGGCTTCTTTAAGCCTTTTTTACTAGTTATGCGGTCGTCTTCATTAGGAATTTTGTGATGAAGGGAGGGATAAATGTTTAAATGTGGACATCTAGGCCATATGCTCAAGAATTTTCTGGTTGGTAAGGGTGCTTCAGAGCGTTCAAAGCTCTGGTTGCTTCATCTTTTGCTTTTGTTCCTAGTGGTGCTGCTTCTATGTCTGCTCCTACTTCTGGTACCGGTATTGGTCGGAATAGGTTATATTCTCTTATATATCAATAGGAATTTGAGGCATCACCTGATATCGTTACTGGTACATTACAACTCTTTTTTCGTGATGTGTATTGTCTTCTTGATCTGGGGTCCACTCTCTCTTATGTGACCCCTTTTATGGCTGTGTGTTTTGGTTTAGATCCTGAGGTTATTTTGGATCCTTTTTCTATTTCTACCCCGGTAGGTGACTCGATTATTTCTAAAAGAGTCTTTAGGGTATGTGTGTGACTTGTTGGTAGTAGGCAGAATTTGGTGGATTTAGTTGAACTGGATATGGTAGATTTTGATGTCATTCTGGGAATGGATTGGTTACACTCTTTTTACGCATCCTTGGATTGTCGAACATGTAATGTTGTTTTTAGATTCCCTAGTGACCCATTTATATAGTGGGAGGGTGGTTCCCTAGCTCTTAGGGGGAGTTTTATTTCTTATCTTAAAGCCCAACGATTAATCTTCAATGGGTGTCTCTATTACTTGGTCTGGGTTAAAGATTCTAACTTAGAGGGTCCTTCTTTACTTTCGGTTTTGGTGGTAAATGAGTTTCCTGAGGTCTTTCTAAATGATCTTCCTGATGTTCCTCCGAATAGGGAGATTGGGTTTGGTATTGATTTAGTTTTGGACACTAGTCTAATATCTATTCCTCCTTATAGAATGGCTTCGACTGAGTTTAGGTAACCCAAGGAGCAACTTATGAATCTTCTAGATAAGGGTATTATTCATCCTAGTGTATCCCAGTAGGGTAGAATGATATTATTCGTGCACAAAAATGGTGGTTCCCTTTTGATGTGCATTGACTATCTACAGTTGAATAAAGTAATGGTAAGAACAAGTATCCTCTTCCAAGGATAGATGACTTGTTTGATCAATTACAAGGTGCCGAATTTTTTTCTATGATAGATCTTCAATCTAGGTATCATCAGCTTAAGATTAAGGAGGAGGATATCCCTAAGATGAATTTTTATGCCCGTTATGGGCACTTTGAGTTATTATTTATGTCATTTGGTTTGATTATTGCCTAACGACATTGATTGATTTGATAAATAAGGTTTTCAGGCAATTTTTGGATCTTTTTGTCATTGTGTTCATCAATGAAATTTTGTGTATTCTAAGAGTGATGTGTATCATGAAAATCACCTTCGTGTGTGTTGTATACCTTGAAGGAGTAGAAATTGTACGCCAAGTTCTCTAAGTGTGAGTGTTGGTTGAATGCTGTGACTCTCTTGGGTTATATTATTTCTAGTGAGGGGATCATGGTGTATCTGCAAAAGGTGGCCTAGATCAACGACTCCAACCGATATTAGGATCTTCTTGGGTTTAACTGGGTATTATAGACGGTTTATGGAAAGCTTTTCGAAGATAGCTGCCCCTTTGACAAAGTTGACTCAGAACAAGGTGAAGTTTTGTTGGTCGGATGCTTGTAAGGGGATTTTCGAGAAGCTTAAGGATAATCTAACTTTGTCTCCGATTTTTACATTACCTGAAGGTAATGAGGGGTTTGTGGTTTATTGTGAAGCATTTTGGGTGGGTTTTTTTTATGTTCTCATGCAACATGGAAAGGTTATTTCCTATTGTTCAAGGCAATTGAAGGTACATGATAGGTACTATCCTACTTGTCACACCCCTTTCTACCAAAAAAGTTTTCATTTTAAGTTTGAAAAGGGTTTTATTATTATGTGACAAAAGAAAAGAATTTGTTCTGAGAAGGACATTTAAAAATCAAAATTCAGAGTCGCCACTTGGCATAATTTGGTGTACCAAGTCAACTTTTGAAATCCTTTTTAAAATTATTTTTGACTCTTTAAAACTTGGTCCACGAACAAATATTTTGGTTAAGGAATTCTATTGTCTGAGGGGAAGGTGTTGGGCACTCCTTGGTCGCGTGATTCGATCACGGTCGCTTCTTGGAGTATATCGGCTAGTACGCCACTATGAAATACATAAACCAAACAAAAACACATAACACAAAAAAGAAACAATCAAACAGTCAAAACTCCAAAATAGTGTCCAATCTAATGTATTACAAACCAAAATAAAAATGCTGAAATTAAAATGTATACTATTCTAACATCCTACACTATGCTATACCCAATACCTCCGGATTTGATCACGATCAGTCTTTCGAGTACAAAGTATCATGGGGCATCCCACATTAATAAATACAAGTTTTCTCGGGGCATTCCCCGGCCAAATAAGTACAAAGAGTTTAGATATGATGAAATAAAGGCCATTCAACACAATCAAACATTCAACAATCCATAATCCCCTAAATTTATCCAACCCAACCTGCCGTTTGCCTACCCATATTTGACTTATCGTGATCCTATCCCGTTAAATATTATCAATGAATCAAAATTAAATAATATTCACGTTCTCAATTTTGAACTTCCACCGTTAACTTCTATTACATTGAATGAGGTTGAATTATTCAATTAACCGTCTTAAGTGGCCAATCAACTAATTCCATAATCATTCATAATCAGATAAATCAAGGTGCACACATCATGAATTCACCAAATGAAGTATCCAAGACATAAAATTTATTGGGAATGAGATGAGAAATGGACCTTAATATTTCTTTCAATTATAATTTGCTCCTTTCGACTAAATCTGCAACCAAAGTCTCGAATAGAACCTCAACAACCAACAAAACTGACTCGATATCAGAAACTACAATCCTAACCATCCTTAAAATCAATAAAAGATCTTAATACGAACAAAAAAAATGGCAATTCGCTGGAACAAAAGATGGGTTCTTGTTCGCGGCTTTGTCGGATCTTCAATGACCCAAACGACAACAAAGAACGACGGACTGGTCGAGTTTTGATAGGATATTTTGGGTATTCTCACTGGTTTTGGTGTTCTGGTGGTTTGGTAGCTGGGGATGGTGTATTTCGGTGAGGCTTTGCCAGAATCCGAGCCCGTTGATCAGTTCCCCTCTCTATTTTCCCTCTCTCTCTGTCTCTCTCTCAAAATTTTCATTATTTATTTTTTTGTCTGATTTTTCTTTCTTTCCCCTTTCCAATCATACCCTTTATTGATTTCTCTACTCTCTTTTGTACCTTGCTCCTATTCCTATGGTTAGTGTGTGAGTATATATCAGTGTGAGTTGTAGAAATCTCCTCTTATGAGTGATGTGTATGCAATGGGTGTGGATTTTTGTATGGAGGAGAATGTGCACCTATCTGCTTATGGATATGGATGAGCATATATCTATATTAGTGAGAATGTTCTCTAATTTCATGAGTGGGTGTGGTGTTGTATATTCTGTTAGTGGTGTCAGCTTCTCCTAGGGAAAAAAAATGTGAATTGGATTTTTAAGGGGTAGAAGGGGTCACGTGGGGTAGGTGGTGAGGTAGGTAGGAGTGTGAAGGATTAGTAGGGGTATTTTTTTAGGTTAGTTATTTTTTGTCTTTTTATGGGGAAATTATTAAATCGTTGAGGGTGTATCATAGGGTAAAGTAAAAATTGTTAAAATTTGTCTTTTGTGAGGAATAAAATTATGCGTCTACATCATGCCCCTCTTTGGATGTAAACACAAGGTGTTTTTAGGCAAAGATATAGACAACGAGACAGCATTTTGACCCGGACATTATTCAAATGGGAGAAATAGAAGGACAGAGTGAATTTAAGCCTTGATTTTGGACATCTTACACATCTAAGGTTATGTAGGGATCAAGTCATATGTAGTTGCAAGGTTTAAAATAAAATTGACTATACCAATTTGGAGAGTCGAGTGAGGCCCTGTTGAGGTTCCGGTCTGTGACTCTATTATTACATCAAAATAAAACTGTAAATTAAAAAGATACATGAAACTACAAAAGTCTGAAACTACAAAATTCCTATCTATGCAGCATCTTTTGATTCTTGTCTTGGGTTTCCGATGATTCAAAAGTGACAAAAGATGTGATCTTCTTTAGGTTGAACTTGAGAATAGATTCTTTTTCCATTCAAAATTTGGTGTTGGAGATGAACTCAAACATTAACCGTGTTCTCTCATGTGGGACATCTGAACTTTGAACTTGAATTGGAAAATCTTCTCCCTATTCTCCAAATGGGCTTCTGACTTACAATTTCTTTACTTTATTTCTTCGTTTTTCATTTCTTCACTCTGTTCTCCACGGGGGCTCCTAAATTGCTATTTCTTTAATATATTGACTTTCTATTTCATCACCCTGTTCTCCAGGTGGGCTCGTGAAATCACATCCAAATTAGAAAGAAAATTATCCTAAACAAAAATTATGATAAAGAGAGATATCACTTTTTAAAAATTAAAGTTCCATTTTCCAAAAGGGTCTAAAAATGAGGTTCCAAATAACATAAATTAAACTTTTTTCCCAGTTTACAATCAAAATTTGTGTAGGTGTCAAACTCAATCACAATTACTTGCAAAATGCATAATGCAAAGGTGAATCAAGACTCTGGTTAGTAAATGCATCTCTTAAGGATAAGGAGGCGCGTCTCCTAGGGATTTCATGGAAGGACTTATCTACAAAGTGTGGCTTCTAGTAGTGAAGGTTCAAGTTAGGGAGTGCATCATCCTGTAAATAAAACTTCAAAAACCCAAACAAAGAAGTTCATATCCTATAGGTTAATTGAAATGACTCGACTAGAAACTGCATCTTCTAGGAATCAAGGCTTAAGTTAGGAAATGCCCTACCTAACAAGAAAAACTTGAATACCCAAACAAGGAAGTGTGTCTTCTAAGAGTTAACTAATCAACTAGAAAGTACATTTTCTAGGAGTAAAGGCTTAAGTTAGGAAGTGTGTCTCTTAACAATCAAAACTTGAATACCCAAGAAGGAAGTGTGTCTTCTAAGGGTAGAGTGGAATGACTCGACCAGACAGTGCATTTTCTAGGAGTCAAGGATTAAGTTAGGAAGTGAACCACCTAATAAGAGAAAACTTGAATACCCAATAAGGAAGCGTGTCTCCTAAGAGTTAACTACTCAACTAGAAAGTACATTTTCTAGGAGTAAAACCTTGAATTAAGAAGTGTGTTTCATGACAAATGAAACTTCAATTCCCAAAAAGGAAGTGTGTCTCCTCAGGGTCCAGTGGAATGGCTCTACTAGAAAGTGCATTTTCTAGGAGTCAAGACTTAAAATAGGAAGTGAACCACCTAACAAGCAAAACATAAATAACTAAACAAGGAAGTGTGTCTCTTGAGGGTTGACTCTTAAACTAGAAAGTACTTTTTCTAGGGGTAAAGGCTTAAGTTAAGAAGTATGTCACCTAACAAGAGAAACTTAAATGACCAACAAGGAAGTGTGTCTCCTAAGGGCCAAGTAGTATGAATCAACTAGAAAGTGCATTTTCTAGGAGTCAAGGCTTAAGTTAGGAAGTGAACCACCTAACAAGTGAAAAATTGAATACCCAACAAAGTAGTGCGCCTCCTAAGGGTTAACTATAAAACTAAAAATTACATTTTCTAAGAGTAAAAGCTATAATTAGAAAGTATATTTCCTAACAAGCGAAACTTGAATTCCTACCAAGGATGTGTGTCTCCTAAGGGTCTAGTGGAATGACTCAACTAGAAAGTGCATTTTCTAGGAGTCAAGACTTAAGTTAGGAAGTGAACCACCTAACAAGTGAAAATTTGAATACACAACTATAGACACGTGATTTTTGATCCTCTCTAAATTTTAACTTGTCTATCAATATTAAATATTTATACATATATTTAATTATATATTATTTTTATTGTTATTCTAATTTTAAAAATAATATAAAAAATTAAAAAATATTTGTTTTCTTTTATGAATTTTAATAAATAAATTAATATTTTTAATATTATTTTATTATATTTGTTTTTGTCTATGTTGTTATTATGTTTTTGTTAAATATAAAATTAATTAATTATTATTTTATTTTTATTTATTGTTTTTATTATATTATTTATTTATTGGTTTATTATTAGTATTATTTTTTATTAAAATAAATAAAAATAAATTATTTTGAATTTTGAATAACCTTCCCCATTTTCCGTTAGTTAGTTTTCCCCACCAAAGAAGTAACTATTCCCCCCACTTTTCTTTTCCCCTCAAATTTCCCTTACTTAAGGGACTCTCTCACCCTAGAACAAAGGACGTACATTGACATTCATCATCAGACAAAAAACATCAGAACCAGATATTGAGAGAACAAAAATACAGAGAGAAAATACAGTAAGGAAAAACTCTAAAGGAGAAAACAAAGAAAAGAAAGAGTAAAGAATCAAATTTTAAGCTTTTGTTCTAGTTTAGGTGTTGACTTCTTGCTTTATTACAGGTTCCTATTTAATCCTGTAATATTTATGTTATTAATGCTACTATGAAAGGCATGAATAAATGTTATGGACTGTTCAGTATGTGTAGTTAATTGATTACATAATTTTTTTTATTATTACATACTATGTTATCAAATTATTGAATAGTTGTATGATTGTACTGTGTTAACATTGTTGGATATAAAATACTTACATGATACTACTTGCTTTAAAATTTAAAACGAAAAGAAAAAAAAAGTAGTATAATTTTTTTTTTGCATTTACAGCAATATATATGCACATACTGTACGCGCACAAATGCAGTAAAAACAATTGATGGAAAACTTAGAAAATTAGTGAGATAAGAGGGATCATAAAATAGAGAATTGAATGGAGATTATTTTATTTCTTTACTTTTCCCGCGAGTCTATATCGGAAGCTCGCTGAAAAAATGTCAATACCAGCAAAATAAAATTTTCTGGTGCACCCATCTCGTTGGAATCACAGCAGCCATTGATGGAAATTCCCGAAATCAGCGAAACCCCACCACAGCTGGCGTCTCCCTTTTCCCTCCTCCCTTTTCCGGCCAACCTTACCCCAAAATAGAAAACTCTATCACCAAAACCCCTCTCCCATCTCCCCTCCCAGTGCCGCTGGCACCGTCCCCTTCCTCCCCTTTCGCTGCGTCGCTCTTCTTCTTCCCTTTCCCATCATTAGTGACACCACCAATAGTAGAATAGTCGCCAAAATTTATCTAAAACCATAAAATCAGTGACCAATAGCAAACCAACTAGTCTCGTACCATCGCTGTCCCCGTTTTCCTCCTTTCCCTTTTCCGGTGTAGCTCCGTAGCTTCCACTGTTGTCGTATGGTGTTGGAAACAAAAAGAGTTGAAAATAGATTAAAAAATTACTGAATATGTATAGGAAGAGAAGATATTATATATTATTATTATTATTATTATTATTATTATTGTTTCTTTTGGATAAATATCCATGTTTCCTTATTTGTGTAAAGTACAAAAATTATTTTAATATGATAATTAGTAAAAAATAAAATAGGAATAAAATTTGATACTTAAAAAAAATTATTATCCTTTATATTTTTTCTTTAAAATGACACACATTATATATTTCAAGTTGTTTATTTTATTTATTTATTTTTGAAGAATTTATGTTCAAATAATATTTCGAAGATTTTGTGTTTGATTTGTCTTATAACATATGATTTGAATTTATTTAATTTAAAGATATTAAATTTTGGGGATAATATTAAATTTAGCATAATATAGGTAAATTTGTGTATTTCATTTACTTTATTACTTTCATTAATAGAACTTAATAATTATTTATGGATTTAATTAATTGAGTGTAAATGAATTTTGCTTTAGTTTATTAAGATTTTTAGGTAAATTTTAGGCATGTTTAATTTCTTCGTCTCAATTAAGAATGCGGCGTACGCATCTTTTTGAGATATTTAAAAATTCAAGGATGCAATCATACACCTTCACAAAACATATTTCTAAGAAATTAATTTTTGCTAGTTTAATACAAGTGTTTTAAATAGTTTTCGGTATAATAAAAATGAGCGATTTTTGGCCTTAACACAATTTATCAAAATAGTTTAAGTCAAGATAAGTCAATAAAGAGACCGTGCTTGAACTATGGGACTCGAGGGGTGCCTCAAACCTTCCCCTCAGTCAACAGAATTTCTTACCCGATCTTCTGTTTTCGCAGACCAATAAAAAGAGTCATTTTCTTTTGATTAAGGATTCAAAAAGGTGACTTGGAACACCATAACTCAATTTCAAGTGGCGAATCTATAAATAAAATAATCCCTATTCAATATCATCACTTTAATTGGAAAAACCCTTCCGACTCTGAACCTTGAGCGAAAAAGGGGTGTGATATCTCTGGCGATTCTGCTAGGGAATCTTATTAGAATTTGAGCTTTACATATTGACTTTTCTTGCTTTAATTATTTTATATTGTGTTTGTTGGCCTTATGTGCTACTTGCTGCTCATTTACTGCTTTGATATTATTTGAACTGTATTATATATTGTCTTCTCTCGCGTACACCTTTGAGTCTCTGAAATAGGATAGAGGGAATGCAGCATCCTACCTTCTTTTTGAGAAAGCCGGAGTGTCAAGGCACCTGGTGAAGGATATAGTCACATATGTTAGGAGGGGTTTAGATCAATAACGAAGGTGGTTTTGCCTTGCTACTGACCAAGTTTTCCCTCCCTGGCTCGAGTGTCCTCTCGGGAAAGCCAATCTAGACACCTATCCCTATTTGGTTTAAACTTAGAAGAACTGAAAACTCAGAATCTGGTTATCCCTATCAGGTGCCTCTTTATTTGCGGGACTCTGCACAGGGGCCAGGTCTGTCTAGGACAGGTGACCTAAATTTATAAAGACTAACATGTGCATCCTATGTGCTCTTTGACATTTATTTGGAAGGCTTATTTTATTGTTGGCCGTCTTTTAGGCAACTTTAAAATACAAAAAAAATTATATTCATTGAATTAATTTTCAAAGGAAAATTTTATTTTAAAAACAAAATAAAGGAAAATTTTAAATATAGAAGAATATACTTTTAGAGTTTTCTTGAACTACGAGGGTCTGATTCTCACTTTTTAGTGGAATACGTAGGACATCCTATCCGAGGTACGATCCTGGTTTTGATAAAATAATAATAATAATAATATATTTATTCACAAATTTATTGAAGGATATTTTTGAAAAAATAATAATAAGAATAAAAAATGATTATTTTCATGAATATTATTATCTTTATTTTACTTTTCTTTTTTTTTTTCAAAATTAATTTTAACATAAAAATCATAATAGCCTGAACCTTTAGGGGTCGTGACCTGAATTTTTATAAAATAATAAAATATTTAAACATATATTTTAACAGTCCTGGACCTTTAGGGGTCGTGAGGATGAAATTTTTATGCAACTTCATAAAACAATCATTCTTCTTTTCTTTATTTCTAAATCATTTTATTTCATTTTTGTTCTTTTAAATGTACTTAGGGAGTATTGTCTCCAAAAATATAGTTAAAATTGTCTAGAAACCTGTTATTGTAAAGTTTTTGATAAAGTTAGTTTAAATAAGTGTTTTTCCTAAAAATATTATCAGTCTTGTTTCTCTCACTTTGATTTTTGATAAAATTGTTCTTTACATCTAAGTCTCAATTTAAGAGTCACACTAGTTCTCACAAGTCAAGTTAAAAAAGTTTTCTAAAAAAATTAATAAATTAAGTTCAGCCTAAATCTAGACATTTATTAATTTTATGTCCTTTTCAATAGGTTTAAAATATCTCCCCCTATTCGTGGAAAACGTCCAAAGAGAAAGAGATATGGGAGTGTACCGCTTCAGGTTATGGATTGTACCCCTTTGCAGCTTTGGTTGTGGTGGAACGAAATGGATACATTCGATTATGACGAGATACATAAGTATTTGAGTTTTTTGATGAGTATTATGAAAATCAAACCTAATAGTGAGGTGGTTGATGCATTACTAACCTTCTGGGACCCGAAGAATAATGTGTTTTATTTTTCGGATTTTGAGTTGACTCCTACTGTAGATGAGATAGCGGCGTATGTTGGATATGGGGATATGCATCGGAAGAAACTTATAGCCCCAAGACTCAGTTCGATAAATAGATTTTGCAAGCTTATGAAGATACGAAACTCAAAAGAAGAATCAATAAAAAAAAGATTGGGTTTCCGTGCAGTTTTTATATGACAGATATGGAAGACAAGAGGGATTTTAAAAGTACGGTAAACAACTTTATAATGAGGAAAGTTTTGAGGCTTGGAAAGTTCATAGATGATTTGCATTCATTGTATCCTTTTTAGTCACTATGGTTTTCCCGAGGAGAAAAGGAAAAATTAATATTCGTTTAGCGGGGGTAGCACAGATATTGATTAAGAAGGATTACTCTATGGTACCAATGATCCTGGCAGATAACTACCTTGCTTTGACCATTTGTCAGCAAGGAAAGAATTTTTTCGAGGGATGTAATATCTTGTTACAGATGTAGATTATGGAGCATCTCTACCGACGTCCTACAATGGCAAGATTTAATCCTGAAAGATTCAATCGTATCAAAGATTACGAAGAGAGGTTCGAGAAATATAAATGCCCAGAAGTAGTTAGAGATTGGGATAAGCTTTTTTGTTCTCCGACAGCAGATAAAATCACTTGGAATCTCTCTTGGTTCCCTTGGAGATAAGTCATACATAGTTATTTTATTCGGCCATTATTATTATTAATGGGTATTAGGGGTGTTCAACCGTATGTTCCATTGAGAGTTTTACGTCAGCTAAGAAGACATCAAAAATTTCCATTACGGAAAATATAACCGAGTTTGTATTTGAGGTCAGACCAGAGATCCCACTTCTGGAGGAATTAGCCTAGCAGATTTAGGAGGGTTACCATATCATGGGGATTGAAATGATAGTCATAGAACATGAGAAATGAGAAGTGTACCCAAATTACCGTGAATGGTTTGAAGAACAATCGAGTCCGCCAGTCAGACCAAAAAGATCAGTTAGGGGACCTATAGATTAGGAAACTGTAATCAGGATAGGGATTGAGAGAGCCATGCAAGAATATCATGAGGCCAACTAAGCTTTGAGAGCAGAATTAGAGCATGCCAGGGCAAAAATAGAAGAACAAGAAAGGGAATTTACTGAAGAGAAAGCTAAATCAGCAGATATTGAGATTGCACTTCTGGGACAAATCAAACTGGCTACCACTTGGGGCATATGTTGTGGAACTTGTCGCATCTCATCGACAGAAACTGCAGGAAGTTGAAAAGAATATGCTAGAAAAATTTGATCGAGAGAGATCTCAATGGATCCGTGAAAGAGAAATATTGCGAGAACAGTTGAAAGGTGTTTCTGCTCGTGAACAGTGTACAAGAGAGATGGTTGATTTCTGAGATCGACAGGCCCATGAATGGGATCAGGACTTCAGTTTCCTTCGAGGGAAGGTCCACCGTATAGCACAAGATACTGCTAGAATGGGTTTGGATTATCAGCAGTTGGATTGTGAGGACTTTTTGGCACAAGTACCAGCTTTCGCACAACATCTCACTACTTCATTGGAGGACATATATATGAGTTTGGGAGGACATATTAAGCCGAAGTCTCCTTGAATGGATGGTTAGTTTCTTTGTCATAGTTTTTCATTTTCAGTTTGAAAACTTCTTGTTTAGATATTATGTCTTTTAGTATTCAGATGTCAGTTCGTAGGTTTTACTTTAGGAGTTGGGTCAATTATTTTGTCGTATTTATATTATAGAATGTAATGACGTTGACTGTTTATTTCTATGTATATTACATATGTTTTACTTCACTTACTTTATTTATTTTCTTTAATAAAAAAAGACAAAACAATTTTGTTAAATTCCTCCCGAACTACGCAAGATCCGATTCATATCCTGGCATGATACGTAAGCAACCCTCCAAAGGGTTTGATCATAACTTTTGAAAATACCTACCTAGAAAAGCCAGGATGAAACATAAAGCCTTCCATGATAGGTTGGGAAATGCATATAAAAACATGACATACAACGTCGCATTATAATGTATTAAATATATAACACTCACCCATTTGCTACTTAGTTACAGAAAGATAAATTAATTGGTGGTTGGTTTGTGGTTTAAACTGGCATCACAACCGTATAACACCCGATACAAGGGTAAAAGAAAAATGACCCGTAGAGAAGGTATGGTCTAACAGTGAAGAAGAGTAAAATCAATTAATTTCACAGGAAGTAGCATCAATGGAAGAAATAAAGTCATTGAAACAATAGATTGCAGAGATGTACCAAGCTTCGTTAAATGGATAAGCCCCGCCTTCTTTAATACTTAGACTTGCGACTTCAAATGATACAAATTCTGACCCAGCTCAAGCTAGTGATCCATTTTACCCACCAGGATTTGGATCATTTGCTAATATGTCTGGAGTTTCTGGTACTTCTACCATGTACCCACCAAATTCGTCTATCACAAATAACTCGCTTTTTACTTCTATAGCACCAACTACTATGCGTACTCAACCGACAGTACCAAAGAATATAGGGAAACTAAGTCATGATATATTGTATCCTCCTGAAATGACTTTCAAATCTCAAAATATACATTATCATGTTTATCAACGCGACACTCATATGTGATTGAGAAGACTGCCAAGAATAAGGAATAGGAGGAGATGGCCAGAAAAGTTAGAAGCCTGGAGCAAAGTATGAGTAATATGGAAGGATTAGGTGGACCAAAAAGTGTTTCATACAAGGATTTGTGTATGTTTCCTTATGTCCATTTGCCGATAGGGTTCAAAATGCCAAAGTTTGACAAATATGAAGGACACGGCGATCCTGTAGCTCATTTGAAATATTTTTGCAATAAATTAATGGGAGCAAGAGGAAAAAAAAAATTATTGATGGCTTACTTTGGAGAAAGCCTTACAGGAATAGCTTCTGAATAGTTCATTGACCAAGTTATTTCTCATTGGCACGTATAGGATGACATAGATCGGGATTTTGTTTAATAATTTTAATATAACATTGAGATAGTATCAGATCGCAGTACGCTTGCCAACATGAGAAAAAAGATGACTGAAAGTTTTTAAGAATATGCCGTTAGATGGAGAGACAAGGCTTCAAGAGTCAGAACATCGATAAAAGAATCTAAAATAATTGATATTTTTCTACAAGCACAAGAACCTGATTATTTCCATCATTTTCTCTCTACTATTGAAAACATATTTGCCGAAGTTATCAAAGTTGGAGAGATGGTAGAAAACAAAATCAAGTCAGGAAATATTATCAGCCAGGCCGCTTGGAAAGCAACAACACAGGCAATTCAAAGTGGTGCAGGAAGTTTTGGGGGAAAGAAAAGAAAAGAGGATGTAACAACTGTCATGCCAAGTCCATGACAAAATTAGAGGGGTGCACATCAACCATACGCACAAAATCCATTATGTTTTGTTCCTTTACCTCAATATCCTATTCATAATGTACAACCATATGTTCGGGATCTTTTTTACCCGCAATGGCATACACCAGCCATCCAAAATTATCTACCGGTCCTGCAAGTTCAAAGAGGCCCTCCCAGGTCTAATTTCTGTCCTAGAGCAGACTTCAAAAGGGATAACATGGTAAAAGATGATTTCACTTCTATTGGAACATCTTACACCAGTTTATTTCATAGGCTGAGAAAAATGAATGTTCTAAACCCAATTGAGAGAAGGATCTCGAATCCTTCTCATAAGAACTTGAACTATTCTAAAAGATATGAATACTATTTTGATGCCCTAGGGCACGACACAGAGAAATGTTAGTATTTGAAAAGAGTCATTCCAGAGTTGATTAATACCCAACAAATCATGGTAGAAAGTCCAGACGCTCCAAATATCAATCAAAATCCGCTGCTAGATCATAATAAAACAAACATGCTAGAAGTGATACTCAGTGGTAAAGATGCTATGATTTTCTTTAAGCCAATCATTAAGATTAAAATTGATTCAGAAAAATTAGCAAATGCTGTGGATTTGACAAACAAAAAGACTGCAGAAGCGGAGGTGGTGATAACAAAACCCAAATCATCGAATTTTCCCTTGGTGTGGGGAAAGAGATATCAGAAAATATTGGGTCAAGTCAAATAAATCTAAAACTCATTATTCCCGGAAGATCCAATAAGCCTTTTTAATCATAAAAGGAGCTCCCATAGCTCCTATTGTTATTAAACCAGTATCATAGCTGCCTATGGTTGATACCAAGGCAGTCCCGTGGAATTATGATCGCGTTGTGGTGATGCACAAGGGAAAAGAAGTGACTAAAGATGTAGATGAAGTAGGGGGATTAACTCGATATGGAAGATGTTATGCTCCAGTAGAGTTAAGAAAGAATAAACAAGACAGTGAAGAACGAATAACAGTCAAGAAACATGTTACTGATAAAGAAGCTGAAGAATTCTTCAGGAAAATAAAATTGCCAGAATATGCTATTATAGAATAGTTGAAGAAGACACCAACATTCTTTGTTGTCTTTGTTGATACATTTAGAGGAACACTGTAAGGCTATAATGAAGATTCTTAATGAAGCATGTGTTCTCAGTGAGATTAGAGTGAATCAGCTAGAAAAAGTTTTTGGAAGGATCCTTAAACCAAATAAAATTACTTTCTCAGATGATGAATTGCCTTTGGAAGTTACTGAGCATAACAGAGGTCTGTACATTTTTGTGAAATGCGAATGTTCCATCGTTACTCGAGTGTTAATTGATGGAGGATTAAGTGCTAACATTTGTCCTATGTCAACTTTTCAAAAGTTAAATGTTAATGTAGAAAGGATCTAACCTAATAATGTATGTGTCGAAGGCTTTGACGGATTAAAAACTGATACCATTGGTGAAATAGAGTTCATATTGACAATTGGACCTGTGGAGATTGCTATGGATTTCCAATTGCTGAACATTGAAACTTCATATAATATGTTATTGGAAAGGCCATGGATTTATAGGGCTAAAGCAATCGCATCAACATAGCATCAAATGATCAAATGTGAACATGACAGGCAAGAAATAATTGTTCATAGTGAAAGAGATTTATCCATATATAAAGACTACTTCATTTCCTTGATCGAAAAGGATACTGTAAATAATGTGTTAATTAATCAAGCTTCTAAGGTAGTGGCTATTGAGCATATCCTCGAGGGAAATCTCTCGCAAGACTACAATTGTTCTCTGCATCTGTTATGGTAGTGAATGAAATGTTGAAGCATGGTTTCAAACCAGGAAAAGGTTTAGGGATGTTTTTGCAAGACATTGTTCATACAGTAAACCTCTATGAGAACTTTGTTACTTTTGGTTTGGGATTCGAGCCTACTGTTGAAGATATAAAAAAGGCTAAAAAGCGTAAGAAAGAGTCATGGTCACTTACCAAGACGATACCTCCACTTCATGAGTCTTTCATCAAATTCAGTGTTGTTGGACCCTCCAAGTTACCTGCTGCATAATTAATGAATGATGATGATAGAGTTGATTGAACTTTTTCAGAATATGTTCATTGAAGCTGATATGGTTGAAATTAGGGAAGGTACCAGTAATGCAGATGTGCAGTTTTTTGGCCCTGATGTCCAGCTTAATAATTGAGAGGCCACTCCTCTCCCTATTATAAAGGAGTCTTGGTAGTTTTTTTATTTTTCTTGCAGTTTTAGTAGTTTGTTTGTTTTTACTCCTGTAATTTGAATCATTCTAGGATTGTAATTCAGAACTTTAAACTTTATATTTTAGGTTAAAACTCTTTCTATCTATGTTTTTAATAAAGCATAGTTTCCCTTTGTTTTGTTTTGAGTCTGATTTTTATTTTTTATTTTCGATCATACAATTTTTTTATGCCGATTCTAATGATATGAAATGCATAAAGAATTGTCAACCAGTTTTAAAAACCCAATCTAATTATGAAATAATGAATAAATAAGTTGAATACGATGAAGGAGAAGCATTTAAGGATATAAGCAAAGATTTCTAATAGTTTTAGAATAAGACAAATCCCAATTTGGAAGAAACTGAGGCGATCAATTTAGGAGATCATGAAAATATTAGGGATACTAAGATAAGTGTACATGTTCAACCACAACAAAGAAAGCTATAATTGAATCTTTGCATGAGTATAAAGACATCTTTGAGTGGTCTTATGATGATATTCCCGGTTTGGGCACTGATTTGGTAGTTCATAAGTTACCAATTGATCCTGTTTTTCCTCCTGTTAAGCAAAAGCTAAGAAAGCTCACAACTGACGTAAGTGTAAATATTAAAGAGGAAATCATGAAGCAACTTGAGCCTAAAGTCATTCGAGTGGCCCAGTATCCTACTTGGTTGGTAAATACTGTCCCTGTTCCAAAGAAGGATGGCAAAGTTCGAATGTGTGTTGATTATCGTGATCTAAATAAGGCGAGTCCGAAAAATAATTTTCCACTTCCTAATATCTATATTTTGTTGGACAATTGTGCCAAATATGATCTTGCATCTTTTGTGGATTGTTATCGTGGTATCACCAGATCATTATAGATCCAAAAGATATGGAAAAGACATTATTTATTACTCCATGGGGGACATATTGTTATCGAGTCATGCCTTTCAGATTAAAAAATACTGGGACAACTTACATGAGGGAAATGACCACAATGTTTCATGACATGATGCACAGAGAGATCAAAGTTCATGTAGATGACGTGATGATTAAGTTAAGAGAGCAGTCTAACCATATCAAACATCTTTAAAAATTCTTTGAAAGGCTTTGGAGGTATGATCTCAAACTTAACCCATCAAAATATGTATTCGGAGTTCCATCGGGAACACTCTTGGGGTTTATAGTCAGTCGGCATGGCATTAAGTTAGATCCTTCAAAAATAAAAGCTATTTAAGATTTACCTCCACCAAAGAACAAAACAGAGGTGATGAGCTCACTTAGAAGGTTGAATTATATCAATAGATTATTGCTCAACTTATGACAACCTGCGAGCCAATATTCAAGTTGTTGAAGAATAATACTAAAGTTGAATCGACTAAAGAATGTGAAGAGGCATTTGACAGAATTAAGAAGTACTTGTTGAATCCACCTATCTTGGTTCCTCCAGAGCCAGAAAGACCCTTAATATTGTACATGTCTATGTTAGACAATTCTTTTGGTTGTGTATTGGGTCAACATGATGTTACAGGCAGATAAGAACAGGCCATATACTACCTTAGTAAAAAGTTTACTATTTATGAGGCTAAGTACACTCTTCTTGAGAAGACGTATTATGCCTTAACTTGGACATCCCAAAAGCTAAAACATTACTTATCATCTTATACTACTTACCTCATCTCTTTTATAGATCCTTTAAAGTACATTTTCCAGAAGACTATGCCCACAGAAAGACTAGAAAAATGGTAGATGTTGCTCATAGAATTTGATATTATCTATGTGACATGAACTACAATGAAAGCTCAAGATTTAGCGGATTATTTTGCTGAAAATCCTATAGATGAGGAGTATGAGCCATTGAAGACTTATTTTCCAGATGAAGAGGTATTGTATATTGATGAGTTTATTTCTGAAGATTGCCATTCAGGCTGGAAGTTGTTCTTTGATGGAGCTGGTAATGTAAAAGGAGTAGGGATAGGAGCAGTTCTTATTTCTGAATCAGGACAATATTATCCTATAATAGCCCAACTTCAATTCTACTGTACCAATAATATGGCAGAATACGAAGCTTGCATTCTGGGATTGATATTAGCCATTGATATGGGGGTCCAAGAAGTATTGGTATTAGGAGATTCAGATTTATTAGTCCACCAAATCTAAGGAGATTAGGAGACTTGTGATTTAAAACTCCTACCATATATAGGTTGTTTGCAAGATCTTTGTCAATAATTTGTATCAGTAAAGTTCAAACACATTCCCAGAGCTCATAATAAGATTGCTGATGCTTTTCCGACCTTAACTTCGATGCTTCAATATCCTGAAAAAACTTATATTGACCCTTAGCATATATAGATTCATGATCAATATGCATATTTCAATGTGGTTGAAGAAGAACTTGATGGGGAGCCGTGGTTCTATGATATCAAAGAATATATTTAGACTGGGAAATATCTCGTACATGCCTATAGTAATCAAAAGAGAACCATTCAACATTTGTTTAGTGGATTTTTCTTAAGCGGAGGAATCTTGTATAAAAGGACTCCTAATTTGGGACTTTTGAGGTGTGTAGATGCTAAAGAAGCTTCAAAAATCATGACTGAAGTACATTCTGGGATTTATAGACCACACATGAGTGGGTATATTTTGGCAAAGAGAATACTCCAATCAGGTTATTATTGGCTCACCATGGAGCAAGATTCCATCAATTTCATTCATAAATGTCATAAATGTCAGGTACACAGAGACTTGATACATTCCCCTCCATCTGAATTATATACAATGACTACTCCATGGCCTTTTATGGCTTAGGAAATGGACGTAATTGGACCAATTGAACCAAACGCCTTGAATGGACATAGGTTCATCTTGGTAGCCATTGATTATTTTGCAAAGTGGGTGAAAGCAGCAACTTTCAAGTTAGTGACCAAGAAAGTGGTGGTTGATTTTATTCACTCCAACATCATTTTTTGGTTTGGAATCCAAAGATAATTGTCATACATAATGCTGCGAATCTCAATAGCCATCTGTTGCAAGAAGTATGCCAGCAGTTTAAGATTATGCATTAGAATTCAACTCCTTATCGTCCAAAGGCGAATGGAGCTGTAGAAGATGCCAATAAGAACTTAAAGAAAATACTCCATAAGTTGGTGCAGGGTTCCTGACAATGGCCTAAAAAGTTACATTTTGCTTTATTGGGTTATCGTACTACAGTTCAGACTTCAATTGGTGCAACTCCTTACTTGTTGGTGTACAAAACTGAAGCAGTTATACCTGCGAGATTGAAATTCCATCTCTTCAGTAGTTGTAGAAGCTAAAATTGATGATGACTAATGGGTCAAGACTTATTTGGAGAAATTAAGTTTGATTGATGAGAAAAGATTAACATCATTATGTCATGAACAACTATATCAAAAGAGAATGGCACGAGCATATAAAAAAAAATGTGTCACAGATATTTTGAAGTTGGTTAGTTTGTACTAAGACGCATCCTACCCCATCAGATTGAAGAAGAAGGCATATTTTCTCCTAATTGGCATGGACCATTCATGGTGAAGAAAATGTTACTTAATGGTGTGTTATATCTGACTAACATAGCAGGAAAAATGGAAGGAATGCTGGTCAATGTTGATGCATTTAGAAGTTATTATGTATGATATTCATGTACAATTATGTTATGTATGTTTTGTACTTACATTTTTAAAGATTTGAAATGATGAAGGCATTTTGTTCTACTATTCGAATAATGTATCAACCTTTGCTTAACCCTTTTGAGATTTTATCTTTCTTCGTACCACTCTTTTGGAATCAAATTAAAGTCAGAAAATTGAAAAAAACATTTTTTTTTAAAAAAGAAGAAATCAATAAAAAATTCAAAATCAAACAAAAGAATGATATTTCCTGAACTACGTTTGACCTGATTCTTACTATAACAAGATATGTAGGTAGCTACAGATGAAATAAAACTGGGGTAAAAATTTATATTTTTAAAAGAATCGATTCCAAAAGTCGTATGTTTCACCCAATGTTATATAAATTTTTGAGCCTCATGCCGACCTTTCTTTCTAACCCTATTCAAAAGACAAGTTACAACCAAAGAAATACCTTCGGATCAATCTTTGAGAATATCAAGGCTAAACATGTTATGAGTGCATGATATTTCATATTTTGGGTGTTTATTTAAAAAAAAAAGATTAATCAAAAATTCAAAATCAAGCAAAAAAATGACGAGCCTGAACTACGTTTGACCTAATTCTTGGTATGACATGATACGTAAGAAGCCCTACTCAGGGGTTTGGTCTAAGGAGAAGAAAATTCAAATTACCTAGAATGAAATGAAACTGGGGAAAAAATTTATTTTCTTAAAAGAATCGATTCCAAAAGTTGTATGTTTCACCCAATGTTATATAAATTTTGAGCCTCATGCCGACCTTTCTTTCTAACCCTATCCAAAAGCCAAGTTACAACCAAAGAAAGACCTTCGGATCAATATTTGAGAATATCAAGGCTAAACATGTTATTAGTGCATGATATTTCATATATTAGGTGTTTATTTAAAAAAAAATGAAAAAATGAAAATGAGAGAGTCTTATTGGTGAAAACTCTTTCGGTCACCATAAGACGACTATGAGCTGAGACAGAAATGAAAAGGATATAGGCTCATTGGCAAAAATCCATTGAGGTGCCACTAGCCAAAGAAAAGTTGTTATCAAGAAAGAATAAGTTCAAGATTGGCTTAATTTCAAGCTCAATAAGTGGACAAAATTTGTAATGATTGGTGTGGGTAGATCTGGTTGTTTGATTCAAAATGCATGTCATAATCACCAGAATCGGTTTCCACATTCAGATAAGTTTTCTCTTTGTTTTGAAAAAGTGATTCCTATTGTTTTTTTCTTTGTGTTTTATTTTAATTTTTGATTTTTTGTATCCTTGTCATCAAACGAAATTTTTTTGTTTTTGTTTGAGTGAAATTCACGTTAGGTCAAGTAAGAAAGGACTCCAAACTCACTACTAACTCCTTTAAGGGTATAAAGCAAGACAAAGGGTCGATGTATAAAGACAACATTTCAAAGTAAAAGTAAGGTACTCAAGATGATTGTGATTTGAACATTTTAAACTCGTGAAAATCTAAGGGGTGTATTGGAAGTTAAACTCAGAAGCATCATACAATAGAAATATGATTTGAGTTGAGGATCTCAGTAATCAAAATTCTGAGTTAGAAGTATGAAAATTCAATGAATATTATCATGTATTGGAAAAGAGTTGAGCATGGCAAGTGCGAGAGCGGCTACTTTAAAAGCCAAATGTCACAAACCAACCACCACATGTTTTAAAACTCACAATTTTTCTTTGTTTGGAACAGAGATGAAATAATTATTTTCAGATAAAGGATGCGATTTCACACATCTCTCAATGCAAGAAACATGGTTACAACATCCAATACTGGATCTCAGTCATGTTAAACTTTATTCTTTGCAAGATATATTAAGATCCAGTGACACATAAATTTTTTCAGTACAAACTAGAGAACATTTTTTATGTGTGATTGTATGGAATTTATTTTTTTGCTTAGGACCCTCCTGAAGAATGGGAATTTATTTTTTGCTCAGGACTCTCCTAAAGAATGGGATGTTATTTTTCTATATCACTATTTGCTTTGAGTCCAGAATCCCGCTTGAAGAACAGGGTGAAGAAAAAGGAAGTACAGAAGCCCGCCTGAAGAACAGGGTGAAGAAAAAGAAAATCTAGGAGCCCGCCTGAAGAATAGGGTGAAGAAGTTGTAAGTTCAGGAGCCCTCCTGAAGAACAGGATAAAGAAAAAGAAAGTACAAGATTCCGCTTGAAAAACAGGGTGAAGAAGTTGTAAGTTTAGGAGCCCGCCTGAAGAACAGGGTGAAGAAAAAGAAAGTCCAGAATCCCGCCTGAAGAACAGGGTGAAGAAAAGAAAGTCTAGGACCGTCCTAAAGAACAGGGTGAAGAAATTGTAAATCTAGAAGCCCACCTGAAGAACAGGGAGAAGAAAAAGTAATTCCAGGAGCCCGTTTGAAGAATAGGGTGAATTTTTAAAATGAAGTCGCGAAGAGTAGGATCAAGATTCTGAGATTACAATTTTCATTTGTATTTTTCATTATTTTTTAATTAATTAGTCATTTTAATATAAAAGGAAGAAGTCATCAATCGAAAACTCGATGGAATCTCTCTCGACTTTAAATCTTTCTTTCTCCATATTACTTTTGAACTACTCGGGACCTGATTCTTTTATAACCCGAGATAGGTAGGATGTCCAAAACAAGGACTCGATCACATTTTTTCTTTTATTTTAATTTTAAGTTTATTTTATTCTTAAGTTTTCAAATAATCGGAGGATTAAAAATCATATCTTGTCTACTTCTTTGTATGAAAAATCTTCGAGATTTCACACAAAGAGGGGCAAAAATTTAGACACGTGATTTTTTATCCTCTCTAAATTTTAACTTGTCTTTCAATATTAAATATTTATATTTATATTTAATTATATATTATTTTTATTGTTATTCTAAGTTTAAAAATAATATAAAAATTAAAAAATATATTTTTTCTTTTATGAATTTTAATAAAAAAATTAATAGTTTTAATATTATTGTATTTTATTAGTTTTTGTCTATGTTGTTATTATGTTTTTGTTAAATATAAAATTAATTATTATTTCATTTTTATTTATTGTTTTATTATATTAATTATTTATTGGTTTATTATTAGTATTAATTTTTATTAAAATAAATAAAAATAAATTATTTTAAATTTTGAATAACCTTCCCCATTATCTGTTAATTACCCCCCCCCCCCCCCCAAAGAGGTAACTGTTCCCCCAACTTTTCTTTCTCCCTCAAATTTCCCCTACTTAAGGGACTCTCTCACCCCAGAACAAAGGACGTACATTGACATTTATCATCAGACAAAAAACATCAGAAACAAATACTGAGAGAACAAAAATACTGAGAGAAAAACATAGTAAGGAAAAACTCTGAAGGAGAAAACAAAGAAAAGAAAGAGTAAAGAATCGTATTTCAATTTTCCATTCGAGTTTTGGTGTTGACTTCTTGCTTTATTACCGGTTTCTATTTAATCCTGTAATATTTATGTTATTAATGCTACTATGAAAGGTATGAATAAATATTATGGATTGTTCAGTATGTGCAGTTAATTGATTACATAATTTTTTTTTATTATTACATACTATGTTATCAAATTATTGAATACTTGTATGATTGTACTGTGTTAACATTGTTGGATATAAAATACTAATATGATACTACTAGCTTTAAAGTTTAAAATGAAAAGAAATAAAAGTAGTATATTTTTTTTTTTTTTGCATTTACAGCAATATATATGCTCATACTGTATGCGCACAAATACAGTAAAAACAATTGACAGAAAAATTAGCAAATCAGTGAGATAAGAGGGATCATAAAACAGAGAATTGAATGCAGATTATTTTATTTCTTCAATTTTTCGGCATGTCTATATTGGAAACTCGCCAGAAAACTGTCAATATCAGCAAAATAAAACTTTCTGGCGCACCCATCTCGCCGGAATCACAACAGCCATTGATAAAAATTCCCACAATCAGCGAAACCCCACCACAGTTGGCGTCTCCCTTTTTCGGCCAACCATACCCCAAAATAGAAAACTCCATCGCTGGAACCCCTCTCCTTTCTCCTCTCCTAGCGTCGCTGGAGTCGTCCCCTTCCTCCCCTTCCCTTGTGCTGCTCTTCCTCTTCCCTTTTCCGTCACCGACGACACTCCCAATGGTAGAATAGTTGTCGGAAATTTTCTAAAACCAGCAATCAGTGAACAATAGCGAACCAACTGGTCTCGTACCGTCGCCGTCACCGTTTTCCCCCTTTCCCTTTTTCGGCGTTGCTTTGTAGCTTCCACTGTTATCGTATGGTGTTGGAAACAAAAAGAGTTTAAAAATAGATCAAATTTTTTTTGACTATGTATAGGAAGAGAAGATATTATATATATATATATTTATTATTATTATTATTGTTTTTTTTGGATAAATATCCATGTTTCCTTATTTGTGTATAATATAAAATTATTTTAATATAATAATTAGTAAAAAATAAAGTAGGAATAAAATTTGATACTTAAAAAAAATTATTATCGTTTATATTTTTTCTTTAAAATGACACACATTATATATTTCAAGTTGTTTATTTTATTTATTTATTTTTGAAGAATTTATGTTCAAATAATATTTCGAGGATTTTTTGTGTTTGATTTGTCTTATAACATATGATTTGAGTTTATTTAATTTAAAGATATTAAATTTTAGGGATAATATTAAATTTAGCATAATATTAGTAAATTTGAGTATTTCATTTACTTTATTACTTTCATTAATAGAACTTAATAATTATTTATAGATTTAATTAATTGAGTGTAAATGAATTTTGCCTTAGTTTATTAAGATTTTTAGGTAAATTTTAGGCATGTTTAATTTCTTCGTCTCAATTAAGAATACGGAGTACTCATCTTTCTGAGATATTTAAAAATTCAAGGATGCAATCATGCACCTTGACAAAATATTTTTGTAAGAAATTAATTTTCGCTAGTTTAATATAGGAGTTTTAAATACTTTTCGATATAATGAAAATGAGCGATTTAAGGTCTTAACAAAATTTATCAAAATAGTTTAAGTCAAGATAAGTCAATAAAGCGACCATGCTTGAACCATGGGACTCGAGGGGTGCCTCACACCTTCCCCTCGATCAACAGAATTCATTACCTGGTCTTCTATTTTAGCAGACCAATAAAAAAAGTCATTTCCTTTTGATTAGAGATTCAAAAAGGTGACTTGGAACACCATAACTCAATTCGAAGTGGCCACTCTATAAATAAAATAATTCCTATTCAATATCATCACTTTAATTAGAAAAACCCTTTCAGCTCTGAACCTCGAGCGAAAAACGGGTGTGACACCAACAAGGAAGTGTCTCTCCTAAGGGTCAAGTGGAATGACTCGACTAGAAAATGTATTTTCTATGAGTCAAGACTTAAGTTAGGAAGTGCATCACCGAAAAAGTGAAACTTGAATTACCTAATCAAAGAAGTGTGTCTCCTTACAATTACCACTTTAATCACCAGGCAAGGAAATACATCTCCTTACAAATGTCACTTGGATTACCCAAATAAGGAAATGCTTCTCCTTAAAAATGCCACTTAAATTACCCAAAAAAGAAAATGTGTATCCTTACAAATGTCGCTTAAATTACCCAAACAATGAAATATGTCTCCTTACAAATGTCACTTAAATTACCCATGCAAGTAAATGTGTCTCCTAAAGATTAAATAAAGGACTCAACTAGAAAGTACGACTTCTAGAAGTGAAGGATCAATTTAGGAAGTGCATCACTTAATAAATACCTGAATTACCTGGACAAGGAAGTATGTCTCCAAGGTATATTAGATGATGAGTTTTTACCATGGTTTTTATTACCAAATCTGTGTAGTAATACTGCCTCTTGCATTCAAAGAAATGAGGTAATATGCCTTTTGATATTTTAGGCTCTGAAGTGCTTGATATAGAGGTAACATGTGTTACTGTTTCATACAAAGAAAACTTTTGAGTTTAAAAAAATGGAGGTTGGCATGCAACTTTGGCTTTTGAGGCGATTGCTATTGCACTTGTCACATTTAATCTTGCTTTTAACTAGTGACATATCATGGTATTGCTGTAACTTTGTTCCAAATTCAGATTTTTAAGAGTGACTCTAAAACAAACACAATATCTCTACTTTGCTATGTTTTTCAGATAATCCCTTTTAAACCATGTTGTTTTCACAAATCACCCAAATTTGTCCATTGTCAACAACATTCAGCACATCTTGTTTTGAGTTACAATTATGCTTCTTCCATGTGTTGGTCTTTTATCTTCCTTTGTGCGATTGAGGATGTTGATAGTCAATTTTGAAATCTTTTCTCACTTGTTTTGACTTTGACTTGACTCAAAGGTACGAAAAATATAACAATGATTTTTTATTAGGACAATTAACTCAAGAAAACAAAAAATAAAACTATAGAGAAGAAATTAAAGACAATGAATTCCTCCATTTGAAACAAAGAAAAGAAAAATTATCGGAAAGTGACAGTCAACTCTAATGATTATGCCATGAATTTTGGATTACGCTACCTGATCCTTCCATCTAAAATTTTTACCCATTGTTGTTGAGTTAATGGCACTAAAACTGAGTTACTTCCTTAGGACAATTGCACTCAGAGACCTTATTCGGCTAGTGACGCCTTGAGGAGTTTTTGTCAACAAGCCTCTCTTATTTATTTCGCTCAGCTCACCATCGCCCTAAGGCAATGAGACTCTCTTATTTTCATTTCTCTCAATCTGAGCACCTATGAGGATTTTTAGCAATGAGACTCTCTCATTATCATTTCTCTCAGCCCACCATCGCCTTATAATGTACGTGAGGGTTTTCACTAATAAGACTCTCTCATTTTTATTTCTCTTAACTCACCATCGCCTTACAGTGCTCGTAAGGATTTTCACTAATAAGACTCTCTCATTTTATTTCTCTCTTACTTTCTTATGTTGAGGAAGACAATTAGTACCCAAATGTCTCATCATATCCACTACATGCTTAACCTTAACATTCTCAAAGATTTATTTGAAGGTCTTTCTTTGGTTGTAACTTGGGTTTTGGATGAGGTTAGAAAGAAAGGATGATATGATGTCTAAACGACATTTGGAGTAGAGTGAGACTTACAACTTTTGGAATCGACTAAAACAACAAAGATTAACTCATACCCTAGTTTCTTTTGCTTGGAAGATTCTAAATTTTTTATTTGGTTGGATCGAGCCTAGAGTAGGCATACCTATATATCTCACCCCCGAAAGAGGAGAATCTGGTTACACGTAGTTATGAAAACTTGTTCCTTTCCTTGATTCTGATTTTTTTTTTCATTTTTTTCTTTTTTTTTCTTGTTTTTTTATCAAATCTTTTTCTTTTTGAGACTTTTTCTAACTCTATTTTTCTTTACACTTTTCTTTTCTTTCTTTTTGGTATTTTTTTTGAAACTTTTTTGACTCTATTCTCTTGCTCGACACTTTTCTTTTGAACTTTCCTGACTCTATCTTGATTTCAAAAGAGGGGTACGAAAGTAAATAGAACTAAGGCTAAAAAAGGGTAAATGAAGGATGACACAATGTTTGGATAGCAGAATAAAATACCTTCCTCATATCAATTCTTAAGAGTGTAAGTACATAACATGAAATTTGAAAGTTGACAATGAAGATCATTTCTAACATTTTTTCAATGATAACTTGAACTAAGCGTATATGTCACTTCTTCTTCCAGACTTGTCAAACATATAAATCCACCTTTATTGTACATTCCTCACATCAAATGACTCATGCTTTTGTGGAACTGATTTTCTTTCTGTTCCTCTTGATATAGGACTGTGCACTCACTTTTTGTCCTAAATAAAATGTATCTTTCAATTGATGACCAAGTTATTCTTTTGGTTCTCAAAATAATTGCCATAATTTTTAAAGAAGTCTTAAACTTGGTCACCAAATATCTCAACACTTACTATTTTATCTGATGCTCTTTACCTTAATGTAATATGCTGATTCAAAGTTCATGCTTAAACTAGATTTTTAGATCATATTCCGCCAGCATGTCATAACACTAGGACCAACATAAAAATGTACTATGTAAATAAATTAAATAAAAACACATATTTTAAACATAAAGGAAAAGGTACAATCCATTTAATTAAAATAAAAGAAAAAAGTGTTTGAACATAAATGACAAGAAACAAAACAAGACATATTTCAAACTACAACCCTAAAATAATTGGAATAATAGAAAAAGAAACAAAACAAACTAGAAAGACCCCTTTCTAGTAAGGATAAGAGTATCTTTCCAATTGCTGAGCTTGACATTTTTGCCTCTAGTTTGCATATCAGCATGACTAGAGTTTCCATCACTGTCAGAAATATTCTCTTCAATAAATAAGTTTTGGATCCCCATACTTTAGTCGTTGCTTCCATATATTGTGCATTACCATCTATTGATGAAGGTTTCTGTGTGACCTTCTTAGTGTCAATGTTTTTATCTATGATAAATTTATCTTGAATCATTCTTTCCATTTCTATTTTCAAAGCACTACAACCTCCAACACTGTGACCCTAAACATCATAATCCTATGCATATCATACATGGGGATCAAAATTTCTTGAATGTGGGTTAGGAGTACATCCAATGAGAGGAGTGATCATGCCCAACTCTCTTAATCTCTGGGATAAAATGGCATACAATTCCCCAATTGGTGTAAAGTTATCCTTTGACTTTCTCATCTTTGCAACTCAGGCCTCAATTAAAACTTGGACTTAGAAGTTCCTTGGTAAATATGTGAGGGTTAAAGACAATGTTGAGGGACTGGTGTATGCCATTATGGAAAAAAAAATGGATGAGCAGACAGTTGTGCTTTATTCGAAGGATAATGAGAAAGTAGATAAAGTTTCTTAGATTTTTGAAAGAGCAAACTTGTTGTAGGTGAGTATATGGATTTGATGCGTAAGATCAGGATTGAGACTGGTGATATTACTGAGTTGGACCTCTCAAGCTCTGCATTACCCATGGAACGATAATAGGTATGTTTTTCTTCTTTTTTCCTTCAGTTTCTCTTAACTGATTACAATATCGTCCCAAATGTTTCATGGAATTCTCATGCCTATCATGCTCCTCAAATTTTAATATCTCAAAGAATGGGGGAAGGTTGACACTTTAAGACATGCCCAATTTTTATATGAAACAACTTCATAACCCATAAGTTCTAGGGGGTATTTCATAGAATATTTTGCACTCTGTATTTTTTCAACCATTTTCTCTTGTTCTTCTGCTATGTCAGACATCTTGGTAAAAAATTTTGGTGGTCCAATTAACATAGATGTGGGATCAAGAGTCTAATAGTGATCATCAAGAGAATTAAACATTGACTCACTGGCAGATTAAAGAAGCACAATTGATGAACGAAAATCCATGGTGGGAGTCTCAGTAGAGGGTTAAGTAGTAGAAGAAGAGATGATGGGAGGTGCTATCAATGTGGTAGATCTAAACTGAAGAGCTCGAGAATGAGTAATGGAAGAATTAGGATGGTTTTGGCTTGGAGTGAATTTTGAGGCATTTTGTGGTGCATCAATAATAGTAGGAAACTGAATTTACAATTATGATGGAAAACTCAAGGTATTTGCGGCGTTAATAGTGGGGAATGAAGGAGGAGGTAGCCCAAGTTCGATAAATTTTCATCATTTGTTGCCTTAGTATCACAATCTCATGCTTTAAACTCCCATTTTCCTAACTCTGTTTTTGATCCATAATATCACTCTCTATATCCATGCAGGACATAACTCTTTCCCTGGACTTGGTGTAATATGGAGGAAAAGCCACAATGCTACAATGCCACAAATCAACCACTTTAAACTAACTGAACAAAAGATAACAGATGTGTTAAGGTTCAACACTTTCTCAAAATATTTTTCTTTTTTCTTTTTGAAAAGATCACAAAAACCAAGAAAGGCACCTACGTATCTCACTTTCGAGAGAAGAGAATCAGGTGTGCATAGATCGTGATGTTTGACCACAAAATGTCTAGTCAAACTCATTTTCTTTTTCTTGAAATTTTAAAATAAAATAAAATAACAAAGTGTCAAAAGAATTGACGAAAATCTTTTTCAATTTTCAGGTTTAAATCCCTATGGAAAAATGAAACATATGATTACCAAGAAAAATATTTATGTATTTTTCATATGGAGAAATACATGACTTAACTAATGTATCTCCAAATGAATTCTTCTTTAAAAAAAAGATATTTACACAATCTTTTTGGATGAAGCCTAATATATCAAAGAAAAAAACTTTTTATATTTTCAGGTTTTGTAGCAACATGTACAAACAACTAATCTAAAATGAAGAGAAAGCCTTTTTTCTTTTTCTTTTATCATTATATTCAAAAGATTTTGACAAAAGGTCTTCTTGAATTTCATCTCAAAATGAAACCTAAGACTATTAAGGAATTTTTTATATATTCTTCTTTTCAAGGCATATAAGAAACACCTACTCTATATGAAGAGTGAAGAAAATATTTTTAATTTTTAAAATAAGATCACCAAACCCTAGAAGGATTGCCTATGTATCTCACTCCTGAGAGAGGAGAATAAGGTGTGCGTAGTTCATCAATATTGGACAATTAAAGATTAAAAAACCAACTAAATCCTGACTTGGGAGACACAACCACAAACAGACGATAAAAACTTCAATAAAATCTTTTTGAGTTTTCAATTTAACACTTCACACAAAAATGATACCAACAACTATGAAAGAAATTTTTTTTGATATTTTTACTATACGAATGTACAAAGCATCTACCATCTTTTTTGAATTTTCTATTATATAAAGCTCTAATTGAAAAAAATCTCTCTTTTTTTTAAAAAAAATTTAGAATTATGAATGCTTACTAAAGGAAACAAAAGGAAAAATCTTTTATTTCTTTGTTTTTTGAGAAAATGAGCACAAAAGGTAAAAAGACTTTTTTTGAATTTTTGGATTGTGGAAAACAAAAACCATAAAATCTACTAAAAACTATGAAACTCTTTTTTTGTTCTTTTCTGTTTCCTTTCCTAAACACACGTTCCTTTAATTCTAGCACATTATTTCCCAAAATTGATCCGTAAAATAACCCTGTTATCCTCAAAGATGGAACAATTAGCATGTAATAATTCTTTAGGGGTGAGTCTCCTACAAAGTATCAAGTGGGTCCTCTTGGTCTCAATATGATGCAGATAAGTATCACCTAAAGGATGACCTAGGCTGAGGCCCACTAACAAGGCTATTCGAAGGAGTGTATGATCGATAGTAGATGCAATAGATTTCCACCCACTCCATATATTTGATGGCCCCCCTTATAAAATTAAGGGTTACTCAACTAGAGTTCGTGTACACAACGTGTACTCCAGGACTCATTGGGAATGAATTAACTCAGGAGAATGCACATCATGCCAGATATAAAGAGATAATACATAATGGAAAACTATAAAAAAGTAGACATTCAAATCCAATAATGATAAAACAATAACATAAACAAAATGTTTATATACCTATAGTGTCAAACTAAGCCGATACGACTGAACAAAAAATTTAAATTCTAAAAAAACTCGCCAGTAGAGTCGCTAAAGCTGTCATATCCTTTTTTTTTACCAAAAAAGGATTTCATTTTAACTTTTAAAAGGGTTTTATTATCAAGTGCCGAAAGAAAATAATTTGTTCTGAAGAGGACTTTTAACAATCAAAATTCAGAGTCGCCACTTGGCTAATATGGTATGCCAAGTCACCTTTGGAAATTCTTTTTTCAAAATGATTTTTGACTCTTTCAAAACTGGTCCACGAACTAAGATTCAGGTTAAGAAATTTTGTTGACTGAGGGGAAGGTGTTAGGCACCCCTCGATCCCATGGTTCGATCACGGTCGTTTCATGAAGTATATCAGCTAGTACAAAACTATGAAATGTATAAATCAAACAAAAACACACAACACCCAAAACAAACAATCAAATAGTCAAAACTACAAAATAATATCCATTCCAATTTAATACAATCTAAAATAAAAATGCTAAAATTAAAACCTAAACTATTCTAAGTATCCTACTATGCTTTACCCCATGCCTCATGCTTGATCACGATCGGTCTTTCGAGTATAAAGTATCATGGGGCATTTCCCAAAAAAAATATAATTTTTCTCAGGGCATTCCCCAGCTAAATAAGAACAAGGAGTGTAGTGGCGATGAAATAAAGGTTATTCAACACATTCTAATGTTCAACCATCCACAATCCCCTAAATTTTGCCAACCCAACCTATCGTTTGCCATTCTATTTTTGACCTATCATGATTCTATCCCATTCAACATTTTTAATGAATTAGAATTAAACAATATTCACGTTATCAATTTCTAACTTTCACCCTTAATTTCTTTTACCTCGAACGAGGTTGAATCATTCAATTAACCAACTCAAGTGTCCAGTTAACTAATATCCATAATCATTCAGGATCAAAGCATAATCTCATCAGATAAAGAAAGCTACAAACATCATGAATTCACCACACGAAGTATCTAAAACTTAAAATTAACTGAGAATAAGATGATAAATGGACCTTAATATCGCTTTCAATTAAAATTTTCTCCATCCAACTAATATCATAATTGGAATCTAGAATGGAACCTCAATAGCCAATAAAACTAACCTAACATAAAAAAATGCAATCCCAAACAGCCTTAAAAACAATGAAAAATCTTAATACAAAGAAAAACCAATGATAATTCATTGGAATTGGAGCTAGTTTTTATTCTCATCTTCATCAAAGCTTCGGTGATCTAAATGATAATGAAGAAAAATGGATTGGTCGAGTTCTGGCAACTTGTTGGGGTATTCTTGCTGGTTTTGATGTTCTGGTGGTTTGGTGGTAGGGGGATAATGTATTCCGGTGAGGCTTCATCAAAATTGAAGCTCGCAGTTTAGTTCCCCTCTCTATTTTTTTTCTCTTTCTCTCTCTCTCTGAATTTTTACTATTTTTCTCTTTTCTTTGATTGCTCTTTCTTTCCTATTTTTTATCACACCATTTCTCAATTTCTCTACTCTCTCTCATACCTAGTTTCTATTCTGATGGTGGGTGTATGAGTACATATTAGTGTGTTTGTGTGAATTTTCTCTTGTGAGTGATGTGTATCCTATGGGCGTGAAATTTTGTCTGGAGGAGTTTGTGCATCTATCTGCTTATGGATGTCGAGGAATGTGTATATGTATTTGTTAGGTTGTTCTCTAATTCTTTTATTGGGTTTGGTGTTGTATATTCTGTTAGTGGTGTCAGTTTACCCCAGAGAAAGAAAACATGAATTAGATTTTAAAGGGGGGGGGAAGGGGTCACATGTGGTAAGTGGTGAGGTAGGTAAAAGTGCGTAGGATTATTTGGGTGTATTTTTTGTTAGGTTAGTTATTTTTTATATTTTTATGGGGAAATTATTAAATAGATGAGAGTGTATGATAAGGTGAGGAAAAAATGGATAAAATTTAGCTTTTGGGAGGGACAAAATTACGTGTCTACACTACTCATAACTTTGAGTTTCTTGTAGTGGCCTTTGCTTTGAAAATATGGTGGCTTTATTGGTATACAATGCATGTGGACATCTTTTCTGATCATAAGAGTCTACAGTATGTGTTCACTCCGATGGATCTAAATCTTAGGTAAATGAGATTGTTGGAGTTTCTCAAGGACTATGGTATAAGTCTTCACTACCACCCAGGTAAAGCTGACGTGGTTGCTGATGCTCTTAGCAGGTTTTCCATGGGGAGTTTAGCTCATATGGATAAAGAAAAGAAGGAATTGGTGAAGGATATTCATTGTTTAGCTAATCTTAGAGTTCATTTCTTTAACTCCAATGATGGTGGTGTAGTGGTATAGGATGTGGTTCGGTCAACTCCAATGATAGTGGTGTAATGGTATAGGAAGTGGATCCTGTCTTGATGAAAATCAATAGTGATATTGGTGTGCAAAAGGTGATGGTCTTTGATATCAGCTATGACAATACTTTACAAAACCAAGTAAGGTTGTGTGTTCCTAATGTCAATGGTTTGTGACAACAGTTATTGGCTGAGGCACATGAATCGCACTATGCTGTTTATCCTGGTTCGATAAAAATATATTATGATCTCTTGGAGATATATTGGTGGAATGGTATGAAAAGGGATATGGATGATCTTTTTGGCTAAATGCATGGTGTGCCAATAAGTTAAAGTTGAACACATGAGGCCCGGTGGGTTGTATCAAGAGATTTATTTACCCAAATAGAAATAGGAGGTGATCAATATGGATTTTGTTACTGGTCTTTCTTGATCTCGAAATCAATTTGATTTGGTTTGGGTCATCATGGATAAGATGACAAAGTCTACTCATATTTTTATGGTGAGGACTCTTTTTTTGGTGGAGGACATGAATGGTTGTATCTTCATGAGATTATAAAGCTGCATGGGGTACCTATTTCAATTATCTCTGATCATGGTACATAGTTTTCATCTCACTTATGGTGATCTTTTCAGAAGGGATTGAGGACTAAGGTTATTCGGAGTACTATTTTTCATCCTTAGATAGTTAGAAAAGCAGAGAGGAGCATTCAAATATTAGAGAACATGCTTCAGGTGTGCATGATTGATTATGGTGGCAATCGAGTTGGGCATCTACCTTTGGTAAAGTTTGCTTACAATAATAGATATTATTCCAGCATAGGGATGGACCCTTTTTAGGCATTGTACGATAGGAGGTGTAGATCTCCTATTGGTTGGTTTGAGCTTGGTGAGAAAGATATGTGTTGTCCAAATTTGGTTTATCAGGCTACGTAAAAAGTAAAAGTTATTCAGGATAGGTTTAAGTCTACCCAAATTTGATAAATGTCCTATATATATGTAAGGTATAGAGACTTGGAGTTTGAGGTTGGGGATAAGGTGTTCCTAAAGGTATCTCCAATGAAGGGAATAATGCCGTTTGGTAAAAAGAAAAAGCCCAGTCCCTAATTTGTTGGTCCTTGTACAATTTTGTGGTGGGTTAGTAATGTGGCTTATGAAGTGGATTTACCTCCTATTTTGGGCTTCGTTCATCTGGTATTTCATGTGTTTATGTTGAGAAAGTGCATTGGTGATCCTTCTGCACTTGTTTCTTTGGAGAAATTGGGTATCTCAGACTCTTGGTCTTATGAAGAGGTCCCGATTGAGATATTGGGTTGGTAGTAACGTTTTTTACTGACCAAGAATATCACCTCGGTTAAGGTTATATGGAGGAACCATAAAGTAGAATAGGCTACATGGGAAGAGGAAAAGGACATGAAGTCCAAGTATCCACAATTATTTTCTTTTCCTAGGATTCGTGCGGAAGGTATGAGTTCTCCAACATACTTTTGTTTACAAACTTTGTTGAAGGAAAGGTCAATATCTTTGAATCTTTGTTTTCTAACTTGGCTTAAGGTTGGATTAATAATTGATAATGGAAATGACTCTTTTTGCAGTTACTCTACCCTATTCGTCATTTGGGGATGAATGTACCTAGTGGGGGAGACTATAACACCCAGGGTTTTTGGCCCTTAGAAAATTTCCTAGATTTTTGGTGTCTGGAAAAGATACGACAAAGGGGTGCTAGTCATATGTTGAGGTACGGTTCATATAGGTTTTTTTATATGTTGGCCACTGTTGGTTAATGGGTTGGATAGGTTTTTCGAATATACGACTTGATGGATACGAGTTGTATTAGTGAATACAGGTCATTTGGTTTTATTTTTTCCTTAACTTAATCTTAGACTCGATAACTTAACTTGGATCTGAGTATGAGTGGCTCACCATAAGCCGTAAGCCAGGGTATGAGTCGTACCATGGGCTCATATGGCGGGACAGTGTTCAAACATCTTTGGATTTTATTCTGCCAGGGGTATGGGTCAAATGCTTTGGGTACGACTTAGTTTGGGTAATTCATATTAGATAGTGTTGGATCTATGGAGAGGCAAGGGTACGAGTGGTAGGTACCACTCTTATTGGAGGATACGACTCATATGGGTAGTCGTACCCTATAACGGGACTTTTTTGCAATTTAAGTGAGGGCAATATGGATATTTCCCCACTTAACCATCTAAGGCCTCATGACTTATATCACACTTGGGAGGTTATTTTCCCTATTAGTCTATTCATTAACACTTAGAAAATGCTCTCTAATTCTCTCTAAGGCTTTTGGGTAAAGAAAGACTAGGGTTTCACAAAGGTGATAAATTTGTTTATAAATGGTTGGTTATTGTTCTCCCATGTTTTAATTATATTTTTACATATTTAATGGTGGTTTTGGATAATTTGTTGCATGGGAATGGTTACTTGAAAATTGGTTTTGGTTTTGGAAATACTATATCCCCAACATGTTTGATAAAATGCCTATGATAATGATTTCACCATATTAATGGATTCTTAATGGAACTGTTGCATAGTATGGTTTATTAATGGAACCCTAAATGGTCTAAATAGTTTGAAATGGTTAAATAGAATGGGTTGGTGGTCATGATTATGGTTAATTGAACTCCTTGTGGGAGACAATGTAATCCCCCAAGTAAACATGGTAATTAACTCTTGTGGGGGTATATGGGATTCCCCTAAGCTTATATAATAATGGAATACTGATGGGGTACATGAAAATTTTCCAATTTAACTTGATAATATAATCTATGGGTACATAGGAATCCCCTTACATTAAAAGGGTGGCTAAGGACTTTACTTGCAAGCTATAGTTGGTATGGCGATGCCACTACTTATATCCTCTATTAATAATAATGGAATAATTGCTTGGTTGGTTGGAAATGGTTCAAATTGGGCAATAATGGCGGGGTGTGATAGCTAACCATTAAGGTGGAAGTCCAATGGATGAATATTAGAAACTTATGTTTGCCGACATAAGGGGTTGGTTAAGGAGACCATATATGATACTCATGATGTACAGGAGAATCCTCTAAATACATTGTACATATGTATAATGGAGAGTGAACGGTACTTGGAAATTCCTCACTCATATAGTATCTCTGATTCATATGACTACACACATCGGGGCACGTTTAGGGGATTACACTGGACCCATATAGCCTGTGGGTTATTTTAGGATGGTTAAGCTTCACATACCTAGGTTAATAGTTTTAAATGCATGCTAAACTCAATTCCCTTTCACGGCATGGTTATCTATATATGTGTATTATTTGTATGTATATGGTTGGTTTACTTGGTTTTACTAGATGCCATTATTTTATCCTATCTTTATTTCATGCTAGTGTTCACCCGCTAACCCATCTCCGAGCATATGTATCGCCATGCGATGCAGGAACTAGCCATTCCACTTCTCCTGCATAGTGATCGAACTTTGAGATTAACTTTTTGATTAAGTTATGAGCTTTCATATTCCAGAAGACTCCATTTCATGTTATGAATATTTTCATATACTTTGGTTATTTTATGGATATTGGTTTTGGCTATGGTTGGGGGCATGTCCCAACTGAATATTAGTTTTCTTTTAGTTAAAGGCTTTTTTGGAACTGCTATGAGTTAGAATAGGTGGGATTGGTATTAGTATCAACCTTGGTATTGGCATTGGTATTGGGGGATGACACCATTGACTGTATTGTTAGTTGTTTCATCCTCTTTTATTTTAGGATTATATAATTATATTGGAACTCATATGGTCATGGTTTGTACTATGGTTTTGTTTGGTATTGGTTATCAGTTGGGTATCGGACGGTTGGACTTGTTTGGGTGGTCATGATCTTAGACCTATCTCAGAGTCTTGGGTTGCTCAATAATGCTAACTTCTTATACGTTTGGAATTCATCCGACTTAGGATACCCGTAGGTTGGTTGGATTGGGTAGCGGAGGTGGTCTCCAGTCCTTGTTGGACTTGGGGTTCCCATTACAATAAGACCCTAGTTTCAGTCATGTCACCATTCCACCTAGGAGAGAGATGTACCCATATAGCCCGTGGGTGCTTTTTTTTATGATGGCTATGCTACATTAACCAGGTTGAGGTTTTCGAAGTTAAAGCTAAGCCTTTCTCCCTACCCCAGCATGTGGTATTATAAATGTATATGTACTTCATATGGTATTATGCCCTGTGTGCTGTATTGGTTTTAAACTGTTATCATGGCATTATTTTGTTCCTTTATCTTTGAGTTAAATGCTATCACTCCAACTGCTAATCATCTTTAAACGCTGCATCCTAACACGATATAGGAACTAGCCATACTTTCATATCTCATACTCAATAACTTAGATTCGAGATCATATAGCGAGTCAGTCTGAAGTGACAAGATTCCATCCTTCGGAAGACTCCTATTCATATTATGGATTCCTTTCATGTTTTGACTATCTTTGCATTTTGTTTTAGCCGTTGTCGAGGGCATTTCCTGATATTATATTGACCTTTAGATTTGTAGAGGCTTTGTTGGATTACTGTGGACTTGGGTGGTTTGGTTGTTTTTTTGGTGACGGACGGTTGTCTGGTTACCGGTTATTAGTATAGATATATCATGAATTGCTATCAGTTTTATTTTATGCTATTTTTTTATATGTCTGGAATTCATCTGACATTTGAGGATGTTGTGTTGGTTCTATTAAGTGAAGGGCATGATCTTCAGTCCATATAGGACTTGGGATACCCATCACGGCTAGGCCTTGATTCAGGTCATGACAAAACCCCATCCTACCTCCAACTTAATTACTTTCGACAAGTTCATTTCCATCTTATAAGAACTATTTTATTACAACCTGAATTTGAAGATCAAAACTCACACATATAATCATCATATACGTTATACCATATTACAAACTTCATGAGGAAATAAGGAAAAATAAAAGGCAACCCCATACTAACTGCTAATAAGAAATGTCAATTCAACTTTCAAGAAAATTAGATTCTGTGTACATTGGTGAATGCAACATGCAACAACTTCCCCACTGCCAAGAGTGTCAATAAAGTAGATTTAGAATCATGAAGTCGTTCAAATATCATGAAAAGAAAAACGCTGTGATTTCTCCCCCTCTATCCAAGCCTTGATGGATAGATCAGTTACCTGTAGTACTTAGTGTTGGTTGAATCCTTGATGGATAGATGTACTATGTGAAATTAAGCGAGGTACAGATGAGTTGGCCCAAACAGAACAACAATATATACGGTGTAATTTCATAAGTGAGGTCTGGGGAGGGTTCAAACATTGCACTACACTAGAGATGTTGTTTCTACTATAAACTAAACTAAAAAGGTGTAATTAATGCATGCTTGAAAGGAAAATAACCTCATCACAACGACTAAATAGATAGAGAAAATAAAGTAATAGGTAGTTATGGAATTTGAAGATAAGATACAAATGAGTATTAACTAAATCAGAAGCTGAATATTCATCCATGACTTAATTACACAAATGATAAAAGATTAATAATCTTCTAAAATAAAAACATCCTTAGCTGCCACATAAAATGGTTCAACAATAACAACTTCATATGATTCATAAAAATTCAGACTTGGATTGTTCCAAATTTCTACATGTACTATTATCATTGGAACTATTTACCTTATTAGTTTCCTCAGAAGTATTATATATCTCAGAAGAACAAGTCTCTTCTTGATAGCACATAAAACATAATCTCTATGGTTTACATCGAACTTATGGAGAATAACATTAGAGAGCTCATGCTCCTACATGATCTAGTAATGTCCATCATCTTCTTAATACTCCTTATTATTAATAACGTAACACATATTCTTCTTGCATATAATAACAACTGTTGATGACGATGAGTTACAGTGGACTGGTTTTCCCTCATCTTGTCATTTCCAACTGTCTAGCTTGCTATTTTGCTTTATGATGAAGTAGCGATAAAGACTGTCATTAGAAGCACCACAAGGTACTCCATGACGATAAATATTCGATGGTTATAAATCTAAAATCATTCATCTCTTGTTTTTCCATGAATTTTTGCAAGAACTAAGTCCTTCCATATTATTTTGATGAAAATGGAAACCCAAATCTATATCCTCTTTCTACTCCATGACCTGATTTCTGAAAGATGATGGTGTGTGAGCCTTGAGTGAAATTAGGGTTTCCGAATGATGATGATGGATGAGCCTTGAGAGAAATGAGAGTTTTATTTTATTGTTTTATGACAAAATGTCCAGGGGTCTTTAAAGAAATTTTTACACAGAATAATTAAGTTGCATACCTATTAGGTTAAAATTATTATAAATATTGGACCAACTTTAAAACCTTTACATCAAATGGTCCACTTTTTCTTTTTCTCCTTTTTTTTATATTTTTACACGAATTATACATGTATGTCCAACACTTGTCCCTTATGCATTAATGATACTAGCATAGCCAACACATGTCCCATATGCATGAGTGAGATATGCATGTGTGACAGTTATTACAGTTACATGCATTTGTATAATTATTTTGTATATATAAAAGTTGGGTAATTGTCAATATTTATCATAATTTTAACCTAATGGGTATACAACGTATTATCCTTTCTTATAAATTTTTTAAAACCCACTGCCCCTATTTTCTTAAAACAACAAAAACTAAGCTTGGTCGGTCTCGAGCTTAAAAATACTTCATATTCATTGATTTATGCTCATTTGAAGTTGACTATAGCAAGATTCTTCCTATGAAATTAATTTGTTAGGAAGGTTTTGACTTGGCTATGAGCTAGAAGTTTTTTGTGGCCTTAATATATGTGTAAATCACTCCTTATACCACCAAAAATGATGTTTGATTTTACATATACTAGAAACATGGTCCAAATCTTAGCTTGGATTTTGAGGTGTTACAGTATCTCCCTTTTGGGGTCATTCATCCCCGAATGAAAACTAACTAAGCTGGGGTCATTCCCTAATAGAATTTGTATGAGATGAATAATGACATTCTAACTATGTATGTAACTTAATCATGGACTAAACTGAACTCATGAGTGTATGTTATGCCATGTTAGTGGATGGGTGACATGAGACTGAAAAATTAATTAACTAAGGGAAAACTATTACCTCAAGGTAGAAATAAGTTCGAAGAGAAATGATAGGGGTAATTGGTCATAATATATATATTTGTTTCCAAAGTATCTTCGTAAATAGACTAAATTCTGCATAAAAACTTTACCAAAGCGATCTTCTCATTCCTCAACTAATGAAATGATGGTCAAGGATCCCAACTAGGACTTCTTCATAAGAGAGACTATCTTACACCTATACTCTCTAAGGGTACAACTGATGTGGGATCACCAATGCATTTTTTAAGTCAACATGGAAGACTAGATGTACTAATGTGAACTTTGCAGGTGATTCCAACTCATAGGCTATATTGCCATAGTGACCCAAAGTTTTATAAGGACCAATATTGCAGGATTGAACTTTCCCTTCTTACCAAATCTTTTCAACCCTTTCATGGGTGAAAACTTCAAGTAGAAAACATCACCAATAGAAAACTCAAGCTCTCTTCTCCTAATATTTGTACAGGATATTTGATGACTTTGACCTATTTTCATCCTTTTTCTAATTAGTTGAACTCTTTCCATAGCCTCATGAATTGAATCAGCCCTATCAAGGTAGCTTTAAAAAATTTAAACTAGCTAATATGCGATATACACTTCCTACCATAAGTATGTTTCCATGATGAAGTAGTAACTTGGTTCCTTGTTGTCAACTGGTCATCATCAAAATAAGATATAACATTGGGTTATCTGTTAAATGTTTTAATTAGGATTAAAGTGGTTGTGTAGCTCACTGTAGAAGGTGGAGGTCTCAAGGGAACTGATATTGGAAACTCATGTTTGTCTATGTAAGGGTTGATCTTGATGATCGTGTGCTTATGCCATACTATATATAATTGTATTATGGTGAACGAAGGGTATATTCCTTAGCCATCTATGGTACCTCCAGTTCATGCAGCTAACATGCACTATGGCTCTTTTAGTAGGGGGACTTAAACGCATATACCCTTGGGTGATAGTTAATGACGAGCAAGCTATACAGTTCAGGTTAAGGTTTTAAAAGTTCATGTTAAGCTTTGTTCCCTATCCTTGCATGTTATATATATATATATGTATATATATGTATAAGATTGTGCGCATTATTTTTGGACGATTTGTAAATTATTGAACATGGCCTTATTTTATCCCTTACCTGAGTTTTATGCTAGTGATCATCCATTAAATTGTCTCTAGATTTTGTATCCCCATGTCATACAAGGTTCGAAGGCGCTTCTATTTTTCTGGCGCAGAGATAAATTTTTGGGTTGTCAGTTGTTAGCTTTGAAGCGGTGAGATTTTATTCTCCAGAAGGATTATTATTTTAAAGTCATGTTTCTTTGTGTCGTAGAATACCATTTGGTTTCTTTTTGGGTTTTGTCGGAAGCATGCCCCAACTTAGATTAATGTTGGTTTCATTAAGGCTTTGTGGATTACTGTGGACTTAGGATTGGTTGTTGAGTTCTTAGACTTCTTTTGAGTCATACATAACTATCTTGTTTTGCATTTGGAATTTCACTGATATACTTGTATTGTGTTCCGTTTGACTATGCTAAGGGGTTGGTCTCCAGTCCTCATTGGACTTGAGATAACTATCATGGCTAGGCCATGTTTTGGGTCATGAAAAATTTAGTATCCTGGCCTAGGTTTATGGTCAATTAGGCCACAAATCCATGTTAAGTGGAGTCTCTTTATCGGTGTGTTACATTCCACACTTATAAGGGAGAGGCTACAAGGCATTTAGGAATATTTCTCTATCTTACCATCTTATTTTTGGGCTATAGAGTGAGGTTTTGCCTTTCTCTAACTCCCATTTATTCACATTTCAGATCATGCTTCCGAGATGATCTGAATCTTTTGAAAACTCATCTATCCCTCCTAAGGATAGTATTGGTGGATATTGTCTAACTTATGGGGTACAAAACTGATCAAGGGTCGTAGCTTTTGATTTCTCTCATAGAGTTACACCTATCTCTACTGATCCTTCTCCAGCTTGTGATACTGATACTCAATCATCTCAGGTAGATATTACTAATGTTGAGTTTTGCCAATCCATTCATTTGTTGATCAAGTTGGTGACATCTCAATCACATCAGATGGTTTATGATAGTACTGCTGGGAGTTCATCTGAGGCCAATAGAGTTGGCTAATTTATTAGGTTGAGCCCTCCAACTCTTACTAGTACTAAGGTTGAGGGAGATCCTTAAGGTTTTATAGCTAATATGGAAAAAATCTCTCAAGTTATACATGATACTGATGTAGATGGTGTAGAATTCGCTACTTATCAGTTTAAGGATGTAGCATACCAATGGTATAAAGAGTAGGAGCAACTTAGGGGTGATGATGTTGAGTCCGCTTTATGGAATGATTTCTCTAGTGATTTTCTTGTTCGCTTTTTTTCTCTAGGTTTGAGAGAGTCAAAAGCTGAAGAGTTCGTGAACTTGAAACAAGGTAAGATGATAGTTAAGGAATGTGTCTTGAAGTTCCATCTATTATTGCGATATACTTTTAAGATAGTTTCTAACATGAGGGCCAAAATAAGAAAATTAGCTTTCGATTTAGCTTGAAAATTGATTTTGGAGAGCAAGACTTCCTTGTTGAACAAGGATATGGATATCTCTCGACTAGTGGTGTTTATGCATTAGGTTGAAGAGGAAAAAAGAAGAAAGCAGAGGTATGAGAGGGGCAAATCAAGAAGTTTCACCATTCGAATACGAGTGGAGGTCAACAGTAGAATAGTAGGGATGGTGGGAAATGGTGAAAGAAGAAGTGGGGCAACTTTGTTTCATATTTTATGGCTAGTTTACTTTACCCAAAACCATTTGGAGATCGACATTTTGTAATACCCCGAATATTTCTAGCTCAGTCCAACCTTTAGTGTGTACTTGAAGCACTTAGAACGTGAAAATAAAGCTAAGATTTGAGGGACTTAGTCTTTTTGACTCCCTTCAAACTTTAAATATTTGTAAGTTGAACTTCGGGCTCTGAGACTCTGATATTTGAGTTAAATTATATTTTGGAGTGTAAATAGCATGTCTTGGGTAAGTTTTTGAATTTTCAGATGAGGGTTGGATCATATTTGGGATTGTAAGGCAGAAGCTCACCGCGATTAGGCCATGTCACGGTGAGTATAGCAGTGGGAAGGCCACCACGTCGCAGTAGAGTCCATTTTAGCATTTGTCAAGGATCCAGAGGGTCACTGCGATTGCACTACATTGCGGTGACATCCAAATCAACAATGGACCTTTTCCATTAAGTCACCACAATTCCACCACATTTCGGTGGGTATCGGAATGACCCACTCACCGTATCACGGTGAAGCCGCAATCGGCAACCTAGTTTCAAATTTTAAATCCCAAGGGAAGTTTAGTCTTTTGTCCACATCCCCAAATCATGAAAAAAAATGATTAAGTGTATTATTGAGAAAAATATTCTTATTATTCATCAGATCCTTCTCAAAGAAAACCCTAGGCTTCAATATTCAACTTCAAGAATCCCTCAAATTCTACCATTCTTTTTCCAAGATAGTTCATAATTCAAGGTTCCCAATTCAAGAATTTCAAGAATTAGTCCTCAATACCATCAATAGGAACTCAAAAATCAAGGTTCTTTATTTAGTTCATCAATTAAGGTATATGGGGTTTCTAAACAAGGGTAAATCTTGCATCCTTGTACCCAAAACTAGTTTTAATTACAAATTCACATTATTTTCCATGAATTTCACTTTAGGGTTCATACCTATTTATTATTTATTGAATATTTTGAGATTTCAAGTGATTTGGATGTTGAATTGCATGTCTATTTTCTTAAATTCATGTGTCTGACTATACTTTTCAGATTTTGAGTTGAATTATGAATATTTTTATCATCAAAGACAAACTTTATGATAATTTGACATAAAATTAATGCATGGGTTATCAATACCTAGTTGAATATTGCTATTTCAGGAATAATTATGCTTTTAAGCATCCCATTATATGTTTATAGACAGATTTGAATAAAGATTTCATCTTTAGCTAAGACATGGAATCCATTTTATAGTTTAAATTTAGTTTTGAATGAACAGATGTATAGTTAGCTTTCAGTATGAAACATTATAATTTTTAAAAGTGGATTTCCTATAGAATGAGCATACAAATTAAAGGGAGTAGTATTTAGCACCGAGCGGGAAGTGTGGGTTTAAGGCTTCCTACTTTCCTAGAACTACAAGCCAACATAGGTACAGATTCAGTATTCCCATTTCTATATGGATGAAAGTTACAGATGTGATCACTTAGCATAGGTTATACTCCCTGGCAAGAGTATGACATCTCTCCTAAATGTGAGATTTTTACCTTAGGGAAGCAAGATGTTGGACTCCATGGAAGCTCACATGGTTTAAGTCTATTAGAAGAACCTCCCTAATAGAAATTTTTTTATTATAATTTCCTATAGTCTAACAAAAAAGAATAACAGATAACAATTTAGTTTTTAGACTTGAAATGTGATGGCTCACCAGTTTAATATAGTATATTTTATTGTTCATAATCTATGATTTTCAGCTTTCATTCATTCCATCCATATGAGTCATTACATACAACATGCATATTGTATGAATTTTGATAACATTAAGATGTTACATCTACTTATGAATTCATCCACATATGCTCAATACATCCTTAAAGTACTGATCCACATATATGTCTATGTGCTACATTGTTTAAGAATGTAGGTTCAGGTGCTTAGTCTCAGCATCATGAGTGATTTCGGGCATCTTTATCTACATCCTGATAGCTGGTTAGTCTTGATGGTTTAAGGGTCCCTTTATCTATATTTCCAGCTTTTATAGTAGTTGTTCAGATAGAATATTCAATTTATTTTAGTTCATTTTTGGATATAATCCAGCATTATTATTTGATTAGTTTACCTTAAAATGAGTTCCAGATCTAGTAGTAAGCTTATAGGGTTAGCTTGAGACTACTCATAGTCTTGAGAACTGTGTGAAATCTCGAGATCCATTTTTGAGGTATTTTATATTTCTAGAGTGGTGATGGTTCAAAGGAATAGGGTACCTAATATCAGGCCAATGGGCCCCAGTTAGCTCTATTATATCCTCATTACAGACTTTGTGGTCTGATGCATCATGGTTTGTGTGACGAGGGGAGGAACTGATGCTTCAATTGTGGCCATCCGAGACATATGCTAAAGGATTACCTCATGGGCAAGGTCTCTATAGGGATTATAAGGTTCCGGTTGCCATGTCATTAACTTCTCAACCAAACAGTACCACTCCTAGCACCAACACTGGTTGAAATAGCCTATACACTCTTACTACCCATCAGGAGTTTGGGGTATCTCTTGGTGTCATTATTGGTATGTTAAAACTCTTCTCTCATAATGTGTATTTTTTACTTAATTTGGGGTCTACCTTTTTATATATGACCTCATTTGTGGTTATATATTTTGGTTTCTTTCCCGAGTGTATTTCTGTTGTGTGGTATCTGTTGGTGGTAGGGAAACTTTTGTGGATTTAATTGAATTAGACGTGCTAGATTTTAATATCATCTTGGGGATGGATTGGTTGCATTCATGCTATGCATTCTTAGATAGTCAGACCTATAAGGTCATTTTAAAATTCCCTAATGAGTCGGTTATTGAGTGAAAAGGGCGTTCCCCGGTGCCAAAGGAAAGATTCATAGCATATCTTAGATCCTAAAAATTGATTTCCATGGGATGTCTTAAATATTTGGTTCGGGTTAATAATTGTAACTCGGAGGGTCCTTCTTTATAATCTATTCCTGTGGTTAGTAAATTTCCTGAGGTTTTCCTTAATGATCTTCCCGGCAACCCTCCCAATAGGGAAATTAAGTTTGTGATCGATCTTCTTTCGGTTACTCTTCCTATCACTACCCCTCTATATAGAATGGCTCTACCTGAGTTGAAGGAACAGAAGGAGGAGTTGAAAGATCTTCTTGTCAAGGTTTTTATCCACCATAGTTTGTCTCCATGGGTTGCTCTGATTCTTTTTGTTCATAAGAAGGATGGTTCTCTATGGATGTGTATTGATTACCGTTATTTGAATAAGGCAATAGTGAAGAATAAGTACCCACTTTCTAAGATTCATGACCTATTTGACCAACTTCAAGGTGCTATATATTTTTCTAAGATTGATCTTCTGTTGTGTCAGAATTAGTTAAATATTAGGGAGGAGGATGTCTCTAATACTGCCTTCTGTACTCGGTATAGAAATTTTGAGTTCTTGGTCATGTATTTTGGGTTGACCAATGCCCTAATAGTATTTATGGATCTCATGAATCGGGTATTCCATCAGTTTTTAGACTTGTTCATGATTGTGTTTATAGATGATATTTTGGTATATTGGAAGAGTGAGGTGGATCATGCTGATTACCTCTGTATTGTGTTGATGACCCTAAGAGATCAACGTTTGTATGCAAAGTTTTTAAAGTGTGAATTTTGGTTGAATTCTATTACTTTTCTAGGTTATGTTAATTATAGTGAAGGGATCATAGTGGATCCACAAAAAGTTGCGGTGGTTAAGAAGTAGTCTAGGCCCACGACTCTAACAAATATTTGGTGTTTCTTGGGTTTAGTCGGTTATAATGGGAGGTTTATAGAGAGTTTCTCGTCAATTGCTGCACGTTTGACTAAGTTGACTCAGAAGAAGGTGTTGTGAGAAGAGTTGAGAAGATGAAAGATAAATTAACTTTTGCTTTGGTTTTGACCCTACCCGAGGGTATTGATTGCTTTGTGGTTTATTATAATGCATCCCATGTGGGACTTGGTTGTGTGTTGATTCAACATGGAGAGGTGGTAGCATAGGCTTCTAGGCTGTTGAAAGTTCATGATAGAAATTATCGGACTCATGATTTTAAGTTTTTTGTTGTGGTGTTTTCATTGAAGATTTGGCAACACTATCTATATGGGATTCATGTTATCATTTATTAAGCTCATAAGAGCCTTCAATATGCATTCACCCAGAAAGAGTTAAATCTCAGGTAAAAGAGATGGCTTAAGTTGCTCAAAACTATGACATGAGTTCCACTATCACTAAGTAAGGCAAATGTGGTTACTAATGCTCTTAGTAGGTTATCAATGGGTCCCATAGTGAGAAAGAAAAGCAGGACTCGGTGAAGTATATTCATTATATGGATAATCTTCGAGTTTGTCTTTTAGATTCTGAGGATGGTGGTGTGTTTTTGCAAGAGGTGGTAAAGTCATCTCTTTGTGTTGAGGTAAAGGAGAAGCAAGGGTTGGATCTTATCTTGATGCAAATCAAGGAGTATGAGGGCAGGCAGAAGGTGATGGATTTTGAGATTGGTGATGATGGTATCTTGAGGTACCGAGGGAGATTGTGTGTTCCCGATATTGATGGGACGTAAGTTATAATTCTAGACAAAGCTCGTGAATCGTGTTATTCTATTCATCCTAGTTCAAAGAAGATGTATCATGACCTTATGGAGATTTATTGGTGGAATAACATGAAGATGTACGTGGCTAGTTTTATGGATAAGTTCATGGTGTGTTAACAAGTGAAGGTGGGGCACTTGAGGCTCAGTAGGTTGTCTCAGGAAATTTAGTTACCTATGTGGAAGTGGGAAGTGATTAATATGGATTTCATTATGGTCTTTTACAGTCTCGGAACTAATTTGATTCTGTTTGGGTCATCATGGGTAGGATGACTAAGTCTGCTCACTTCTTGCCGCTGAAGACAAATTATTTTACCGAGGACTATTGTCACGTCCCTAGGTCTAGATAGAGAGGAAAGAACTGTATAAGTATGTGCTATACAACTGACATATATTGTAAGACAAAGAGTTACTAATCCTAAACAATTATTAGGGTCTATGTAAATGCATAGTTTTGGCTCATTAAGTCTAACTAATATAGATAAGTGAAACTTTGACCATATATGAGAACTAAACACTGTTTACGAAGCCTCTAAGAGAAATTGTAATTGTACCAGGGAAGATGACCGAGGTAGGGCCCCAACATATCCAAACTATAATAGAAAACATTATTAAATAGTACTAGACATTTATTACCCCCAGGTAAGAGAGGAGCTCATTGATTGCTTTTCTGAATACGGACAAGTGCATAGTATAGAAGTATGTTCATCAATATATTTGATCCTGTATTTACAGAAATGCAGTGTCCTCAGGCGTAGGAATGTTAGTACATATAAAATATGTACTAATATGTAAAGAATACAAAATAACAAGTAAACATATAAGGATGCTCAATGAATGAAATAATAGAATGAGACACTGCGGATGACTAACTGTCGATCCACTTAGATGAAACTATAACTTATGAGAGGACGGGTGACAAATACACCATATAAGACTATTACCTATGCATTTACCTTATTAAATAATCATATAACCAGTTATGAATAAATCATCACTATTAAGTTCCTAATAATTTGCCTCAGTGATGTCCTGTGCCTACTTTTAATACAAATAATTATATGATGGCCCACCAAGGACATTCTATATCAAGTGTACCACATGTGTTATCCAGATACTCCTAATCATTATTTTAGTCATATAAATGTAACCGTGGTCTGATACAAGGTATATCCCTCCTTGGGGCTCACTATAAGGGTCTACCCGTTGGCTATATATGCCATATATTGGCTCGATTGAGGGTAACCCAGCTGACTCCAAACGAAAATGATGCCATAAGGGTAGGTACGCCTCAATGATTAGGCTCACTGTAGTGGTTTGGTCTCAATCCTGTGCACAAAATCACGTCGAGCGATATGCAAAGACAAACCTATGTACCCTCCTGTCAATAAATTTTATCAAGTTGTGCCATATAGGCCTATAAGAGTGTATCATGATAAATACTATTCAGCCATTAAAGTAATTAAAGTAATGCTTCTTATATTCTACTAACTTCTCCACTAGTGTAGAGGTATTCAAACACTAGTACTTATTTTTATTCTATCACTATATTGCTATGTGATCCAATATACAAATGCAAAAATTCAAAATATCAAAATAAATTTAAATTATTCCTAAGTTGTTACATCCTCTCCCACATTAGGTTATTCATCCTCGAATGGTTCTCATAGCTTACTTTCAGTTTCACAATTATCCAAGATATTCATGTAATCACTTGATAAACTTTCATTCTACTTCATTCCATCATAAGGAATTAAAATTTGGCGACTCTCAAATTTTTAAAATTTTTCGACAGAGTTTCCTCTGTAAATAGGCCTATCAAGAATTTGTCAGCTAGCCAAAACACATACAAATATGCTTCACATAGCGTCACCACAAAGACAAGAAAAATTACATACATATATGCTTCATAGAGCATCACGACAAATAAAATACCTAATAGACAATACACGAGGCTCCATTTGTCCTTATAATCGAATGATACCTATAATTAATACAGTAACTTACCTTATACTCTGCATCTCGAAGCTGTATTTACACAAGTTTCTAGAATCATAGTCACATATCATGTATGTTCAGATGGTTCTTAATACAAGTTAAGTATCTTACCTTCTATCCTTATATTGAAATAAATCACCAGAGTAAAACACCTTTGATTTTTGGGAGAATATGCATAAATCATATCCTCAAAATGTTAGGGTAGTATACACACAAGGAATGTTGGGTACACTCTAGCTCTATTAAGAGGCTGTCATCCCACTTAAGTCCACTGAATTATCACTATATATTAATATAAGAGTCATACATAATTTGCTTCTTCTTATAAACTTAGAGCTCAACTTGTTGATTTTGAGGTGCCACGTAATGACTTTCCTAGGTAATACTTGTCGAATCAATCAAATCATACAGTAACTGTAACATGTTAACAAATAAGCATGAAATGCATTTGCTCGTATAAATATCTGAGTCTCAAGAAAAAGACTTTGACTTATGAATATATAAATTTTAGCAGATGTATAACTTATGAAGTAGTAAAACATAGGAACATGTAATCAATGTGCAAGTAAATTCAGAAAACCTATGACCATGTGGGATAAAAAAACTAACATATGAATAGTTGAACTATAGCATAAAATTTGTCATTTGATTATATACACGGGTATAATCTTAATACCTAATACGTGCCGCTAAAAGAAGTGAAAACATATAGCATATAATAAGTTAATTCTAATATATAAGAAGATATAATATAACAAGAGTATATGGATTCTAGGATTGTAAAAGTATATAGTCAGTTGGTAAGCTAATCATAACATAGGAATGTCTCAATTATAAAACTCATAGATAAATATTTACACATAAATAAGCAACATGTAAGCAGACTGTATATAAAACATGTAGTGTATCAACAATAATTTATATAATATGTAACCTATAAACAAGAATCTATAATATAAATAACATGTAAATAACTAACCTCTCATGAACGCATAATAGATAAACTAATAAGCCTATGAAAATAAGTAGCACGTAAACAATTAAGTTACCATAACGTAAACAATTAAGTTACCATACATGCAATACATATAATATTCCAAGAAAGTTAGCTATAACACATACATATTGAATTCATGACACTTAATTTTGATAACATCTACTCCCTTTGTAACCTATGAGAAATTTCAAGGAGCCATCTAGTCGTAATTTCCGTACGAGCATACTTTTCATAAATCCAAATAACACTAAGGCTAATTCTATCCATATCCCCTATTTCTTTTTGAAGAGAGGGCGGGGTCTATGTTACTTGCTTATCCTTTCTTTCAGTCTTAGAATATCCTCCTTATATATGTTCGAACATAAGAGCTAGACACTATTAATATTAGTCTATTTAGTCATTCACCATGGCAATGACAAAGGGTAATTCTTTATAAAACTTCTTACTAGAGTAACAAGTTAAACCATTTTTTTCCTACCACTATCAGGTGCCACATGATTGAACCTGATATCCAATAGCTCATATAAATTTGGTGGATAGATGGATAAGAAGGATGCTAAAGACAACGTAACCAAGGAACTATTGTTTACCATATACTTATGGAGTCATTTTGTTATCTCTCCATCACACCTAAAGATTAGCCACCTTGGACTTAACAACTGAGGTTTAACTATGCTTGGCAATATTTCTGCAATCATATACAAAAATAAAAATATATTTAAGGGTAATCCAATATTTTTTTAAGCCATGCTATGATTAATAGTTTATGATGAACATGTATAAGGTGAAGACATACATTCTATTCTTTCCTTCGGAAGGAAATCTTATGAACTTCATCAATACCGAAGAAGTAGCTAGTTAAGCTGCAAAGATACTTAACAAATTAGTACGATAGTGTGAAATTAAGTGAACAAATAATTGTTATATCTTAAGACATCTGTAATCTACTATTAGCAATCTATACATCTCTAGATATATTCTTGTTTTCCTATGCAGGTGCATTCTTAAACATCGTTCTAGATTAATGTATTTCTTAGTGAGAGGGCCTACTAATTGACTTCCAACTCCCACTATTGTATAGAAAAGTTACCAAAACTCAAAGTGATACCAACATTATTTCCCACGATATGTCACCATAACCCCCTAAAGCTATATAATCATATTTCTATATAAAATAATTTCCATAAAATTCATATTCTAACTAAGCGCTCTTTTTCACATATATACATAGTCTAAGATGTTCAAATAATATTTTACTATTCTTCAAATGTAACAATTTCCTTCATATAACCAATTAATCAATACTATGCTTTGATCTATTCCAAGCAAAAATGATAACTCTTAGTTTATATCTGGCTCCTCGATTTTTTCAATTCCAACCTTAGTCCCCACACTATTAATGTTTTTTTTATTTGAAACAAATCACAAGGGGGGAATCCCTACCTATACATTCCTACAAAATGATAGCACTTATTCCTAAGCGTGCTAGTCTTCCAAGTACTAAAATGTAAAGGTCATTGCCTACTCGACATAATCAAATGCATGTATTATATGAAAATAATCTATGTATTCACCTGAAAAAATGTATTATAAAGTATCTATGCCTAGTTGAGCAGCTAGGGATATCTTTAATTAACACTGGCAAGGTACATTTACCTACAGTCAATCTGTCAATGTATCTTAAACTCATAAAGACCGAATTTGATTACCTTGACACTAGAATTATATGTTATCCCAAATCTTATGGGTATATTACTGAGGATATACTAAACATTCTCCGGGTGTACTCAAATCCTATAAGTACTAGAAGGATCACGAGGAGAAGCTTTTGAACTTTAAAATCCATTCTTTTGCAGTATTTATATCAGAATATATTGCTTTCTATCTCTGTAATTAAACAATCATTAACTTAATAATCATATTAGTAATCTCCATATAGGTCCTACTATAATAACCAAAACCAATGTAATTATAACGGTAAGTCCACCTGAATCTCTATATTCCTTTATTCTACAAGCAAGTGTGAACGTGAAGGGTTAAACTCACCAAGCTATCTCGAATCTTAAATTAAGTCTGTAGCTAGGGTTTTAGCTGTAAAATCCCTTTTGGAAATACTAGTAGCTAATTCATTGGCCGAATTTGAGGATGTATTTAATAGGATGAATCCATATGAAAATGAAGCAAAATATGAATCAAAAATGACTTTTTATAACTTAACTTTATCACCCGGTCTAGATCATGAAAAATAAGGTAAAAAATCCTAAATGCCCAAGAAGCTCCCCCATTATAAATTTGGTGCACAACACATCCATAAATGAGGCTCTAATAGACACAAGTTCGTAGATTCCCTAGGATACCTTAAACCTGGCTCTAATACCACTTTGTCCCGCTCCTAGGCCTAGATAGAGTGGACAAGAACCGTAAAAGTATGTGCTATACAAACGACATATATTCTAAGCAAAAGAGTTACTAATCCTAAAAAATTATGAGGGTCTATGTAAATGCACAATTCTGGCTCATTGAATCTAACTAATATAGACAAGTAAAACTTTCACCATATATGACAACTAAATACTGTCTATGAAGCCTCTAAGAAAAATTGTAATTGTACCAAGGAAGATGACTGAAGTAGGGTGATAATGCCCTAAATACACCTCTAATTAAAGGATAAAACAATCGTTGTCAAATATAGTAACCCAACTAGGTTAGGGTCAAATCCTACAAGAAATATGTCTAAAATCTATCTCAAGTTTGTTATAACTACCAGGCAGTGTATGAAAGTAAAAGAAGGGGGGGTATTTGTTAAATTAATATAAAAAGAAAACAAATTGGTTGTTCTTTGTTTTAAAAAAATAGAAAATGAACACTAGGCTTGTGTTCCCCCTAGCTTCTACACTCCGTAAATTTCTCTCGATCAACCAAACTATTTTGTTGTTATGCAAATCCTACAAGATAGGCAGTGACTTGGTTATAATCTTAGGGTGTCGCCTTGATACCCCTTGCTACGCCCTCAATTACACTTAATCAAGTGATAAGATGAGATACTTGGTTATCATACCCCAAAATACTGTCTTAAACCTTCTTTTTCCTAATCACAAGCTTCTTGGTTATCAAATGGATACGAATACATGCAATCCCAAGCGTTTATAGCTGCTATGAGTTGAATTATTCCCGAGAAGAATTAAGATACATGAAACCCTATAGTAGATGAATATCACCCTTACTTTACGTCGCTACAGGGTTCCCACAACCCTAGTTAAGGGAATTAGCCGCTTATATTTCTGAGATCAATCATGGAATCCAAAGAAAAATTTACAAAATCAAACTCCAAATAATGAGGAATAAATCCAGAGTCTTAAATTGAATAAAATACCAAGAACATACCAAGGGTATTTATGAGTGATGAAAGATGAATTAATAAAATAATGCCTAAAGGGTATTTATAGATTACAAAAAAAAATCCTAACTAAAGTAGGAAAACCCTAGAAATCAACTCCTAAATAAAAGAGGAAAACACTATAAATCAAATCCTAAATAAAATAGAACAACATAATTACCCATACATAGTAGGAGTGTAATTGGGATATATAGAAACTCCAGGAAACATATCCCAACTAAAATGTGATAGGCAACTTAAGTCGGCACGAGGTACGACTTAGGTCTATGACTCATACAGTCTACTTACGAGTCATAGGTCCCAGTCGTATGCATTCCAGTGTCTTATCTCCAAAGGCCTCAACATTTTGATCTTCTTACGACTCATCCTCAGGAGTTTTACCTTGATCATACGACTCGTGGAATTTACTCTTATCTACCTGGGACTTCTTAATTTCTTGTTCTTGGATACTGTTCTTATTATAGTTGGATCATACGAGTCATACTTAGATTTTCTATAAAGATTCATAAATCCTTATATGAATTTTTAGCACCCCGTATTTCCCTAGCATAATCTAAGTCCCGATACATGAGTATTTGTATATAAAATTTTTGAAACTCTCATTATTTTTTAGTTTAGATCCTATCATTATATAGGAAATTCAATTAGCTTTCCAACAATATAAAAGTCTCAAATTCGATAATCGGGTGAGAAGTTATGGCAATTTTAAGTTTTAGTTATTTAACACCGTCATTTTAACCCTCAGCACATTACGTAGATAGTCCAAATAACAATTGTCGATTTCCAGTGTGACTCTGTAATCATGGCACATCGCGGAGCAAACCAATTTCCCATTTTTCAATTTCCAGTGGGCCTTCACGATCATGGCACATCGCGGAGGTGGCTAAAATGGCATCCACTGGCTTACCGTAATGGTGGCGCATCATGTTGTCTGTCCAAGTCCCAGTTATCCCTTTTCCAGTAGCTTGGCGTGATAGTGGCACGTTGCGCCAAGGTAAAAAATTGGGATGGTCAGTTTTCAGCTTCCATTTAAAAATTTGTGTAAGGGTATTTGGGTCTTTTCCCACAACCCTAATTAACCTAAAACATGAAATTTAAATCCAATATACCCTAAGTAGTCATCATTATTTCAATTCCTCTCACAATCAAAAATCTCTCTTTCAAGAACAAGAAATCGTAGCTCTCAAATTCAAGGCAATTTCTCAAGAACTCTCCATTCATCTCTTCAAATTCATTAACCCAGGTATGTTAGATGTTCATCCGTGGATCCCTTTCATCCATGGAGTCCAAGCAACATTTTTAAATTATAAAATTGTGATCGTTTCAAGTTATCATGTTATAAATTATGATTTCATCCATGAACCTCCATGTACTATGATTCTATACCATGTTACCATGAAATTATTGTTGTTATTCAATCGTCCATGTTTTAATATTATGATTTACTGAATTAAACCATGATTTAGTGCTATTATGATAAGTTCATGTTATTTCTGCAAGTTCAATGACATTCCTATGATTGTTTTAAAACCATGAATTACAAGTGTTTGATAAAATGCCTACAAGAGTGATTTATTTTTTAAGAGCCTTTATGTTTTGTCCTTCAAGGTTTAGTGTCCTTTCAGTATTGTTGCTATAGACCTGGGGGTACTGAACACCCAAAAATCATTGCTTTTTATTTAGTCTAGCCTCAGTATATTATTGAATAGTCTTCAGATTATATTATGAGCATTATCAAAATAGTCAGATATTAGTTATTCAACTTAGAACAGTCTAGTACCTCAGTGTCTTTTAGTTGGGAGTAGGATTTAGCACCGGGCGAGTGTAGGTATAAAGGCTTCCCTGTCAGATAGGCAGAGTCATTAGTAGCATTCCCTATACTCCATAACTACGTAGCCAACATAGGATATGAGTAGTCACCTTTCAAATTAGGCTTGACTATCTCACAGGGGTCACCCGTCAGTTTTGGCTTGACACCCTTAGTCCTGAAATTATATCAATTTATTGGATCCATGATGTTGGGCGTATTTATACGTCTACGCACCATAACATACCCATGTTTCAGCTAAGTTTTGAGAATAAAATACATAAGTCTTGCAATTACAGTCTATTTTTAGTTAAGTGAGCTGACCTAGGTGATTAGCATGCTTTTCAGGTACTAATGCGGAAGATTTCAGCACTTTGGGGACCTGTGGACAGCAAAGGAAAACTTCACATAAAAAGGAAATCAGCTTTTGGACTGAATGTGCTGTATGGGAACTTTTCCCCGGGCAAACTGAATATTTTTAAATAGTTAAGGATGCAGTAGCAATTTATTAGAGAAGGATGTTATTAAAAGCCATATGGCTGAATTTTTAGGGATAATTCAATTATTCAAATTCTGTATTATTTTGAAAACAAGAAGAACGGACGGCTTAGCTTGAGGAAGGAGAGACAGAAACGTTTTTCTCTCTTATTTTCGCTAGTCATCTTTATCACCAAGATTGTTCTAAGTTTTGGTATGATGAATATTTCTATGTTGATTTCTGTTTTATTCATGAGTAGCTAAGTTTCTTTGTTAGGGTTATGGAAACCTTGTAGTATACTCTCTATTGCTATGGGTTTTTGAATTTATGATGTGTCACGCCACTTATATCATTACTCTCTTCATTTTGATTGAATTCTCGTGGTTGCAAACATAGGGAATGTGCCATTATAGCAATAACTTGTTCGATAGAAAAGTTACTGTTTGGAAAAGAGAGTGTAATGAGAAATTAGGGTTTCCAACCTCTAATTTACACGTTAATGCCCTAGCAGGATTAAATTCTCGGAGAGTTCGTAAAATTTTTTGTACACTTTAGATTCGAAAGAACTAAGGTGAATAAATCCTTGATGGTTGAAAGACACTTGGATTTAGAATTAGAATACATCTCTCTATAAGTGCATGCATGCATAAAATCTGTATTACTCATAGTTAATAGAGAAGTAGAAGCTACAAGGTGGACATCACCCTAACTTATCATTCTCTGTGATCAAATATTATTACACATATCTTCTCATTCATTACATTAATAATATTATTGTGCACTTAAACCAAAACCCCCTTTATCTTGGAACCTTCGATAACAGTCTAATATACTTAGTGACCATAGTATTCCCTGTGGGATTCTACACCCAACCCAGTTGGGTTCTATATTTGACAGCGATGGCTTACACTTTCTAACAAGAGTTGTAATTTGGGCGTATCAAATTTTGATGCCTTTACCGGGGAATACGATTGTCAACTAATTTTGTGATAGTTAATAGACCCTTTGGTCAAAGATTCTCGAATTTTACATTTTGTTTGTTGTTTTTGTTTTGTTCAGGTTTGGTGGAGTGCATGCCAAATACACGAAGATCTGGTCCGCCATTATTACCTATAAATCCTGAACCACAGCTCATTGGCAGAATAGATGCACAACGAGATTGAAAGGATGGCCAGTCAACAGGAGCAAGCTAGATTAGCTGCATTGGCAGCTGCGCAAGAAAATCCATAGAATGCTAATAACCCAGGTCGGGTACCAAATCTTGAGGATGAGGACCTGGGTGATGATGAGTTATTAAATCCAAGACGTGCAGATGATGTGGTTGCACCAGTGAACATGAATGTCAACAGATATCATCAAGCTAGAATGAGACCTGAACGCCGAGCTATGCAGGTTGCATTTGATAATGATGATGACGACTTGGATGGGGCTGGTGCCACAGGGGTTATTATTCCTCCGCCCTTGGCACCCGGAGCTAAGTTCAATATCACTAGCACCATGATCCAGCTATTGCAACTCAAAGGGTTATTTGGTAGACTTGCAGGCGACGACCCGAATATGCATCTAATTAATTTTATCTCAACATGCAAATCGTTTGACAATCCAGGGGTTGGACAGAATATGATTCGGCTGTACTTATTTCCATTGTCTCTATCTGGAGAGGAAACTCCATAGTTAAACGGGATAACTCCTGACTCTATTACTAATTGGAGGTAATTGAAGGAAGCTTTCCTAGAAAGATTCTTTCCGCCATCCAAGAGAGCACAATTAAGAGATGAGATAAGAAATTCCAGATAGCTTCCAATTGAATCTCTCCACGAGACATGGGAGAGGTTCAAGAAGAAGCTTATGCGGTGCTCAAATCATCAGATGACCAATGTCCACTTGATGGAAATATTATATAGGGATTTGAATTCAGTGACTAAGCCAGTGGTAGATAATGCTATGGGTGGATCATTCATGGACCTTACTTTTATTGAGGCATGTGATATGCTTGATCGTATGACAAAGAAGAGTAGATCTTAGCATACCAGGGATTCTGAGGTAGCAAGCTCTACTGTATCTAGTGGCATGATGGCAGAACAGAGGCGAAGAGAAGAGGAACGTGACTAGGATATGGCTCACATGAAAATGTAGATGGACCTTCTTACCAAGCATTTATTATCTGGGAAGATAGAAAAGGTCAAGGTGGTTGTATCACAGGGAAGAGATGACTCTGATTCTGAGGAGAAAGCAAATTACTTGAATAATCAGGGGGTTTCCGAGGTAATGTCCAAGGAAACCAAGGTCGAAACTATTATGAAAAATCTATATACAAGGACCGAGACCAAGGGAATTGGAAGAATAAGAATGACAGGAGTGATTTGTATGTCCCTCCTGGAAATTGTGAAGCTGCTGCAACTAGCTCTGGGAAGATGTCCATGGAGAACATAATGGCTAAGCTGTTGAAAGGAGTGGAGGCAACCAACACGGGAGTAACTGAGGTAAAAAATTATCTGTCCTCAATAAATCAATTGGTTGACTCGCATTCCACTTCAATAAAACAGCTGGAACAACAAATGATCCAACTGTCAGCGGCATTCAATCAAAGAAAAGCTGGCACTTTACCGAATGACACTGTCTAAAATCTAAGGAATGATGGATAATGTTTGGATATTACAACCAGGAGTGGTAAGGTGTTGGAAAATCTATCCAAGGGCAAGCCTGTGGTTGATAATATAGAAGAGAATGTTATTGAAGAAGATTGTGATGATTCTGTAGAAGTTGAAAATCAGGATGAGATCGTTCACGATACTACACCTAGATCTCAGCAGTTTTAAAAGCTTGATAATGGGAAGCACAATAAAAAGGAAGTGGTGGAGAAAACTCTTCCAAATCCACCACGACCTTTTCCTCAGAGACTAAAAAAGAAGGATGATGACACTAGGTTCAGTAAATTCATGACCATGCTGAAGCAGTTGACTATAAATGTGCCTTTGGTGGAGGAACTGGAGTAAATGCTAGGGTATGCCAAATTCATGAAGGACCTTTTGACAAAGAAAAGGGCAACTAGCTATGAACTGACAGATAATTTTCATCATTGCAGTGCCATTTCCACGAGTTCTTTGATACAAAAGAAGGCAGATCTGGGTGCTTTTACTATTCCTTGCACGGTTGGATCTTTAGACTTTGATAAGGCTTTATGTGATCTAGGGGATAGCATTAATTTGATGCCACTAGCCATCTATAGATAGTTGGGGTTGGGCGATCCTACACCAACCAACATGCGGCTTGTAATGGCAGATAGGTCAGTAAAATGACCTGTTGGTATCTTGTATGATGTATTAGTGAAGGTTTCTACCTTCATTTCTCTTGCAGACTTTGTTATTTTGGATTGCGAGGTGGATTTCGAGGTACCCATAATCTTGGGTCGACCTTTTCTCGTAACAGGAAGTGTGCTTATTGATTTACGAGGAAATGAGCTTCTATTTTGGATGAATGACGAAGTGGTGCATTTTGATGTATGCAAATCAATGAAGCAGCCCAAAGATATGAATGTGTTATCTATAGTTGATTTTTATTATGAGGATGAGAAGGAATTATCTTTAGAGAAGCAGCTTACTGTTGAGCCATTGGTTGCTGTGCTTTTGAACTTTGAGCGTGAGGATGTTGAAGAGTAGGAAAAAGCTATCTGTGCTTTGACAGAAATGGGGTCGTATTCATATGCCCCAAAGAAGCTAGACCTTGACCTTAAGAATTGACCTTCACCACCGGCGAAGCCATACATTGAAGAGCCACCTGTGCTAGAATTGAAAGAGCTACCCAGTCATCTAAGGTATGCATTCTTGGGTAGGGGAAATACACTGCCGGTTATTTTTGCTGCTAATTTAAGTGAACAACAAGTAGAGGCTCTCATCTCTGTTCTAAACAGGTACAAGAGAGCTATTGGTTGGACTATTGTTGATATAATTGGTATCCCTCCTGGCATATGTATGCACAAAATTCAGCTAGAAGAAGATTTTGTACCTACTATTGAGCATCAGTGTCGTCTGAATCCATCTATGCAAGAGATGGTGAAGAAAGAAATCATAAAGTGGTTATATGCAGGGGTAGTGTATCCAATCTTAGACAGTAAATGGGTGAGTCCTGTACAATGTGTGCCCAAGAAAGGGGGCATGACAGTAGTAGCAAACGAGAAGAATGAGCTAATTCCACTCAGGACTGTCACAGGGTGGAGGGTATACATGGATTACGGGAAGCTAAATTCATGAACGTTAAAGGACCACTTCCCAATGACATTCATGGATCAAATGCTTGATCGATTGGCAGAAAAGGGATGGTTTTGTTTCTTGGATGGTTATTCCGAATATAATCAGATTTGCATTACTCCTGAAGATCAGGAGAAGACCACTTTTACATGCCCATATGGTACTTTTGCATTCAAACGAATGTCATTTGGGTTATGTAATGCACCTGCCACTTTTCAGAGGTGTATGATGTCCATTTTCTCTGATATGGTTGAAGACACCTTGGAGATATTTATGGATGACTTTTTGGTTGTAGGTGAGTCATTTGAATCATGCTTGGCAAATTTAAGTATGGCTTTGTAGAGATGTATTGAATTCAATCTGGTGCTAAATTGGGAGAAGTGCTATTTTATGGTTAAGGAAGGTATTTTTCTCGGTCATAAAGTCTCTGAAAAGGGAATTGAAGTTGATCGAGCCAAGATTGAAGCTATCGAGAGACTACCACCTCCAATTTCTGTGAAGGGGGTTCGTAGTTTTCTTGGTCATGCTGGTTTTTATCGGAGGTTTATTAAATACTTCTCCAAGATTGC